>NW_026622763.1:74690913-75000528 GCF_023065955.2 Ursus arctos
GAGATTTATTTGTTTGAATAGCAGTGTTATACTAAGAGTAGCTAAGCTGCAGATACATAATACACTTGCTATAAAAAAGAACATTTAAAAACCAAAGTGAATGGTTACACGTTCTGTCAGTAGGAATGCCCTGCCTTAGCAAGAAGAGCGTCAGAGTGGGGAGAGAAGCTGGCATCTCGTAGCTTCCCTTTCCACGTCTACGGGGGAGAGAGCATGATGCAGGCAATGAATAATATATGCATTTTTTGCTCATTTTCAGCCTTTTTATCCTGCTTTGTGGTATGCTAAATTACATATTAAACATGAGATTATAATGATACGTCCATCAAGTATAGTAACAGGAAAAACCTGATCTGGAGAAATTACTTTGTCATGAAAAATTCAGTTAATGTTATTTGGCAGCCTTCTGCTCTCCCTTTCTATCCCCATTTCCGAGCTATACTATCAGAATTGAAAACTCTGCCGTTCTAGTTGAAGGAAACACTTCCCCTGGGCTTCGGGGTATGACGGGACTACAGCCAAGAGCTCCTCCCCTAAGGTGCTGCTCATGGCACCGTCACCTGTGAAAGTGGGATGTTGCTACCTGCCTCAGAGGCTGTAAGGATTCAGAGAGATGATCTGTGTAAAAGGCCTGGCACAAGATACAGAGTCAATGAGTGTCAGCTTTCTCCCCTCCACGCAATCATTTCATATGTTCATGGCAATCACCCAGTTAGGGATTCCTTTCAAGCTGTCATCTGTAAACCTCCTTCAACAAGAGTCATGAGGTTGGGCCTTGAATGGAAACAAACTCACATGAAAATAACTAGAAGGGACAGTTGGCAACTGGTTAACACAAGACGGGATCCATCCCTACTACATACGTGAATTTAAAACGAAATGAAACAGATAGCTGGCAACTAGTTAAGACAATACTGGTCACACAGTTGATCAGTCTCTTGTCTGTAGATGAGCACATGGTCAATGTGTTTCTTCCACTAACCCAACTGGCTGCTTGAGTTCACTGCCCGATTATTTTAGCATAGTGTACATTCAAGCTGGTCTCTTAAGGATCCCCAAATGAGCAAGGCTTGCTCAGGATGACAGAAATAATTATCCTACAGTCTATGTCTTAAAAAGACTGCATAAACACCATATCACCATCATACTGGAAATCCAGTAACGTTTTCACGGTTCAATAACTTCTGCCAGTCATTGTGTTCCTCAAATATCTGGCAATAAAACCTCCGTTAAGGGCAGGGGACAGAGCTGCTTTAAAAAACATATCTATATGGGTGCCTGGGAGGTTCAGTCGGTTAAGCAGCTGCCTTTGGCTCAGGTTATGATTCCAGGGTCCTGGGATCCAGCCCCACGTTGGGCTCTCCGCTCAGTGGGGAGCCTGCTTCTCCCTCTCTCTGCCTCTCCTCCAGCTTGTGTACTCTCTTACTTGCTCGCTCAGTCTCTGTCTCTCAAATAAATAAAATCTTTAAAAAATATAAAATAAGAACATACCTATATGCTAAATGAAATAAGCCAGATAAAGAGATTAATATTTTATGATTCTACTTTTGAGGCAGTTAGAGCAAGTAAATTCATACAGAGAATAGAAGAGAGGCTACCTGAGGTTGGGGGTGAGGAGAGAGGAGTGGGGAGTTACTACACAATGGTTGTAGACTTTCTGTTTGGAGTGATGAAGAGTTTTTCGACATAGATAGGGGTGATGGTTGCACAACATTGTGAATGTAAATAATGCCACCAAATTGTAATCTTAAACAAGGTTAGAATGATAAACTTCATGTTATCACAAAAATAAATTTAAAAACCTATCTAGAGTCACAGAAAACATGCTCTGTTACGGGGGCTACAGGGAACACTGGAAGGTGCGTGCCTCTGCAAATTACTTGTTCTTCCACTGCAATTTTAAGTTAATAAGACTGTCTCTTTAGTCTTTCCATTAGATCATCATAATAACCAATGAGGTGGACAAGGAAGGTACTGTTAGCTCTACTTATTTTAATGGATCAAAACGCAGAGGACCTGGGATTTTGTCTTTCAAATCTTCCTTGAATAAAAATAAGTAAGCCACAGAAAGACATGTTCATAACGTTTCCAAATCAGAACAGTTAGTTAGAGAAGACTATTTAATAAGAGACCTATGCCTAAGGTATGGTACGTTAGGATGCTTGGCACAGACTAGAGGGCTGGAGGGAGAGGCTGGAAGTGGTGACTCAAACGAAAACAAACTCACATGAAATGTGAGGGGGGCATCAGAGGAAAAGGAAGAGGCCGTCAGCGCTGAAACATATTTGGAAAGGTGAAATCAAAAATAAATACATAGACACACAAATACAACCTCTACTTTCCAAGCACTTGGCCAGACAGAGAATAGCAAAATCATGAATTCTCTCCCTTTAAATATATATGCCTCAGCCTGCAATTGTTGCCCTTTTATGGACTTTTCCACTTTTCTTCTGCCTTCAAAGGCTGCTCTTTTGAACTGTAGAACACTGGGATGTTAGAGAAAATATACACTAGCCATTGAATCATCACTCCTTTATGCAATCACCACACTTGAATGAGGAAACACCTAGTATGGTTTGGTTTGGAGGTAACAGGTAGAGTTTCTTCAAAAACAGCCAGTTTTTTAACTCCTGAATGCAGTCTATCTCACACAGTCCAATAAGCTACTCTCCCCTTTGAAGTAAGCAGTACTCTTCTTCCTAGGTTGAAAGCTATATTCCTCTCTCATCTTCCCCACTGCATCCCCAGCCCATGGCAAAGTGCCTGACTCCTAACTGGGACTCCAGCGATGTTGGTGGAATACATTGTTGAAGTACTGTTTCACCTTCGCAGAACAAAAATGCATTCTTCTTCGAATTATGTAGGTTGAACCTTAAAAAATGCATGTGCCTGTTCTATGACAACCACAAACAAAACAGGTGAGCTTATCCCCACACTGAAATGCAATCTAGCTATGCAACTGAACTGAAAAATCTGGAATGTTTAAGGATAACAGCTGTAGGATTAATGCTGGGGCCCATATGACATGCCTATGCTCACTGAGGACTACCCCAGTAAGATTTCCCATAGTCACACCGCATACCAGAAGCCTAAATCAAATCTCCCCCAAATTTAAGTAATAGAACTGAGCCCCATTTGACTGAAAATGTACTGGGCATCGACCACCAAATTACTGTATTCACTGTTTCTAGTTCAAAACATTTTAGGGCTGCCAAGAACACCATAAAAATAATAAAACTTTACAGTTTATAGCACTTTCTAAAACATTTTTATACTTAATTCATTAAACACATTACAGCAGTGGTTCTCAACCAAGAGTGATTTACTCCCCTCCTAGGACATTTGGCAATGTGTGGAGACATTCAGGTTGTCATAAATGGGGGGAGGGGGATGGTGGCATGCTACTGGCATCTAGTGGGTAGAGGCCAGGGATGCTGCTACATGTCCTGCAATACACAGACAGCCCCCTCCCCAGAGAGTTATTTACCCAAAAGATGAATAGGGTCAAGCTGAGAACTCCTGCATCAGAATAACAACTACTTGCAAGACATATACAGTGCTGAATGCCGAGAGAGTGAAGATGAACAAGACACGGTCAGCCCATCAAGCGAGGAGAACTGGCAGGGGGCACTGACAATAGGATGTGACACGCGCTACGACAGGGGCGTGTATGAGAGGCTACCAAGGGCAGAAGAAGCAACTGCTTCAACCAGGAGGTCAGGGTACTTCCCCAGCAGTGACTTTCCAGCTGGAATGTGCAAGATGACTTCATCAAGCGGCGGACAGCACTGCATGCTAGCCAGGAGAAATCGCATATGCAAAAGCAAGTGTCAAACCGAAGGACTCTGGAGTCACCAGCATTGTATGCGGGGCTACCAAAGCCAGAGACTAACACGGTGTGTCTCCCTGGAAGGCCAATCTCACAGGGACAGAAGGAGAATTTAACAGGTAAAGTGATTTTTATGGCATTTAAAAAATATCAAGAACACAGGGATATGGAGTAGAATATAAATTTTCATGATTTTTTTAAAAATAACACAAGAAGTTGCGTTGTTAGACTTGTAATGCTAAGGGTACTAGTTGGGTTGCTACCACCCTCAGGGATATTTTGGTGACATTTGAGCAATGGCAAATGTTCCAAGATAATTAACTCCATGTGTTTGGAGCACAAAGAGGATGCAGGTAAAAGGAGGAAGGTGGTGGCTCTGGTGAGAAATCAGGCTGGACAGTATCATCTTAACAATTCTTTTTTTTTTTTTTTTTTCATCTTAACAATTCTTATAGGCTATGTTAGCAGTCTGCACCTCCTTCTGAGGAGGGCAGGAGCAGTCACTGGAGGCTTGGAGAGGAGGAAATGGCAAGATCTCAGTGTTGGGAAAATAAGAGACAGGAGAAAGGTTAAGGTTATGAGGCAATTAAGCCTAAATAGGGCAATGGCACAAAGGAGGAAGATTTCAGACACGAAGGCAGTAGAATCCACAGGATCAAACTTGAGAGTGATAGAGAAGAAACTTTTTTAGGTTGGGCAGCCAGAGGGGCAAGTAATCAGATAGAAAATGGGGGGAGAAAGAGGTTTTTATGGTAGGGGTAAAGGTGATCCCATTCAAGCCTCAAGACAGCCCTGTAAATTATATGAAATATGTATAGAGACAGCCATGCCCAGTTTCCAGAGGAACTCAATAAGCCTCCAGAAGTAGATGGGCTTGCCCAGCATCACACATCCAGCAAAAAAGAAGGGAGATGGCAGCCAGCGCTCTCAGCTCCTGATCTGGGTTCTTTCCACTCATGCCGTTTTTCTAGTCACATTTTACAGTTATAACTAAACCTGATAATCATGATAGATCAGTTTTGACCAATTTCCATTGGCTGTAACAGCCCTGGATACAATTCTAAACTGGTGATATTAAGTTGGGAGCTTCTCCACTTTCAAGCAAAGCCCATTTTGACTTCCATGTAAATACGAGAGATAATTAATTGTGATTAACTGTGAAATTCAGGACAAATGATTGAATTTGAATTTTTTTCCCCTAAACTGTTCTTTATCAATCCCTGTATATGATCAGAATAACTTAAAGTTTGTATTTTTATAACTTCATAAGCAATCGCATTGGAAGAAATCAAAATCCTCGGACAAGTGTTAGCACCTACATACTCACCTACACGTAGGTACTGAAATGGCCTGTGTGAAAGCTGTAAGTTCAAGAGGAGGTGCACAACTGATGGTCAAGAGACACCCACTCCTTTCTATCTAGCTAACTACTTCTCAGATGCATGCCTTCTTGAGTATTTGGAAGCAAAAATATTAATAGCATGCTTTATCTCAGAGGATTTAAAGTCCAAAACATGCTCCAAACACACATAAAAAATATTCAGTTCACACCAACAATATCATGTCTCAATATTAATAGCTGATACTATTAATGGAGCATCATTGGATGCCAGGCACCAGGCCAAGAATTTGTGTGATTTATCTCACTTACTCCTCATTATATGACTTAGAACTATGACTATCCTGGTTTTACTGACAAAGAAATAGGCTCATAGAGGTGAGGTCATAGAGGCTTGTGAGCCAGGACATGAATCCAGATCGAACTGATTCCAGAAGGCATGCTCTTAACCACCAGGCTTCCTGCTTCCCCCAAAGACTCTATTATCCGAGAACACAGCTCAGGGCACATCAAGTTTCTATGGTTCTTGTCACCTTCCCTTGAACTTGACAGACATGTAATTAGTCCATTGTCTTAAATCAAGTGTAACAACTCACACAGGAAATGCATTTCCATTCATAGCTTTAAACAATGTCAACCTGAGTTCATGTCATAGCAGTCCTAAGCCACTGACCCTAGCCACCAAAATATCACCTGATCATTAGAAAAAGTGGGTCCCTCGCCCATGAACACAAATGGAAAAGGCAGCCCTTTCCTACGCTGTTCCTTCCTTTGATCCTGTCTACCTCTTATTTTTGTGGCTTGTTTTAGTTTCTCATCAGTTCATTAAAAATGGAGTATTGCTTTTTCTCAGGATGCATTTTCACATGGTAAATCCATGTGTAAACGTGTATGATGTAAAGATCATCTCTCTTTGCTAGCCAAGGGAAACGCTCAATAGATAAATAAAAAATAATTAAGATGGGTCTGACATGGTTGACTCCTTCCATTGACTAAGTAAAGGAATGGTCTGGAGCCTGAGACTTTGCAGGGGAGATCTGGATTAGGATCTCAACTTGCCACTTAGCCTATTGAGTAAGCTTAGAAAGGTAAAGTGCTTCTCTGAGTCTTGATTTCTTGATATATAAAATGGAGACCCTGGTACCTACCTCCTGTGACAGACATCACAAGCTAAAGATTATAAATGTGAAACGTTTTATTACCTGCTCATGACATCAAAGCTCTCAGTAAGTGATAACTTCTACTCTACAACATAAAGCACCACAGCCTCCCTATTTTTTCCACCTGAAGTAGAGTGTGACTATACTGAAAGACAGAAGACAGCTGTCTGAGCAGGACTGCCTCTCCCACTACATAGTCCACGAGTAGCTTTCCAGGTTCCCCAGAACCCCACCTGGATATACTGACCTGGGAGAGAGGGCATTCTTTGGCTAATGTGCTCTGGTTCATCTCTTTGAGCAGTTCCTTTAAGGCATTGCGGACTGTGGCATGGTTCCACTGCTCCGCAGGCAAGTCTTCCAACTTCGAACAACTGGGAAACAGAGCAAGAATGAACAACACACAAAACTTAACGGAAGGCTCTGGCTGCAGAGGGAACAGAGTGGGACGGTCACTCCCGGGTCCTCTGCCAGCAGGGGGAAAACCACTAAAGATCACGGTCTAATGTGGGCCCTGAACGAGGGAAAGGGAGCAAAACTGCTTCTCCAGGGCTTGGACAGAGCCCAACTAGACTTCTTTAAGTTTGTTTTCATACTCGCTTAAGAAAAATAGTCACTTCAGATATGAAGAGCTGCTAATATTTTAAAACATGGTTTTTCCAGTTTGTTGAAGAAAATGGCATGGCAATGTGATTATAAACATCCACAATACAAGTTTAATTATTGGACATCCATAAGGTTAAATGCAGACAAATGGTTCATCATATTCAAAGGGTGAAGGCCACTCTTCACTCTCTTGGAACAATTCGGAGATATTGTTTTCCTAACCAAAAATCACTTTTAAGAGAGGACACTAAAGCCTTCCTAGACAAGGATGGGGATGTTGGGGCCCTACTAAAGTATACATTCTCTGAAATGAGCAAATTCAAAATCCTTACACTAAAGGACATTTCTTAAATCCTAGGACTTACAGTCACTTTACAATACAAGACGCTGCAGAGAACTAGATGCTTTAGAGGCATAACTTGTTCTGGATGCTGTACCTGAAAAAATTCATTTCCAGAACCTCTGGAGGCCACAGAGTGTGCTTCTTTAAGGCAGCCACCAGAAAGGAAGAAAAAGATACCCAGTGCCAGCACCTTCCTGGTAAGCCTGCTACACAGGGACAGAACTCAGCCCTCAAAACACAAACCCGAAAACAGCAGAAGTGTTTATTCTTCAAATAGTATGTGCTAAGCATTAAACAGAGAACCCATTAAATTAGAGGCTGTGGAAAGTTCCCCTTTAAGGGCCACAGATTTTTAATGATTTATCAAGCCTCCCCTAGGTTACCACTTCACTGCTTCTGAAAACAAAACATAAAACGTTGGAATGTGGACTATAAAGACGCCTGGTGAAGTGTCCCTCCTTCCCTCCTCTCTCTCCCCCTTTTTTTTTTCCATTTCATCCAACGTCTAGAAATTAACAAAGACAGGACGTGCTAACGTCGGCAGCGACTCTGATGGACGAGCAGCTCCACGAGCAAGGAAGGGCAGATGTTCAGAGACACCCACCTTTGTAATTGGATTTTCAACGTCACCACATGATAGACATCCTGCAGCATGTCGGCCACTGTTGCGTCGGGTGCATCTGTCACATAGCTGAGGGGGAGCGGGTTCCACCTCCCCAGCTTGATTATTCCTGCAAAGAGAAGAACAACACAGTAAACACATTTCTGCTGTTTATTAAACCTTCTCGTTGTTTGCTCAGTGTTCAGAAGGTCGTTCAATAGTCAACATTCAAGGCCCACTCAGAGATATTTTACAACCCAGTGCAATAACCTATTTCTTTCTGGCTGACAGCTGAGTTAACTATGCAGGAAGATGGGAATGAAAGGATGAGGTTTAATCGCGGACAATCAGTTCTTTTATGTTTTCCTGTTTCTTAAATTACTTAGAAAACCATACGGATACTTCCTTCCCCCAAAGTCTTGTTTCACATTCTAACTTAAGACTGATGCTAAATATACCGGACTGCTGATTTCATAGACAAAAAAAAAAAAAAGAAAGAAAGAAAGAAAAAGAAAAAAGAAAAAAAAGAAAGCCTTAAGTAAATATAAGATTTGGTTTTGAATTGTACAAGAAAATTCCTGTGTGTGGGCTCAGCACACACACAGTCACATCCTGACTGTGGTGTGATCCCCAGTGCAAACAGTACTTGGAGCTGATGAAGCAGTTCGAGTTCACTTCCAGATTCGTGTTTCACCAGGCAGAGGGGTTATTTTCCAACAGCACAATGACTGACCACAGGTCAGAAATAGCAGAGATGCCTTCAACTTCCTTTTTTTTTTTTTTTTTAATTTTATTCCTCTGCTCTTTTTAGAGTGACAATGGTACCATTTCCCTGTAGGTTTCCTGCTGCATATGGTAAACATGCATGACAATGGCGAGAGAGTAAAAATCTTGGTCAAACTTGGGCTACATAGAGCAGTGACTTTAGGAATACCCTGTGACAAGAAGATTCGTTGGACAGCTTCAGCAACACGTGATGAAAATGCTAACTTATTCATAAGATGGACCCATCTTGTCTGGTGCATAAGGGTACGCATAATGTTGCTGAAGAAAAATGAAGAAAAACCCATTTGAAAACACAGCGTAACAAAAATTTTACTTGTATGTAATGAAAAATCCGACAGTCCCCAAGATGTCAAATTGTCACACAGAAGAAACAGCTGTTTCAGTGAAAGAAAAGGAACAGAGTCTTTTTTTGACAATACAGGTGAGTCCAACTACACTGTTCTTTCAAAATATTTTTTATCATCAAAGAGAGAGAACACCTGCATACTCAAGTGAACTTTTAAAAGCTTCACAAAATAATGCTTTATAGCTATGGAGTAAAATTCCAATAATAGGAAATGAACTTTCTGGTCAGGGCACGTCCTGTCCAAGATGAAATAAATGAATGCGCAATGCTTGACATAATGCTTGAAAACAGGGAATAAACAGAACAAAAATATTAAAATGATGCACTGTTTCAGTATTAAGATTTAACAATCTGGTGCTGAATATGGTGCAGTATAAATAGTGCCTGGACTCAGATCCAGTAAAGTAACACAGCTCTCATTCATAGTACCGTATGTCTCCAGTTCTGGCTCCTTAAGTCACATTTCACTTGCCAAGAAAAGCTGTTTTCTTGTGGGGATAGTTTTGCTAACATTCTCTCTCATGACAATGAAAAGTGCACAGCAACGCCGCATAAAGTAGCCGTGAAATGAACATCCAGGGCCCACTGGACAGCCACCCATGAGAGGCTGGCTCTGCGGCCTTGCTTCTTCCACTCCTTCTGACATTTGAAAATTACTAAAGATGGTAACATACAACGTGTCTCACGTATTTCGTTTTTTAAAAAATCACTACATAATTTTAAATCCCTTTAAAAAAATCATTAACATGATAGCCCATAAGCTGAGTATAAATCGACCATATTTCAAAGACGTGGTATATTTCATTGTAAGAGACTGGAAGGAGGGGAAAATGAAGTCAGCAATTGCACCCTATGCCAGACAAGTAGAAGAAGCCGACTGTGTGGGTGATTTCGGTGGCCAAGAACACAAGGGTAATGTGAAGCCCACCACTTCTGCAAACTGCCGAGCACAAGGCTGGAGGAGGCTCCTGCGTGCTGCTGTGTGTGCATGCCACTGCGTGCTGCTGTGTGTGCATGCCACTGCGTGCTGCTGTGTGTGCATGCCACTGCTCACTCCTTTTTATCGCTGAGTAGCGTTCCGCTGTAGGAACAGACCACAAAGCAGTCAGACACAACAGAGTATCTCTGTATGATTAAATTTATATAAAACACAAGAACAGGCAAGACTACCGGACTAATCTATGGGGACTGAAGTCAGAAAATGGTTACCTCCGGACAGCAGGGGCAACTGACTAGGAGGAAACGCAAGGGGATTTTCTTGTTTTGGCTGCTGGTTGCATGGGCATAAAAACTGTCAAATTCATCAAATGCAACACCTAATATGCATACATTTTACTGTGCATAAATTGTACCTCAATACAAAAAAGGGTATTGGGAGAGGGATCTCTGCAGGAAACGACAGACAAATCAGTCTACTGGAAATAGTAATCTCCATTTACGTGAATTCTCTCCCCACCTTGATGAGCTGGAAGAAGACTTGTCTGGGCTGGAATGAGACACACACAGGTGTCTTCACACACTTAATACCTCCACAGAGAGCAGCTGCTACAGGTTGGTTTCTACATCTTGGAAGAGAGCTGTTGGCACATGCTATTTTCAAGCAATGGGAAGTGGCATGTGCTTTCTCTTTTTCACACCATATTGAATAACCTGCATGGTCCTGGAAGTCACTTTCTTTGCTCTACTATCTACCAGGGTCTGCAGGTGCAAGATCTGCTAGGACAGCTAAGGCTGTTCTCCTCCAGCCAGGCAGGCACATGGAGTAACTCTTTTTAAAAAGCCTTTCCTCCAAACAGGGTCTTTGTCTAATGGATGAACCCTCTTTGGAAATACATCCCTTAAATACTGTCTTCCTACCCCAACACAAAATAGACAAAAATATTACCTGGGCTAGAAGTCAAATGTTAACTGAGGAAATCAAACTGGGAAGCACTATAACACAGTGCCTAAGAATGCAGGCTTCCAAGTGAAACTGCCTCTGTTCACACCCCGGCTCCTCCACCTACTGTGTAACCCCAGGAAGTTACTTCATTTCTCCATGCCTCAGTCCTCTCTCTATCAATGGAACAATAAAAGTATTGACCTCATTGGAATATCGTGCAGATGAAATGTAAAGCCCTTAGTATAGAGCCTGGATATAATTAATCTCAACAATTAGCTCTTTACACCACTTATTCAGACATTTTTAATGCTTCTTTAAAAAAAAGACATAGTCAACTTATGACTCAAGTTTGTTTGTTTTTTTAATGACTTCATTATCTTTCAATCTTTAATTGGGTCATATGCCTGTAAAAGGCCCTCATGATTTTATATCAAAAAGGAGGACTGCACATCAGTTATGTTCCTCCTCCCTCTACTCCCACCTTCCCCACTGCCTCCTCCTCTCAGCTCTACCACCCTTGCCGCTCGGTGCCTCCTTTCCTTTCACCCAGAAGTAGGTTCAGATCTCCCCTACTTTCAGAGTAACAAAAACATGACAACAGTCTCATGCCCTTCAGTCTCTCGTTTTTTTGCACTACCGGATATACTGGAAGAGCATGTCCAATTCTCCATCGGACTTTCACCACCTAGATATCTATGTTCAACTCCTTCCAAGAGGAAATGGAGGTTCAGAAGGGTTGCATTACCTTGAGTGGTACCACCAAGGCAATAACTAAACCCAGATTCACTTCAAATACCACACTCTCGCTCTTCCTAGTATCCTGTAAGTCACAGTGGTTCAAGTGCAAAGCACAGAAGACTGGAAAAGAGCCTCGCTCCAACTCTGGAAGGCCCTGAATCCCCAACTCAGAAAGACACAGGGTTAGAGGTCAGGGGTGAGGCCGAGAGTCAGAGTGCAGCCTCCTCTGCTTGTTCGCTGTGAGACTTTGGGGGAGTTCTGTCGTCTCTCCATGTCTCTGTTTCCATTATCTGTAAAATGGGGATAAAAACAATGCCTACCCTTGAGGGGTGTCATGAGGCTTTAAATGAGAATGAGAATCTAGCACTAGGATTGACCCACAGTGCATGCTCAGTGAACATTAAGGGGGAAGTAGATCCCTGGGAGGTTTTGAGTGTAGACGTAACAGCACCAAAGCAAAGTGATAGGAAGATTAATCTATAGTAAATGCAGGTGGATTAAAAGAAGGCAACATTCTAAGGGGGGAAAAAGAGCTGAGAAATCCAGACAGGTGTGTCTAAATATAACCATTAACAGCCTCTTCCTCGCTCGCTCTGTGGAGGGATACAGACCCCACCCATTATTACAGTGCAGCAAAGGCTTACAAAGAAAGAACAGGCCTTGGGCCTGCTGGGGATATCTGACTCGCAGTGCCGGAGAAACCTCAATAAAAACAGCCGAACTTTAAGTATACGGACAGAATTGTCAACCCTCACACTTTATGAGTAGGCTTTACAATCCCTATCTGAAAAGTGAACAGCTAATGATTACAGTAGATAGCACTGCACGCACGCACACACACAGCCAGGCACACAGTGAATGCTCAATAAATGACAACTCCCATTTCTTCCCTGAATACACTTCACACTCTCACTGTGAAGTACCGATTCCCAACATTCACTTCTAGAAATAGTACACATTCTTCAAATTCTCCCCGAAAATAATTCCAACTCTGATCAACACAGCCTTTTCTCTACGTAGCATCGCAGTAAATATTCTTGGTCAGTCTGTCTATCTTATAAAGAACTTACTTTATCACAATACTCTTTTATGTTACTTTACAGTTTGTGAAGTGTTTTTTTGGTTTTTGTTTTTTTTTTCCCCCAAAGCATTAGTTCATCCTCATGAGGACAGCAAGGGGTCAGTATTATACCTGGAAGTGAGCTGAAGAGTGCCTTTTCAAGCACATCAGTTGATGACAGCCAGGCAAGTTTTCTAGCTACTGGACCAAAAACCTTTCTTCTCAGCTCTGCTCATGTGCCAATGCTCAACGACACGATGGGCCTCTGGAGAGCCTGGTCACAGCTTCTCCACAGTCACGTATCAGACAGGGTCTTGATATTTAAACAGCAGAATGTAAGAGACCAATGAGCAAACAGGCGACAGGCTCAAAAGACTGAAAAGCCAGCTACACTTGAAACTTCTCTACAAAAAATGATCTCCCACAGCAGTGCCATTTCAGACATAAACATTTCCCAAATCGTCTTTCCTATTTCCAAGGAATTTATCTTCTGCAAACATTTACAAAATGCCTGGTGCTGAGGACTATTACAGATATAGTTTCAAGGTCTCTGAGTCACAAATTATGGGACCTTATTTGGGGTTTTAAATTCATAAAAATGTTAACATGATTGAATCGAGTGCAATATAAATAAAATTGTTTCTATCCAGACAAATATTTTCCCTAAAATACAAAGGACCTATATGTACTCTTTGTGTAATGCCTTTAGACCAAATAACGAAATGCAATTGTAGGTAAATTTCTCATTACTGACGTAAAATTAGGTTGGGAATGGAGGCAATTTTTGTCTAAAATTAAAAAGATGCAGTAATGGAAACCAGTCTTTTACTCTCTCAATGCAGCATTCTGCCAGAGTCAGAGAGTTGACATATCACAAAAAGAAATCTCCAGAAAGTGGTTTGTGTTCATGTTTGTTATTTCTATCAGTTTGTGAACTATCTCAAGGAAATCAAATATTCTTCTCAGTAGATACGTAATTTGTATCAGTATTATTTACCCCTAACTATATGAAAAGAGAGAGGTGATAACACACAATGTAGTTCATCAATATTTGATTCAAGTTTTTAGAAAGTCATTCACCTCTGGGGATAAAATAAAATGTGGTAATACAATATAATCAATAAAATAGAAAGACTGAATTAAGCTCTAATCATCCATTCATTCAACAAATTTTTCTTTTGTTTCTCTGGCACAATTCACTAAGATGCAAAGATAACCCTTATACACACTATCCCTGTAATTATGGCGCTCACAAATGAGCAGCTTATTACTACTATATATATTATATATATATATAAAATTTATATATAAAAAAATATATGAATCCATTCTTAAAAGAAACCAAAATGATAGCATTTACCCCCTGTGCCTCAAAAATGAGAAACATTTACTTCATGAAGCCCTGCAACAGACTGCCTGGGGAGTACATGAGAAAAATTCTCACGGTTTGCCGTGGCATATAGATATATGCTGATAAAATAGGTATATATTGGGTGTACTGTAGAATAAAGCCCACAAAACAATCTGCGAGACAGATATAGGAAGCTAGCAAGATATCAGCAGCATTCTTATAATACAGCTCAATAAACAATTTTCTTTTATTCCAGGTGCATTTTAACATTAATTTTCAAAGCAAAGTGAAAACCCAGCCTGGGGGGAAAAATGAGACAAAGGCTTGGGTTTATATACTTCATAACTCCCTGCAAAAGATCTTAGCAAAGGAGTATCAATAAAAACCCCAACCTCAGAACGAAGCCTTGGGGCTTCTGGTTCACAGTATTATTTCCGCAATACACCAACTGCTGACGGGGCCCCTTGTCGAAACGGGAGAACTCATGACGTTGATTGCATCAGTTTATCCTCCTCAGTGGCCGTGTCCCTATGGGATACCATATAATTTTCTGTTGTTCAGCTATGCTTTGTTAAAGAAATTAAAAACTGTCTGTCCCATATAATAAGAACATAGAATTATTTATCCATAAGTCAGTTCACATGAACTCACTACCCAGCAGTACATAATAACTCAGCTTGGGTTTCTAACCTGGGCCTGACTGTGGTATATCATCAAATTGTAGTAGCATAAAGGCATAAATTGTAGTTATTATTGTTAAACCTGTGGTGGGAGTAACTTCTTGATGAGGAAAGAGAAAATAGGCAAAACAGAGATGGGTTCTGATGGTTTCTGAAGTATCCACATCTTCTTTAATGCATTGCTTACCCATACCCCCAAAAAACTTAGTGTGACTCTTCTACTGCTTCTGCTGTGATTTTAAAGACTATATTTCAAATGTTTTGCATTGGGGTAAAAGTAAATAGAAAACGAAATAGTATTCTTCTGGCATTTTACATTATTCAGGTGCCATTATAACTTACGTGAATTAATGAAACCTCAAAACACACTTGTCTGGGAACCTACAATACACTTAATCCTGTGTTTGTAACAATACAAAAGAAATCAACAGACAAAAATAAATAATTCAATGATTCAGAATAGATGTTGAAGTCATACAGTAATATAAATTCATCTAAAAATCAACAGACACACACACACACACACCCTACACCGAATGCTCACCTGCAACAATTCAGGTCTTTTTGACAAACACAAACAAGGTGTTTTTTTTATTCTTTAAGAACATTAACTTTAATTCTTAAATAATATCAGTACCTTTCAGGAGATAGTATTATCAGAAACATCATTAGCGTTAAAAAACTGAAATATGGGGTGCCTGCCTGGCTCAGTCAGTAGAGCATGTGCCTCTTGATCTTAGGGCCGTGAGTTCGAGCCCCATGTTGGGGGTAGAGTTTACTTTAAAAAAAACTAAAATGTGAATTTCAGAGCACTTTCAGAATAAACTACAGTAAGACACAGCTGTCTACCAATCTTTTCTGGAGCTGATCACCCCTTGTGCTACAGAAACATTCTACTTAAAAAATATATACAGTACCATTTGGTGCCTTGTAATTCTATACATGGTTTTTACATTTTGCAGCATAAAGATTTTGTCTCATGTAATAGACGCTGCTTCACATTTGGGAAACGTTATGTTATAACCCTGGCTTTTATTAGATTATTTAATATAAGCACTAAGTAACTAGACTAAATTAATAAAGACCCTATTAAAAAAACAGAGAGAGAGAACAAAATTATTCCACAAATTAAATAAAACTTTCTGAAGTTGGTATTTTAAAAACCTTTATTTAATTTTCAAAATTCCAATTCTTCTGAAAAACAGCCAAAATATTGGTCAGGATATGAAAAAAATATGGTTGGCATTTAGTTATTTGTTTCATAAGAGTGCCATTCAAAACTATTACATGGGGAAAGAAGACAAATGAGAAAGAAAAGTGTTATGAGAAATTATTTGGGATCAGTTCTAAGCTTCTGACACTGGTTAAAAATTATTTCATCTGGTATATATTTTCTTATTCTCATTTTAATCACTATCTAAAAGAGTTTCAAATTAAAGGATTAATTTTGGCAGGTAACACAAACAAACTTCTCCTTTTTTTTCCTCCTTTCTATTCAGAAATACATTTGCATAAAGAGATTTCTCTCTAGCATTTGTCCCCCTAAAATATCTTCAATAATCAAAGACACAAGGGAAAAAGTATACTCGTTTAAACATACTTTGCTACATTGTAGCAGATGCTATTCATAACTTATGTTTAGCCAGTGTTTCTGCATTCTCTGGGGTAAGAAGTATCCACTGAAGATCTAAAAATACAGTTGCTGCACATATTTCCCATCCTAATTAATTACATGTATTCTTTTCAGATTGGAGCTCCAATGTTACAGTAAGTTTTCCTGATGACCTAGCTTTCCAGGTGCATACTCCATCACTGGGCTCAAGACCCTTGGAAGCCCTATCAACTGCATGCTCCCAATTAAATATTCCAGAATTGTCCCTCAGGCATATTCTGTTTCCTATAATTTAAGGTTACATAATATCTGATCTTAAGGGCAATATTACGATGGCATGTTGATTATCAAAGAAAATGTTGCCATATAATATGCAGGCAAAAAGTATACTCATTTATGTTCTACATTTTTATTCATGTGCCAACTAATCTGATTTCACAGTAATTTGTTAAGAAACTACAAGACATGGAAACAAATATGGCTGTAACTATTACAAAATGGCAACTGCTTTTGGTTTGGAGGTGTTTTGTTTTGTTTGGGGTTCCTTAAAGAACATTTTAATAATTTTTCCTTTTTATACATCTTCATACAGACTCTACCATTACATATAATAATGTCCATGGTTTACAGGTTTCAGAGAGCAACCCTTGAAAGAAGTTCTGAAAATTCCTTGATTTCCACTTTTGGAGGAAATGTACAGCAAATCACACTTCTAAATATGGCACTACCATTTTAATGGCTATGATACAGAAGCCAAGGGTCCCATACATAGATGCTTGCTCATTAGGCAAATGTTTTTGAACTGAAACAAAGTTAGATCTGTAGCCACAATATACATGGTGATGAATAATGACAACAGTCTATCTGAGTCCCCTAAAATATTCAGCCATATTAGAAAAATGCCACATGAATCGATGGGCAACTGAACTGTGGTAGACACACCTAGCAATCATTCCTGACAAGATGTCTAGTGTATCCCATCGTAGCTGGCCAAACAGCTGGAGATATTGTGGAGGATAGGTGAAGATCAGAAATGGGTTATTTTTCCCCCCATCTCCAGGACTTTGCAGTTTAGTGAGGAGTGTGCTGTTGAGAGTAGACAGATGAAGTCAATGGGTTTCAAGTTCATCCCTAGAGCAGTCGTGAGCCCTACCCTGACTTCTGGAACATAAAGCTCCAGAGATAGATCCCAGGAGATGCTAAGGATGAGCCAAGTTTGAGAAGCACTAATCAAGATGCCCAGTCAAAAATGAGGACCTGTAGTAGGGGAAAAAATCAATCCTCTGACTTTTAAGAGAAGGGCAAAGAGACCACAAGAATCCCAGGTTCCTTTTTTCCAACTCACCAGCAAATATTCTCATATTTGTCAAGTACGATAAATTAAGGGAAAGGAGAAAGTTATGGCATGTGAGAAGAAAAATGGGGTCAGGAGTACACTGTAGCTGTTTCTTCTTAGATTTGCAGGATTTGGCATAGGCTGAATAGGTAAAAGCAGGAAAAAAAAAATGGTTCCCCATATATGCCTAAACTCCAAATCTCTTTACTTTACTTAGACTATATACCACCGGAAAACAAGGGCCATGTCATTAGCTGCTTTATACAACTCTAGCTACAGCCCCATAAGCATAAGGAGACCTAAAATACAGTGTGTGGGGGGGGGGGACAGTCATGTAACAAGAAAGCCCCTTTGTCCAGAAGAGCAGCAGACCGAGAATCGGGATATTCAGGGTTGGCCTTAGATCTGCCCCCTGTCAGCTGTAGCTCTGCACGTATGGGCAACCCATTTAACTTCTCCAGGCCCCTATTTTCTCTTCCATAAAATGGGGATTTAAAAGCAAAAACAGAATAAAAACACCGCCACCAATAACAAAAAAAATTCCCTTGCCTGACTCACAAAATGGTAATTATAATAAAACATGAGCTAAACACTCAAAATTATAAAGCATCATATAAACACATGCTGGTATTCATGAATTGTAAGTTAACATAAAAGAGATAAGCTTTGAATTTTTTTAGAATGCTTTTAAGGGAAAGTTTCCTGTACTTAAGCAAAAACATGAGTCTTCTAAAATGTCACTAGCTACCATGGCAAGTCATCTGATGTAATCAAAAGAATCCAAGGCAAGTCACTTAATCTCTCTGAGCCTCCGTTTTACCATCTTTAGGAAAGACTGCAATCTGAGAGGTGTTAGGAACTGCATCTCACCACCTGCCTTCTAACTGCAAAGCATCCCAGAGATGGATAGATGTATAGATGAAGGGTAGGAAGGCATGTAGGTAGGAAGCCAGGAAGGAAGATGGATAGGGGGAGGGAAGGAAGAAGGGAAGGATGGTGGGCCACTCTGCCATAACCCTTGGGCAGCACTAGCTTACTTTGCAGGTTCACCTGCTGTTCCCTACCAAGACTGTGTCCCCAGCATCCTGCTAACCCCCAACAAGCAGAGAATTGAGCTCCTACACTCTTAGTACCTTGGATATCCAGGAAGACCAGCACAAGAGATATTCTAGACAGCTGCTGAAGGCACAAACAAAGAAAGGCCTGAGGGGCTAAAATCCTCAAATCAAACTTTCTCATGGAATCCATGCCACCCCCAGAGACTTATTGATGATCTCCCCCTTGCAGCTCTGACATTCTAAATCAAAACACTACCCGAATACTTGGGGGCCCAGTAATGGTGGCTCTGATTACTGTCATTTTAAACACACATTAAGCCTTCAAAACTGTGAAAATAAACTCAGCATTGAATTGGTGGGTTGATTTTTCTTTCATTAAAATTCTACTTTTCTATTAAAAAAATGGCAAGCACCCAGCTTTTTGTTTCTCAGGGAGGGCTCATTTTTAAACTTTCAAAGTATAGTAAACAACTTCTAAATTCAGGATAATTGAAGGTCTGCCAGTTGGTGAACAAAACAACAATGGCTTTCATATCAACCAAAAAAGGGAACGTGGCTCAATCAGGATTTTTTCTAACTGAATATCATTTTGTCAACTGTACTTCTTACTAAAATAACGAAAGCTGCTGCATACAGACTACTAATGGAGTACTACTTGAATAAATATAATTATGTTCATTACTTCTTTACATTAAAATTATTAGCTAAGACTAACTTCCCCAGGGATTCTTTTAGGCTAATGAAAGACAATAACACAATCGTTAGCACAAGATACTCTCGGATCAATTTTGCACTTCCATAGTACCAAACAGAAGAAATAAATTGTTTATATGCTTCCACAAATAAGTAATTTCCTCTCCTTAAAGATACATTTGTACAGATCTTCCTCGATTTACAATGGGGTTATGTCCTGACAAACATATCATAAGTTGAAAATATCCTAAGTTGAAAATGCATTTAAAACACCTACCCTACCAAACATCATAGCTTAGCCTCGCCCACTGTAAATGTGCTCGGAATGCTTGCATTAGCCTAGAGTTGGGCAAAATCACCTCACACAAAACCTATTTTATAATAATGTTGAATATCTCGTGTAACTTACTGACTACTGTACTGAACATGAAAAACAGAATGGCATCTGGATACGGAACGGTTGTAAATGCATCAGTTGCTTACCCTGGTGATCGTGGGGCTGACTGACAGCTGCAGCTTGCGGTCATTTTTAGTTGTTCAATAGCGTATTATTACATTCACTCTATAACTATCCATCAAAAAACTGGGTGTTTTGTTTATGCTTACCATGGGATTGCTACACGTTAGTATGCTAGAAGAAAGTAATTACCCAAGTTACCCAATTAAATGATTAACCAAGTTATCACATTAAATTTAAGTCATACCAGAAACAAATAATAAGTTAATAGTTTTTAAGTTCTGATATAACACTTTTCAGTATGATTCACAGTAAGTTAAACTTATTTAAGTTAAATGCTCACAGACATTTATTTATCAATTTGTGGTTCTTATACACTTGGAAACATCTCAAAACCAGTCATAATCAATCAGGGACTATCTCATTCATCTGAATGCCTTAGCCTTGTGACTGACACTTAGTAGAGGCTAAAAAAAATGCTTGCATAATATTATTGAAACATGATTATGTTCTAAGAACTATGAATCCAATAACGATTGCAAATTTCCTCCCCAACCACATCTATGTGACATATAGCTTTAGCATTTAATTTGTATTTCGTCAAGTAAAATAAAGAAATTAGAAGCAAGAGCTTTGCAATTCTTGTCCCTGCTACTGATTACTTGATGACACAAAATACTGGATTGGGGTGGTGCATGTAATGATGCTTATAATAAACCAGAATAAGACTCCTAAAAACAAATCTTTCATTCATCCGTAAAGCACTCCATGTGAAGCAAACCCATGTAAACAAATCATTATGGTACTGACTTTGGGGCACAGGGACTTCTTTCGCTGGCCTAGTCATGATGATGTAGACTACGTCAAACTGTTTTATACGTTTCTTGCCCCTCTACTGGCAAGAAATAATTTGGGTTACAAAATGACTTCATATGAGTTATTAACCATGTTGAATATCCAGCAGTTTTCAATATGGGCTTGATTTAGACAACTGACAAACGTAACTCTGTTTTCTATAACTCTTTATGCACCCAAACCCAGAGATAAGGCCCCAATTTTGTCTTCTTGAATTTCCAGCTCCTGCTTGGTTCATACGAACTTTTTATTCTTTTCCCACAAAATGCAGTCATTAGTATCAAAATATTTTCTCAAGATCTGCTCTAATAGAGTCATAAGAGATGCTTGAGATTTCCATATTTGCTGTCTCTATTATCTTTTTGGAAGACAATTACTGTTTCACCCCAGGGCATTCAAAATAACTGTTGCAATAATCCAAAAATTCAATTGCCCAGAGTGAGTATCCTTATACAAACATTCATTCTGGACAATTTAAGGTATTTGCCTTTGCAAATGTAAGGCCTACAGATATGTTTTACAAAAAGTGACAATAACATTTTGCATCTGGAATGCAGAGGAAAATGACCTTTCAAAGTCACCACAGCACAAAGGGAAGTCACAGTCTCACCAGTCTCAGGAAAGCCCAAAGTCTTCAGGGAGAAGAAGCCAAGTGAGAGTGGAGAAAATCATAAATGCCCAGGCTAGTGTGCCTCATCTACACTGAGACACTGCCCAAGTGTAACCTGACCCATGGTTGTTAGTGAAAATATCACCTCTATTGTTAACTTACTCCCAGCAAATACATTTCTGTTTTAATGGAAAAGAAGATCTGGGTTCACACTAATCAGACCCAACGGAAGGCCATATTAGCAATTTGGCAGGTGCCTGAGGGCCATACCTAATCTGCATAAAATGAAGCAGATTGCAACCGCCCTCATCTTTTTTATTTTTAAACTGGTTTTTGAAGCCGAGCATACATAAAATCTCAGAGGGAGAGACAAGGAGATGGTAGTGCATACATTTTCCTTCATGCCTTGATTTTCATTCTTTTTGTACAAACCATCTTCCTGAATGGCTATTTACTGAAACCAAGATAACAAAATAAAAGGTGCTAGGAAAAGTACGCAGGGATCACAAATGCTTAAAAAAAAAAAAAAGAAAAAAAAAAAGAAAGAAAGAAAAAAGTCTTATGTCTTGTAATAGATCTTCACAATCTTCCATAGTATAATGTTAAATCAGTTTGAATTTGAGTTCAGTGTTCTTATATTTTGTAAAGACATGCTAAATGGAAATCTGCTCTGATTTTGGGGAACAGGCTGCAGCTAACAGAAATTCCCAGACTAATAATTATTTGTAAACCTCTGATCTGTCTAATCGAGAAAAACGTTATATGAAGTATCACCATTGTCATTTCAACACTGGTTTCTGCCGCTCATAGAATAAAGTGACAGTGCTCTTTATATCCTAGGAATTTATCATCAAAGTCATTCCGTTCAAGACTGGGTGAATCTGAAAAATAACTCAGCAATAATAAATGGTGGGTAATGCAAGCCACACAAAATCTGGAAAAGAAGAATAAATGCACAAAGGTAAGCATATCTGGCAATCTTTTAAAATGGAGTTAATGTAGACACGGGCGTCTCAGAAGAGAGCCATGATGGAATCTGGTTTCTGTTGCTTTAGAAAGACATATAGAAAGTACTTAGCAGGATGCTAGGGGACACAAGGATGTTACATGAAAATGGTTCCACCTCAGAGAAGCCTATCTTTATCTTAGATATCAAGGTCAGTAAGGTCAAAAAATGGGAATGCCAGGCGGTTTTGAGGGAGAAGATAAGAGGATCGTGAAGCTGCTTCACAGGGAAATAAGAAGCCACTGCAGAACATTAAGAAATGATTGAGAGTTATCAATCTATCAGTATCAGCAAAAGGCAGGCACTAGCTTTTCTCGAGCTACGGAATCTAGGTCACAGGAGCCTGGCATAACCTGGACCATAGAGGAACTAGACAAACCGCTGCATTAGAGAGAAGAGAGGGTATCTGCTGACCATCGTGGAAGAAGCCACACAATCTGAAGACAGGCAAGACAGGCTATCAAGTTAAAGTACTGGGTTAGAATCGGAAGACCAACTCACCTATCAGTCAGTAGTGCTCAGTCTCCCCCCTGTAAATAAGCTCACAATGGTCTCCACCTTAAGGACTGTTGAAGGCATTAAATGAGGTAATAGGAATTTAGGTTCTCTGTAAATTCTAAACTGCTAGTCAAAAGTAAGCTGCCATTGTTGTTGACATTATTAAGAATAAACACAATGACAAAGAGCTTCAAATGACTTATTTTTTGTTTAGAATCTTAGAGTCAGGAGGACTATTTTCTCTCCAAGAGTAAGAGTGAAATTCCTAAAGAGCTAAGTAAATGTTCTAACACGGCTTGAGTGGCGATGAATAGCTAATCTTTGAACTTTTAAAGACAAAGATATAGATAAGATTTAACCAAGTTAAAAAAAAAAAAATTCGTGTTTGACCGGGAAAGGACATATAACTATGGACTCTTAAGAATGGAAGTTGTTTTGTAATTCCCTACATAGAGAAAAAAAGGACAAAACTCCAGTGACTGAAAAGAACCCACACTTTTAAGTTCTTACTATAAGCGGGACACTTTCTCATTATGTTAATTTTCACAAAAATCCCATGATAGAAATATGAGTGTTTCTGTTTTAGATTAGGCTAGATAACTTGCCTAAGGTCACAAAAATGTTAAATGGCAGATACCTGAAGCCAGGTTTGCCGACCTCAGAGACCATATTCCCACCCACCCAACCCCCACCCCTGCATCATCACTCTTACCCTTTGGAGAACTCCTATTTAGCGTCTGAGATCCAACTCAAACAATAACTCCAGCAGGAATAGCACTCTTCCTATCCACACCCCCACCCAACTACCACCGAGAATTAATCTCACTGCAAATGCATTTATTCGTGAAGTAAATAACTACAGTTCATGTGAAATCTCCTTTCCCCCATTAAACTGCAGGCTACTCAGTGGAGCTTCCGTTTTAGTCATCCGTATAGCTCTCGCACTAAACTGAGCACCTGGCATAAAACAGGCATCCAATAAATGTGTAGTGAATGAATCAACAGAGTTTAAAGACTCCAAATTGCCACTAACTTGATACCAACTCTTACACGCTATTATGTTTATTAATTGCCCTTATTCATTTATTGAGGGTCAACTATGAGTCCTATAGAGTTGCTCTAGGTGTCTTACATCAATACACTTATTTAATCCTCAAATTATTTCTATAAACTAAGAATTAACCCTATTTTAAAGATTAAGAAATAGTAGCAGAAAGAGATTAAGCAAATTGTCATAGGTGCATAGCTTAAAATAACGATAATAAATCCAGGAATTAAGTGCCTATGTTGTGCCAAGCACAATGCTAGGATTTAACATATATTATCTCCTTTGATCTTCACAACAAACTAACAAGGTAGATGCTATCATCACATTTTGCAGATGAGAATACCAGGGGACAAAGAGGTTAAGTAGTTTCTCAAGTTACACAGCTAACAAACAGTGCAACTACTATTTAAACTCAGGTTTTTATGACGCCAAAGCCCACATTCTTTCTACTATATCAAGATCTTTTCTACTATGTTATGTTGCCTAAATCTATTTTAAATACCTGAGATAAGCACTTGAGATAAAATAAATCTCTAATAGATTTATCTAAATCTTAACTGGTCACCTTTAATAAATGAGTCCATCAGAATTAAAAATAGCATATATGCAGGCAAAAGGAGGTCCAGGAGTGTAGGCCTGATTTAATGAACTGAATCAGTTGTATTTTGTTGGATCCAAAATACCATATATCACTTTTGAACATAAACAGCTGTGTAATACTAATATTATCTTTCAAATGTATCATTAAGTTTTTTCACCCATTCATTTGTTTTGACATTTATGGAATGTTTACCCAGGTACTACAAGCACAGGGTGGTGAACGAGATCGGCCTGGTGCCTACACTCATGAAACTTAGAGTCTACTAGGTCTAACCAACAAGCAAAGACATCATTAAAAATTTAACAAGTGCTAGGCATGAAAATAATAGGATGCTATGAGAAAGAATAATCAGGTAGTCAGGGAAAATGGCCCAAGGGATGAAAAGGAACCTGTCTTGTAATGAGTGGTGAAAAGAGGGTGCTGCCCCAAAATGGGGAAAAGAATGTAGGATGGTCATGAAGAAGGGAAGCTTTCCTAGGCTGAGTTAAATAGAAGGCCAGTGGAGCTGCGAGCAAAAATGGGGGGGAGGAAGTGGCAAAGGACAGAGGCCAGGACAGATGAGAAAGGCCTTTGCAGGTCATAGCAATTAGTTGGATTTTACTCTGAATTACACAGAAAACCAGGGAAGCGTTTGAGAAAGGTAACTGGCATTGTTCCATTTGTATTTCAGCCACCACTCAGGCTGGGGGCGGGGGTGGATTTGAACAGACGTGGACCCCGTGTAGAGGCTCCTGCAGCAGAGTAGGTGAGAAGGCAGGCCAGACTGGACCAGGGGAAACAGTGGACATGGAACAAGGTAGACATATCCAAATCTTCCCCAATCCAAAATCACTGAGCTCTGTGCCATTAAAAAAATTTTTTTAAATATGTATATATATATATATATATATATATATATATATATATATATATATACAAAGAGAGAGAGAGAGAATGAGAGAGGAGACCATGAAGTAGTTTCGAAGGTCCTGGGAATGTTCTTTCTATTTCCTAAGCAGGGTAGTGAGTACAAGGGTGCTTGTTTTATGGTTTATTCTTCAACATTAAACATGTATGTCACTTATGTAAACATGGCATATTTAATAATGAAATATTTAGAGATTATTAATGCTGTGAGTTTTAAATGACTGCTATATCCTAGAATACTCAGATATAGCATTCTTGTCATTTTAGGCATCCTTTATAAATTCTTTGGTTTGATCCTTAAAGCTCTGCATCAGCCCAAATTCTAATGAAACAGGTATTTTCTAACCTCAGGTTAACTGTAATAACAAGAAAACCATAAGTTAAATTTAAAGCCTAAAGTTTTGACAATTCAAACTCTCAAATATTGGTGAAAATTGTGAATTTATCAACTGGTAATATAATTTAGAATTTTTAAAAATATATTGTCCATTACCAATTAGTCATAAAAATAGAATGACATACAAATGCAAAGATATTTATTAAAGAGTTAGTGGGGCGCCACTGGCTGGTTCAGTTTGTGGAGCATGTGACTCTCGATGGGGTCGTAAGTTCGAGCCCCACATTGGGTGTAGAGATTATTTAAAAACAAAATCTTAAAAAAAGGTTGATACTTTCAATTTTTTAAAAAGGGTTATCAATAAAAATTTTTAAAAATTTAAAACACCTAAATGCCTAAAACAAATGGGATGGTTAAGCAAATTATGGTAAACCCACACCATCAACCATTAGGAAGTCATTAAAAATTAATGCCATGGGAAATGTTTGCTATATTAAGTAAAAAAATGTTACATAAAGATATAGTTCTGTGCCTATGAGGGAAGAAAAAAGAGACTATGAGGGATGGAGAAAATACTTTATTAGTTAAGATAAGAAATATCTTGGACTGGGGCACCTGGGTGGTTTGGTCAGTTAGGCGTCTGCCTTCGACTCAGGTCATGATCCCAGGGTCCTGGGATTCAGCCCCACGTAGGGCTCCCTGCTCAGTAGGGAGTCTGCCTCTCCCCTTGCTCATGCTCTCTCTCTCAAATAAATAAATACAATCTTAAAAAAATATATCTTGGACCATATATGACATCAAATGGGAATCTTCCTATATCCTTCATACTGTTTTGTATTTTTCAAATTTTCTACAATGGGTGCATTTATTACTGTTAAATCACTGTGCTTTCCTTGCAAATCATTAAGCAAAGCAATCTACAACAGAAAAGAAGTTATTTGCATTCAGAAATCTCTGTTCTTTTATAAATTCTTGACTATTTTCAGATAAGAAACCCTCCAATTTAGAAACCCTCACATAGAAATATGAACAGTTCTGATGTTGTCTAAAAGGATATTAAGCAAGAAAGCTCTGATTCTCAAAGTGGCTGGAAAGGAACACCAACAAATTAAATCAATCTGGTCAGTTAACAGAAATTAAGTCCTCTCCTACTCTTTACCACCTATTCAGCTAACATCTACACAGAGCCTTCAAGAAGGCAGGATACCACACCACAGAGGGATAGAGGAAAAAAGAAGGCAATCCCTATCAACAAGGGTTTCTCATCACCTGGCTGGAGAAAGAGCAGGTAATGCAAGACATCAGGGACAAATCAGCAAGTAAATGATCCCCATGCAGGTGCCCAGAGAAGGCAAAGCAAGGCGAAGAACTGCCTTTGAATGCGGCAGAGAAGCTGTGCTGGATGAGTAACGCTTCCCCTTCCGAAATACTGAAGAGGTTTGCCAAAGGGACAAGTAGCCAATGCCTACTCAGTGTAAGCAATGTCAATACCAAGACAAGGAAGGAGATAAGAACTTTCACACAAAACAACCATCTCAGAGTCTAGCACTCCTGACTCCTGATATGGACGTCGCTTGCTCTGATTTAGCTCACTTCCCCCTTTGTGGGCTGTCTAAGGAATAATTATTATGTTAGCAGATAGAAGACAAAATATAAGTGGCAGCTCTGACATAACCAATAACTCTCAGTTAATGGTTACTTACCTAATTAAAATAGTGCACATTATTTAGAAGAAAGTTTTTAAATACCATGATAAAGAGCAATAGAGGATATAAAATAGCTTATATTATAATTCGGGATACAAGCACAAAAGAAAAATAAATGTCATTTAGTCTGGCGATTATTAATTTACCATGTATACTTAGCATAAAGAAAGTATATTCTTTTAAAATATAAGAACACTGTATTGCTTTAATGCTATGTAAGTCTTTTCAGGCCCCCCCAAATAAGTAACACTTATAAAAACACTGCTTTAAATTAAGTGACATTTTAAATAAAATCACACAAATCTCAAGTAAATTTTTTAAAGTAACGCGGCATTCTTTATTTTTGCTTCCAGCGTATTATATTACATCAAACAGAATACTGGGCTACCCATTCCTTTTCCTTTTTGGTTATGCCCTTAAAATAACTGTGATGCTCCCATAACTAAGAGCTTTACACTTGTAAATAGCCCCTCCCAGAAACCCAAATCTCCATATCTTAATATCATGAAAGCTGGAACTGTAAAATAAAATCTGTTAGCAGCTGAAATCTTAATGAGGTTCTACAAAGAAGCGGCTTTTCTGCAATGACTCAATGCATGGAAACAGTTGAGTAATTATAAATGCATGGGCTGAATGGGAGTTGGCAAATATAATACCACAGAATGTACCCAGAACTAGGGTTGTCCCAGTTCAAATGAGACTATATTCCTTTACCAGTGCAAGCACACAACTAACCTGAAATGTCTTTGGCTGAGAGATAGGTGTGAGCCTATAAAATTATGTCCCTTGACTCCCCATTTACATGGTGACAATCTGTTCTGGCCCACCAGCAGCCTGTTCTTAAACAACAAAGCACTTGAGAAGGAGCACTGCGTAACACTGGTTTCATCTGACACAACAGAAGCCAATGACAATTGCCTGGAGAGGTCATTCTCAAAATTTGGGGACAGGAGACCCTCCCCCCCATAAAGAACTTATGAAAACGAAGATTCTGAGATCTACCACTGAGGGACCAGATGCACTAGACTAGAATGGGCCCAGGAAAACTGCACTTACATAAGCACCCCAAAGACAAGCAGGCCTCTCAGGGAAATACTAGAATATGTCCCCCTAAGAAGGCGAGGGGGAAAATGCAAATCATGGGTGCAGAAAGGGGAGTCACTTTTTTCTTTCTTTTTTTTTTTCCTCCCCCCACTATCAATTTTTCAGGAAAAAGGAAAGATGTTTCCTCAAAAGTATTCTCTGAACCTTCACACATATAACTGCAAACCTAAAACATGTCCTAGAAATATTTTAGTATACTCTTTCATGGTAAAGAAATCAAACTCCACATGCTTATTTCTAGTTATATATATATATATATATATATATATATATACACACATACATACATATACACGTGTATATATGTATATATTCTTAAAAAAGAAAGAAAGCTCTCAACGCCAAACTCCCTCAAATCCATTCTCACTTAGGAATTCCAAAAATTTAGTAATGTTTACTTATATGAATATTGCATAGTCCACAGCAACTACTATTATTTATTCTCTGCATATAGCAGATAAAAAAAAAAAAACAGACATGTAAAGTCTCTACAATGAATATACCAAACAAGGTAGGAAGTTAAAATGTAAACACAGTAAAACCCTTTATTTTCATGATTATGTCTCCACAATTCTCACTTTTTCCCTAAGCCCATTAAATTCTAAGCCCTATATGCTACTAATATATTTGGTTATCACAACATGCAGTCCTTTGCGAAAAAACCTCAGGAAATATAAAAATCTTCAGCTGACAATCTACTCCCTCCCCCCCCCCCCCCGCCCCACAAGAAGAGCACTTTCCAGAGCCTTCTGTGAACTTTTAGTATCTTGAGAGCTGCAGGCTACTCGCTTGCCCAAGTCATCTGGCTTATGGGACTTGCCATGCACAACACAATGAACACCTCTATGAAGGTGGGACTATGCTGGGCTTAAATCAGAGTAGACTTGAGAGATAAGCAGCCAGAGCAGTCTCAGAGGTACAAAAGCTGGCTTCTCCTGATGCTGACAATATAGTTGAAGCAATGGTGTTCTCTCGTCTAGAAAAGCGGATGTCAAAAAGATCAAAGAAAATAATGGGTGTGTTTCTACAGACAGAGTTGTTTTAGAAGAGAGGGTTTAAAAGAATCATGAGGTTGGGGTACCTAGCTGGCTCAGTTGGTAGAACATGTGATACTTGATCTTGGGGTCATGAATTCGAGCCCCATGTTAGGCGTAGAGATTACTTAAATAAAATTTAAAAGCAAGAGTTGTGAGGCTGTGAAAACACTCGTATAATCACAAAGATGTGAAAAAATATGAGTAGGCATCAGCATGAGAAATAAGAGTAATAACAGTAACATTCACTGATTACAGTATCACTTTTTGGTCATTAAAATAGTATCTCATTTGATCCTTAAAACAGTACTAAAGTAAGGAGGGCTCTTAACCCATTTTACAGATGAAGCACAGGAAAATTAAGAAACTCTCCCAGGGTCAGATGCCCTAGTAAGGAATGAGGCCTGGATCTCAACACTGTCCTAAAAATCCTTCTGTGTGATTGCTTAGGAAGTTTTCCCACGAGCTTAAATTTTAAGACTCCATAAAAATTGTGGAAAGTGGAGCACAGAAATAAGCAGGGATTTCTAAGAATTTTATCAAAGAGGTCACAGCTCAGAAAGACCTAAGAGACAGGAAACTTGCTAACTTTAACATAAAAGTTTTTAAATGAATTCAGGGACCAAATGATGATCTAAGAAAAGACAGGATGACTGTTTAAGGGAGATGATAGCCTGTTAAAAAGATGAAAAGATCGGAGGCAAAACTACCCAATTACTGCCCTATCTCCATTTTACTTGCTAAAGCAAAAGAAGCTTCAAACTAGAAATGCTAGAATAATGGCTAGGAAAGCCCTGAAAGCTAAATAGGAAATAAAACCATAAAAGAACATCAGACTGCTGTAAATAAGAGTAAGTCTTCTAGCCCAAAGAATACATGTCCCAGGGTATTAGAATTTGTAGAAGTGATACCTGATGGTAAAAATAAATAAGTAAATAAGTAAAATCATGAAGAAACAGAAGAATTCCAAAACAAGTCAAATTTTAACTCGAAGTTCGAACTTTAAAATGTAAAAAAGTTCAGTCCACAAAGAAAGTGTAATGTCAAACTAAAACCAAGTCTTTAAAATAAAATAAAATAAAATAAAATAAAATAAAATAAAATATTAATAAAATAAAATCATGTCTTTTGGCCAAGGGTACAGGAATGGCAGAAATATTTGAAAAAAGCTTTCATCATACCTTATAAGACATGATAGACGGTGGAGCTATGCAGTTTGTGCCTTACTGAAATAACTAGTCTCAAAGTAAACCGCCTTAATGGTGCTTCTCAGGATTATGACCCAGTGTTCTATCTTTGGTCCTGTTGATTCAACACTGTGCCAATGATTTGGATGAAGATGCTTCTAAAATGTGTAAAGTTCATGAAGCCGATATAGTTCATTCAATGAGTTGCTAACACCTGACTAGATAAAACAGAATGAAATTTAAACAGGAATGAATACATTAATATTATATATATATATAATAATATATATATAAATATATATATATATATATAAATATATATATATATATACACACACACACACATAATTTTTTATTGTACTGAAATTCATGTGGAAAACAAGAACCAAACTTAATTACATTGAGGTGACTAATATGAGCCACTGTTGTGAATATCTGCTAAACATAATTAATGCACTGATAGAATCAAGCTCTCATGTGAGGTAATGAGATGAGTTAGCTTCAGAGGGCCATGGATAACTAGAGAGCAGCCAGAGACAAGGGTGAACTACAGAGAGTGGAAGGACAGACACAGGACCAAAACATACACACAGACGTCTGTAGTTGCATAGCCTGCGCCAAAGGAAGTCTTCGAGAGGGCATTTTCATTGTTATTTTCCAAATATCTGAGCTGTCTTACAAGAAAGGAAGTAGTATTAGTACACTTTGTTTGGACACGCTGTCTTTTACAATGTTCTGGAGTGATGAAACTAGAGCAACTGGTAACAGACATCTATAACCCACAAAGAAGTGATCTCCCTGTCCCAAGTGCAGGCTAGATGACACTCCTCTGGAGAAGTCGTTGAGGAGATTCCTGACCATGGTGGGGGGCAGGAAGAGATGATGGTGTATGACTCAACCACTAATCCCAGCAGTCCATTCCGGTTTTTCTCTTTTCACAGTCAGTCCTGTACACTACTCAGCTGTGTTATTTTAGTGGCGATCTACACTGCACTGGAGGGGAGGGAGTTTACAATAGATTTATTGACGTGCAAAAGGCACTGAATAAAATAATACTCAGAAAGCTGAATTTACTTTTTTTTGAAACCTGAATTTAGATCATATATAAACTTCCCACATTTTACAGAGAGATATAGACATTGCATAGTTAATACCATCTCCCAGAAGAAAAGCTTTTTGCACGGACAAGATGGTGAATTAACACATTTATCATGGCTAAATTAATCTGTGCCCTACAACTGTGCCTACTTTATATTTTCAATACCTTACTTTAAAAATCGAGACTAGAGTTTTCTATGCCATCGTGTCATAACACCACCTGCAACAAATGTCAACTTTTCATGCAGGAGGAATCTCTGCTTGGAATAAGCATGCTGTTTAGCATTGTTTTGTTTTTAAAGATCGGTCACAGTGCAGATGCCCTTTCTACTGCAGGGGGCAATGTTAAGAAATCTAACTTCAAAAGAGTCACTAGCTCATCTTTACAATGTAATGATACTGCTGCTAAGTCTGGATTTAATTACAAGTGTGCAAAGGATGAGGGAGGGAGGAAGTCTGTCAGCATGACTCTCTCTCCCTCCATCACTGCCACCCTTCTCACTTTACTGACTTTTTTTGGGGTTTGTTCACACTCTACAGGCCAGAGTCATTCATAAGTCTATTACAGAGATTATGAACTGCCCTTTCTTTGTGTGTGTGTTAGTTTAGCAGTTAAGGCTATCTGAGGGTTTTAAAAGCAATATAAGAACAAAAACCTTTGTTTAAAAAAAAAAAAAAAAGTCAAGAGCAGGTTGTTTTACTTACTCCCTGAAACTCAACCAGGACGCCTTGAACTCTGCCCCGAGAGGACACTTGCTCAGCCAAACCTAATCACAGGATCTAAGATTAGTTTAATGATATTCGAGGCAGCTGGGACAGACCCTGCTGCATTTCATGGTCCTGTTGTAAACTGAGTCATTGTTCCATGGGCGGAGTATTCTTGTCTCAACCGGTATTTGAGTTAAACTGCTATTATCAATCACTCATGCCTCAATGCAGATAACTTGACAATCAGGGTAAGCCCGTATTAATGTCTCCGTATTTCAGAACTCAGTATTTTCCAATATTACCTGTACACGTCTCTTCTTCCCAAAGAATTGGACCAAGAATGCTGGGAATTACCATCTTCACCAATCTCCAATCTTGAAGCGAGATTACAACTGAGAAATTGACCTCCCCGCGCATGTTGCTGTAACTTTAACTGCAGAATATTTTAGGCTGCAGTTCAAGAAAAATGAATGCTCCATTATTTTAACCAACTGCTCAGGGTGGTCACTCTACTTTTTAATGCAATGTGCTACACAGGAATGACATCATAAGGCTATCATAAAAGCAAGTGTTAAAACCTATGATGAATTTTCCTACTATAACTAAGCAGTTAATTAGTGTAAAAGTAGATCAAAACATACACTTATGGTCTGGTAAAACATTTACATTCACCTTTGTAAATACAAAAATAAAAAGTTTTTTAAAAAGCCATAAAAGCCCTTTTTGCCTCTTACTTCTAAAGCTCCATTAGGGATCTTAGACGCCTGGAGACTGTTGTTCTAATTAAAGAAGCCCAAATAGTAATTGCTAATAAATGGCATTTCTTAATCTTGGGTAGTTTCTTTCTTCTTATGATAGAGATCTCATTTGGGCCACCTTACTATGTATCAAATTCAAATCACATTGAATCACCTACTCTACACCACATATACTTCCTTTTGATTCTCTAACAAAGCTTCCTTTGCCATGTCTGACAAGGCTTCCTTCCAAGTGACTTTCTATGTCTAGAAACCAATTTTTTTCTTTCCCATTTATGTCATTCCACTCTCACTTAAAACTTGCCTGTATCCTTACTGAGTAAAGTTTGTCATCCAGAAGCTCACCAAGTATATAATTGCACGACGACTCCCTTTATTCTTCCTTGCTTATATTTAACATCAAACAAGATGTGAAAGAAAAGGGAGATGGTATTACCACCAAATGAATATTGTTCTATTTATTAATATATTTTTTAAATATTCTTTTAATGTGAATACTACCATGTTTTAGACAATTTTATCTTCACAACACTATGAGGGTAGGTACTATTTTTATTTACAGACAAATAAACTGAGGTTCATGGAGATTTACACACTTATCCAATGTCACAAAGCAAGCAAATGGTCCTGTCAATATATGAACTCTTGCAGTGTGACCCCAAAACCCATACTTTATTTTATTTTATTTTTTTTAAAGATTTTATTTATTTATTGACAGAGAGAGAGAGACAGCCAGTGAGGGAGGGAACACAAGCAGGGGGAGCGGGAGAGGAAGGAGCAGGCTCCCAGCGGAGGAGCCCGACATGGGGCTCGATCCCAGGATCCCGGGATCACGCCCTGAGCCAAAGGCAGACGCTCAACGACTGAGCCACCCAGGCGCCCCCAAAACCCATACTTTAGCCTCGAGAGTGGTTGCAGTGTAGTATGAATAACATGGCACACAGTAGGTATGGACAGGACATGGTCCCTAGACTAGAGGAACTCACAGATGAGAGGAGAAAAGATAAGTAAACATAAACTATAATCAACTGTGCTAACTTCTGTCGCAAAGACAAGTGCCATAGGAGCATAGAGAAGGAAGCAGCTAACGTTAGTCCATGGCCAGGCGTGGGATGACGGGAGGATGCTCCCCCTAGGATAATTATAATTGGGTCTTCCGTGTTCCAGGTGAACTGGAGAAGGAGCAAGCATTTCAGAAAGTGCATAAGGACAGAGATTCATGAAAGGATGTGGCGCATCTGAAGAACAACGAGAAACTCAGTTCTGAATGAGGAGGGAGAGGGAAGCAGCAACATGGTTGGAAGCGGATGAGAAGGAAGACAAGGCAGATTGTGTGGCCCCTAAATGTGGTAAATAAGAAAGCACTGCTGATCTGACAGTGAAAAAGCAATCTGAGACGAATGAAAGCTAGACTGTACGGATGGAGCGTGATGCAAGCTTTGAAAACATTTAACAAAGAAAAAATATAGCACGGTAGTGGCCCAAGGCAGGGAGTATTACTGAGAATTTGTTTCAGTTTGGGACAGTCTTGATAGACCAAACACAAAGAGCCAATGAAGAGGGAGAAATCAAAGACGCAAGAACTCTAGGAAGAAATGATGAAGCAAGGTCCTGAAAAGGTGAGGGTCCATGGCTGAGTGAGCAAGGAGGGAGCACAGCACGAGGCAGGGAGAGGATCCCTCATAGAGCTGCACTCCCCCACTAAGCTGGGCAACACACAAAGAGAGCGTCTGCTTCAGACTTCATTATTTCGGCTTTTGTGCTGTTTTCCATTTCTCTATGGGTCTTTGTAGTCTCTTCCCAGAGCTAGAATAAGTCCCCCAAGAGTCAGGGTCAAATTTTATATTGTTTTGTATCTCCCTCCATCCTTAAAACAACGTGGACACATCTGAGCTGGTCATATGTGCCTTATCACAGTAGGTTGAGGGAGAAATCAGGGATAGAGCAAGAAACAACACCTCTTCTAACGGGGACAAGTCACAGATGAAAAATAGCAACTGTACCTTTGCTTTATATGGTAAGAGCTGCTCCAGATGGAACGGTAAAATACATGGCGAATGTAATTGAGCTATTTATCAGGAAAAGACCATGTAATAAATTGTCACATTATAAATAATCCTGTCAGAGCAGAGGTTCAAGAGTGAATGTGTTACCCTGTACTTTCCCTACGTAACTAAACACAAATATAGTTGATAGTGGAAAACGCCAGGGTCGTGGAATATTATGGAGTGCAGTTATAAAAAATATTTTTGAAATTAATACGTGGAACACTCTGGCTAGATCTTTGGTTCCTCAAGTTAGGAGAAAACATTTTTTTTTAATTTGTATCTTTTCATAATCAGTATGTTTATCTTTATAACTTACTCAGTGTTTAATCTGAAAACAGTATTCAAAAGCACATATGCAATCATTCCTTAGCTTCCGGGATCTGGCCTCACAGGTTTTGAAGTCAATTTCACAGATAGGAACACTCAGGTTCAGAAAAATGACTTCTTCAAACACATGCATGCTTAACAATGATGCCAGATTTAAAGCCTACTTTCCCTAACTCATTGTCCCATAGTCTTTCATTAAATAAACCTAAAATTGAAACCGAACTCTGAAGTTATTCTCTCTGAATCTAATCAAAAGTCCTTGCTGGCATGGTTAGCTTTCTGCCCCTCTGCTCTCTGTCTTGCCTGATTTCCCACGATAGATTCACAAACAAGCTGTGGCCAACGCTGCTACTTATCTACCCAATACCTACTCTCCCCTCCTTTCTGCCTAAAGAATCCCGATTTTTTTTTTCTGAGCAGCATTGTGTCAAATAAAAAACATGATTTCCCAGGCTCTCTAGACCCAAAACTGAGATAAATGACAAAGTCCTGGAGGAAGATGTTCCTTCTGGAATAATAAAGACAGAGCTTCATGAGGAGAAGCATTTCATCTTTTGCCCTTTTCCCCGACTCTCTTCCTTCCTGGAATCCTAACTGGATGCCTGGAGATACAGCAACCATTTTGCAACTATAGGAAAAGAGCGAGAGTCCGTGTCCCTGGCAGCACTGGGAAATACTGTATTAGCCTGGATTTGTCACCTATGTGAGACAAATACCCCTTTTTGATTAAGCTACTGTCGTACAGTTTCTGCTACATGTAGTCACTTGCAATATTAACTGATTAGTACCTAAACGAACATCTTAGCTGTGTACTGACATATTCCTAACCTGACATAAGGGAAAGTCTCAAGCAGGAGACCACTAACTGAAACTAACTCTTTAGCCTGGCATCCAAGGCTCTTAACAATAGATTCTGGAGTCCTGATACCTCCTAAACATATCTTACATACCAGCCAAACAGAACTCCCTACCAACTGTCTCTCTCACCTCATCTCTGTCCATCAAAATCCTACAGTCTTGTCAAGGCCCCTCTCACACATTATCTCCCTTATTGGTCTAAATGGACCCCTCCAACCTGGTGAGATTTCTCTCTCTTTTGAACTCTCAAAGCAATTTTGTTTGCCCCTCTCCTGGGTTACTCTTCATGACAGCCACTGCACTTGTGTCCTCTCCCGGGCAAGAGGTACCTTGAGGGCAGGACCTTGTCATTCCAGCATGGAAACCCCACCCCCACCCCTGGCACAGTGCCTGACACATAGCAGATGATTAATAATCACTTCTTAAATTGAATTAATAAACACTTCCCCCTCTCCTAATGCATCTCTGACTGATCCCGGAAAGAGTCCACGCCAACACTCTAATGACTTACGAGGGAGCATTTGTGACAGCAGGAGCAAGCGGAGCTGCAGTTCAAACTGCTGTATTGTTTTGACACCAGTGCAAGTGATAATGGGCTGTTACTCGGTGTGTCAAAGCGCTCACTCAAGACTCCTGCGCCAGTTTCTCCTGCCTGTCACAAGCCCCCATCCACCGCCGCCACCCCCCTCCTCTGCAGAAAGCCTTTCCATGGGAAACACCATGTGGCTTCTGCTTAAGAAAAGCCTCTAGCTGGTCACTCCTCTCCCCGAGGATCACAAATAAAACAGACTAATTCCAGCAGGTGCAGGGCCTCAATGGCATGCGTCAACACACACCTGTCCCTCCAGAAATGATCCCTGGCACGTGTGCAAGAGAGGGGTAAAGGAGCAGGACACTGCGGCAAGAGAACCAGTCCCAAGGACGGAACAGCAGTCTTCTTGTTAAGGAAAGGCTACCCCAGAGCAACACTGAGGAAGCATTCAGTTCAGATTGCAAAAAGCCGGGAATAATAAAAGAAGGAAAAATCTACAGGATGAGAGTCTGCGCAATTTGAATACAATCTAAAAAACAAAATAACTCAAATAAGAATGAGAACCATAAAATTTACATATTCAAATACAGGGCCTGAAGTGAGAAACATGCTGTCCTTCACAGTAGAGTTAAACTGAACTAGCTCCATACCTGAAAGTCCCAAAAGGAAATGTTATCTTCAGGGACAGAATAGTTCTAAGTTTGTCATCTGCCCACTGGCCAAGGTCTCAAATAAAGAGTTGTCCAAAATAAGAGAAAGCAAAGTAACTGCTATATACACAATTAATTGGAATGGAGATGCAGTCATTAATATTATAAATCTCTGAGAAAAGTTGCTAATAATTGCCCTTATGAATCACTGAAAGGGCTATAACTTATTAGTTACTATGTGCACTATAATTAAAAATGATACTGCTTTAACAAGCATTTAATACTAATGATACACTCTGGTTAAACTGAGTAAGCATTAGTAAGATAATGTATATGGATACTAAAGTTGCATTAAAATGCTATAAATGAGTTATTTAATTTGATGTGAAGTTGGATACTTCATTCATGAGAAATTAGATAAATGAATTAATCCCTCACTCTCCCCAGTGAGACTGTGCTTGCTAGGTGCCCAGTGGCCCATAGCCTCTCCAGTGCCCCCCCAGAAGGGTGGGCTGTGGTCACATAACATTTATAATTAGAAGCTAGACCTGTGGTGCCAGCACTATGCCCTTCCTGGTCCAGCCCTTCTCCTTCCTGACATGATGCTCCACCCTACCCTCCAAGGCTTCTGAGGGCAGCCTCCTGGCCCAGCACCCCTCCCTGCCACTGTCCTCTGTGGGGCCGCACCGGTCCCGCCAAGCCCCTGTGCCAACTTGTAGCACTACCATTGCCCTTACCGCCACTGCAAACGGCCACAAGGTAAAGAGGTAGCTGTCACATGCACAGGCTAGGGCAGGAGTGAGGACTGGGGAAAGTTAAAAATAGAAACAACTGGATCCAGAAGGAGTGGGCACCAGGACTTGGCAACAGTTACATTATAATATTTGGCAGGAGGAACATTATATTTCTATTTTAGTGTGTTTCAGTTATTTCCATATAGGTGTGGTTCCATTATACCAAAGTGGGTTATTTTACCTAAGATCTAGTGGATTATACTTTGTGGGAAATAGAATGAATTTTTAAAATGCACAGTTTTAAAAACACTACTTTATATACAAACCTATGAATGGATAATTATCAAATAGGAGACTATCCACTAATAATTATATTTGACTTTGAGGTACACCATGCAATTTTTGATACAGATTTACCTTCGTAATTATACTTTTCTTAGAGTATTATTAGCGTTCAGCTGGTAATTCTAATATTAAAATAAACACACACCAAAACACAGTGGGACCACACATCTACTCGCTGGCAGGACAGAGGTCTTTAACTGCTGTTTTCCCACAGGTAATTCATACCAATTTTTTTTTTTCTTTTTAAGAACAGAATTGCTCAAAACAGGGCAGGGAATTGGGGGAAACAGGACTATGTTAAATACTAAGAAAAGGGAGAGGAAATGGTGCAAATGGAAGAAGACTGCAGAGGTGAGGGGAAGGAAGTCAATGCATCAGAATACCTGAAAACTGCTACTCTGGAGCTCACGGTCCTTGTAGCTCTTGTTGCCCTTTGACTAGCTGATTGCCTTATGCTGGAACATAACTGAATATAACACAACCTAATGTCTTTATCTAGCTGGACTTTTCAGTCACACAAATATGACTATTTAACTTTTTTTTTTTTAAGCCATGGTCATTTAGTCAAGGGAAAAGAGCACCAAAGTAACGGGATTCAGCCACGAAGCTACATAACGCTATCTCCTGTGAGAGGCTCCGGGAAGGGGGATGAGAAGAAGGAGCCCTGACGCAAAGGTGACATTACACTCAAATTTCCCAGGAGACAAATACCTGCTGACAACAAGTCCCCAGGGGAAAACATTTACATTCCTTCCGCTCCACGCAGTCCCAGGTTTGCTTTGAGGCCACCCCACAAGTGGAAACCACGTCAGAAGAGAAAAGATATGAGCAACTGTTTCGGAGGAGGAATGGAATGGAAAATAGTCTGGTTTTCAGCACAACTGCAGAAAAAAGTTGTGCTAAATAAAATGGCTTCACGGTAGTTAAGTTGCATTTATACTTAGGTAACTCGATATTTAGAACTCCATAGAAGGAGAAGAAATTGAACAGATGCAAAATATTTGTTACCTGACTACAAAACTAGCTCATTTGATTACAAAGCCATCAGTGAACATCTACATTTCCATTTGTCACTAATAAAGGCTATTTCATTTTTTAAAAAACACAATTTCAACCAGATGATTGGGGGAGGTTTTGTTAATTATCAGCATGTATAAAATATATATTAAATGTTTTGAAAAATACTGGAAAGAAGCAACGTAGTGCAGAATGCTTTGTCCACAAAAAAGAAATCAACTCTTTCCCAAGCTGATGAGGAGCCATGAAATAGGATTTTGTTGATCCAAATACATGAATATCAGAGGATCTATTCTTCCTATACTCTATGAAAATCAAAAGGACAACAGAAATAATATCAGTAACTCACATCCAGTTATCTCTGAATGACGGGCTTTACGAATGGAAGCGACAGAAAACAAAAGAAATTAACATATCATCTCAGGCTTCTGCATTGTAAAGTAATTGCAAAGATAATAATTATAATAGCAACTAACATGTACACAGCCCTTGCCCTGTGTGAAGCACTTTATATGGATTATTTCGTTTAATCTTCCTACAAGCTGACAGGAGAAGTGTCGTTATTACCTCATCTTATAGAAGAGGGAACAAGGCAGAGTCACAGAACTGGGCCATGGTAGCACAGAGTCTAAAAGCCCAGCAGTCCGACTTGGTAACACCTAGCTGCTACACTCTACCATCCCGTCCTCAATGAGAACAAGATTGTGGAAGAAAGGGAATCGGAGGCCCAAGCCTCTGTTAACACTGTTGTTAGACAGCTCTCTGCTGATCTGACAGTTAGATGAGCTAAGCCCGCAGGATCCACTCTCCACCCTGACCAATTCCTAACTGCCTGGGAGAAAAGAAACTAGCAAGTCAATATGCTTTTAACCATTTACGTTCATTAGGCTGAGAATTAAATAATTTTTTAAAAAAACTAATGTACAATTGTGAAATTTTATCGATGACTTTTACTTTCAAATCTGGTCTGGCTCACTTCTACGTTTTCACAATGTTGTACAATACTATTGGTTGTTTTATTTGGTTTAATAAATTCTAAAATTTAATTTAAAATAACCATTTTCAACCAGCTTTTTGTTACACATAATAGAAAATACACCCAGAAAAAAAATTACATAAAGATTCTAATACAAGTCCCACTTACACAGAATAACATCTATGGTCTGAACTCATTGGGCTGGAATCTGATTTAAAAAATTTGAACACAATTTGCTTATGGGGTTCTGTTTTTATCTTGGGCCCAAAGATCTGGTCTCCACTACAATTCCTGCCCGCCCATCATCACAGATCAGCTCTCATGGATCACAAAGTGGACCAGGTGAGTGATTTCAGCAGACTTCGTGAAAAATCCATCACTGCCCAACAAAATCCAGTACCACTGGCAATCAGCATGTATCAATCTCTCCCACACAGAAGATGACACTCTTATTTTCCCAGAATCCCTAATACTACAAACAGAACTATTTTGGTTCCACATTTTTCAAAGCCTTTTTTTTTTAATTCAGGACAAACAAATGACTGTGGCAGCTTGGGGACACAGGTTCTTTGAGAAGTGCTTAAACTCACAACATTCAAATTTTGAGTTTTAGCCTTCCACCACCACAGAGACCTACAACAACACACTCTGTTTTTAGTCCAGTGGAAGAAAAAAAAAATTCTTACTCAGTCTTACTATGAATAAATTACCCTCCAGAAGAAGTCAACACATACCTTCCAGGAAATTATTAAATGCACTTAAGAAAGAATTTTCTAAATGCCACCCCCAGTGCCCTGAAAATGGCCCATTCTCTCCACAGGATAAAAAAACTTATTTCTGAAGAGTAAGTTAATGCTAAAGAAGGTCAATTTAAAAAGATGTATCTTCATTCCATGACTTTAGAAGTTCAAACCTGGGCTGTGCTTGACATCATGTTTTAAAAAAAAAAAATTTAGTGTGTGTCGTAAATCAGCTTGGGATGCCCACGTGAAGGCAGTGCTGCCTGGGAACAGTCTGTGTCATATTGTGGCATACTCAGCTGCTCCAGCCCCACAACGGCACTTGGAATGAAATCACTGCCATATATCTTGATTTGTCAGAGAACAAATCAGTTTTATCTGTTCATTTTGTGGTTTAGTGTCGTAGGTATTTTAGAAAACATAATTTATAATTCCTCATGCAATTATATATGAAATTAAATCATCTCACTTTTCCAGAAGCATCAAAATATTTCAGAGTAAGTAGAAAGCACTTGCAATGTCTTTAAAGTTCTCATCTCCCAATCTACTACAAGAAGAAAAAAAAATAAACAAAGGGAAAAGGGGAAAATACGGAGCATTTTAATGAGTTAGTCTAGTCGTATTAGGTCAGGCCTGTAGAAGCTTTTACTTACATTCACTATCACAACAATGCCTAACAGAGAGGCAGGCATGTGGTGGCTAAGCCACTGCCTCAAGAAACAGAATGCCTGGGTTTGAACACGTGAATGCTGGCTCCCTCACTTAACTTGCTGTGTGCCCTGGGGTAACTCAGCTAACCTCTCTGTGCATCAGTCTCCTCAGCTGTGAGCTGTAGATAACAGTACCTATGTCACACGTGGTTTGTGAGGATTAACTGAGTTTACCCATGTAACATACTTAGAACAACGCCTGGCACATGGTAAGCTTTGCATTTGCTAGCACTGTAATTAGCAACAATATGTGTTTCACATTTTTTAAGGACTAAACATCCATGAAAACATAACAAGATTATGTCTTATTGACTAATACTGAGGCATTCCAATGAGAGACAAGAGAAGTATGTCCTACTGGTGGGTCCTTGTTTGGGTGATAAATTAGTTATTTTAGTAAACTTTAACACAATGTAGCCAACATCCCTTATTAAGTACTAAGGGAAACCTCAGTCTCCTGGAAGAACACACCACCCCAACAAGTATTTTAATCCCCCTGATTTACAGCAGTGTTGGGCCTATTCTTTTTTAAGTAATCGCTACACCCAACATGGGGCTCGAACTCATGACCCCAAGATCAAGAGTGGCATGCTCTCCTGACTAAGCCAGTCAGGTGCCCCCCCATTCTTTTTAATTTACCTGGCTAAAATTAATAACTGCTGAGAGACTCAGACAAATTCATAATCTCATCATTAGTCACAAGAGGAAATCTCCCCTTAATAGTAAGACAGAAAAGCAGTTGTTGATGTTAATTGCATTAGTTTCAACTGCAAATGGGCTCATTTCAATATCTATTAGGGGTTACAAGTAAAAAAGAAATATAGCAGCAAATTATAACTTAATGTGTTACATCAAGTATCTTTGACGTATACACTTACTTTTATCATAATGAGACACTGGCTTCATAATTAAAACTCTTTCATATAACTTGATATTTTGGTCACATGAGTACATTTCAATAGATAATCTGAGTTACATCAATCCTTGTTATGTCTATTATTAAAACCCACCTAAATATTTATAGAAAGCAAATAACTTCTCTCTATCCAAGGGCCACGATCATAAACTGCATGGGAAGAGAATGATCCCTACCTCGGAGGACAGACTTCAGTGTGGGCTGAGTGACTCCAGAAAAGCACATAAAAAGGAGCCGATCAGAATGGTGCCAATGATACTATTGGGAAGGGGTGCAGGCGAGGTGGCCAAATACATCTGAATTCTAACTAGACTATTTCACACCTGCTAAGCTACAGGGAAGGCTATGAAAAGAAATTGGGTCAATCTTAGAACTATAAAATACAGAAGGGAGCCAGAGAGCTGCTCATCACTTTTCCACACCCAGCAGGATCTGAGGTCCTCTAGAAACAAACCACCAAAAGGGATCACAACCCACTGCTCCTGCAAGTATAGGAACTTTCATGATTTGTTTGACAAATTCCCTACCTCCGATAGTGGGCTATGCTCACTCAATTCAAGCACAGGAAAAATCTTCCCTAAGAGTTTCCCCCAATGATTCTCACATAAAATCTCCATCCTACTGTACATGGCAAAATCCAGAGGCCAAAAAATAGACAAACTGTCATCAGTTATTAATTCCTGGGCCAAGGGACATCTTAAATACAGGACTGTCATTGTAAAACTAGTAAGCACTCAGTAACTAACCCACACAATGCTGTGTATGTGTTTTTTTAAAGAGGAGAAAGACCAAACTGTGGGTAAGAACAAGACTATTATAAAAACAAAACATGAAATCAATTAACAAAGTTTCCTGAATGACACAGTAACTCTTTATTCTTCTACCACATTAAAAAACTTAACTCTTTACCACAAGGCAAAGGTAAAAAGAAAGCAGGCCAATGCCAATTTCTTTCTTAATAACTGGCCTTTCACCTGCAATGAGCCAAATAAGAAAAAAATTATTTTCAAAGAATAACTATATTCTCAAATAAATATTGGAATAAGTCACTCTGTCTAGCATGGACTAGGCACATTATCTATACTTAACACCTCCTAATTTACTTACTGCTCCTAAATCATTCTAGATAATCCAAAGAAAGCTAATATTTCACATTTGATTTGAAAACCAAAAGCTTTCCTATTTTGTAGTATTAAAAATAATAAGAAATATGTAAATTATACATTATAATATTGAGTAAAAAAAAAATCACAGGTGAAAGTACTGCATATATAAAACCTCAACTGTGTAAAAGAAGGCCTTGAACCAAAACTTAAGGGGAATGCCTAAAAACATTATTTCTACATTTATCTCTAGGAGGTTTGATCCTCGGGTGACTTTGTCTTCTACTTTTTCTGTATTTTTTAGTTTTCTATAACTAACAAGCATTAGTTTACTATTAGAAAAAGATTTTTTTTTTAACCTGTAAGTTTATAAAGAGCTTAGATACACAAAAATGGGGTCTCATAAAATAAGTTCTCATAAAATCCCATCCCAAGACAGCAAGTTCAGTTTTGTTATTTAAACTCAAAACAAGCTCCCCACTCAATTTAAAAATAGATATGTTCAGTTACCAATTCCAAAATGTCAATCTTTGCTTCATGCCTGTAAAATTTAGTTACTATCAGTTTGGATTGTAGACTAAATTCACCGACTGGAAATATAATGCCATCGAATGGGATACTGGTTAAGTACACATTCTCAGGAGCCAGTTTGTGGTGTCAGCTAAGCTTTTTCCCTCATTACCTCAGAGTTTCCTCATTGGTAAAATGTGGAAAATAATATTATGTACTTGGGGCACCTGGGTGGCTCAGTCGGTTTAGGGTCTGCCTTCGGCTCAGGTCATGATCTCAGTGTCCTGGGATCCAGTCCTGCATGGGGCTCCCTGCTCAGCGTGGAGTCTGCTTCTCCCTCTGGTTTTGTTTATGCTCCTCCCCCTACTTGTGCTCTCTCTCTAAAACTTGAAAAATAATATTATTATGTACTTCATGGGGTTATTATAAGGACTGAATGAGTAAATACATATGTAGCACCTAGAACAGTGTCTGGTACATAAAAAGTACTAGATATTAGTGCTTAATATTAATTAATAATATCAATTTCATTAAATATATTCACAACATGTCTATCACATAAAAATTCCAGTTTCCCTTAAAAATTTAAACTATGGCTTAATATAAGCTAATTCTGACAATATTACATTTGTCCTATTCCAAAAATCAAAGAGTCCACACAGGTAAATTTTTCAGAAACCAGAGACTTAACCTTTTAAGTGCCTACATCATTTTATTTTTAATCCTCAAACCCCATTCAAGATCTTCAATTTTGTTCTGGCTAAGGAGAAGCCTAAATCTGCCAAACTCCCTTATGGACAAGATGGAGAATCACAGACCTGTACCCCTGAAACAAATAATACATTATATGTAAATTAATTAAATTTAAATTTTAAAAAAATAATAAAAAGATAGGGAGAATAAGGTCAACATAGCATAATATAATGTCAGGTCCTACCTAACATTTTATTATATATTTCTCATTTATTTTTTTATTTCCCTACCGGAATGTACTTTGAGGACAGGGGCATTATGTTTGGCTCTTTGCTGTGTCCCCAACACTTAGAACAATGTCCGGCACAAAATATTTGTTAAACGAATGAATAACATGATAGTGTGCAAGAGAACCAGAGAATTAAGATGCGTCTGTGGTGCCCGAGAAACTAAAGATCTTACTAAAGAGCTTTTTTTTTTTTCCAAATAATTCTGATATATTTTCCATTGCACAATGTCTAAAGCGAGTCCCCTTTCAAATAAGTCTCTTCTCCAACCCACAAGGAATCACTGTATTCATAATAATAAAACATTTAAATTGTCCTTTATTGCTGTGGCTCTGCAGCATATATCCTCAAGAAGAACCACCATCCGAAGCTGGTAAACTGCTCAGAGCTTTTGATCAAGGACAGACCGGCCTCGTAATCTGCTCCCAGCATGGTAGGCCCAACTTTTACCTGGGAGATCATTGACTTCGTAGGGCCACACCATGGAGGGCAGAGGTTTGCCTGTGCTATGAGCTTTCCAGCATCTCATTCTCTGATTTATAAAACTGACAGAAAGAATATGTCGGATGTATTTCTCTGCCGAACGTGGGCGAGAAGCTGAGAGGAACCTCGGGCACCGTCTATTTGCATATAGCCTGCAGCGATCTTTTCAAACCCTAGTAACGAGCTTGTAAAACAGTAGCGCAGATTTGCTGTTCTGTCCTGGGTGATATTTCCTCAAACCACAAAGGAAGACAGAGGAAAACCTTTGTGTTTTTCCTCATTGACACACCAACAATCTTGCCAGTTACTGTTTTTGAGCGAGCAAATGGCACTCACTCTAGAGCTTTCAAAGCTACCATAAAAATAAAAACAACAACAACCTATTGAGTTTCAAAGCAATGGGTTTTAAACGCTCATCACAAACCGATGAAAACTATTTAGTACCTCAGAAACCGAACCAAGGTGCCCGCGAGTGACCAAACCACCAGAAGGATGTGTTTCATCCCTGCCTCCCATGACCACCACTGAGCTTGTCCTCTAATCACACTGCAGATAAAAGAGGTCCCTGACATCTCAGGACACCACTTTGTGTGCCAAGCTACCTAAATCAATAATAAAAAAACTGCCCACTAACTGATGCTATGCAGATGAATGGAGTTGTAATGCCATAATAATTTTAAAATACAATAAGACCGTATCTGAGAAAATCTGGCCAACCAAAGTACAAATGTAAAATACACACTAATACAAGAAGTGAAAGAACTATGATTCTGAAATTTCACAATTTTGCAAAGAATTAACTGAAATTATAAGATTTAGATGACAGAGCTCTTATCCATTTAAAAAAAGAAAAAAGGAAGCAAGAAATTTTTAAAAAGCATTTTAATATTACAAAATGCTCTACAGCCAAGAATTTTTTGTTCTCTATCACGAATATCAAAATAGACACTTCCTAGAGTTGAAATATGATGGTATAGTACCAAGACTGAGAGTTGTATCATTGTAGAACTTTAAATATAAAAGATCTACCCAAAAGGAAATAGCACTATCTATCTTAGCACTTAGAAGTGTTTCAATGAATATGCTTTTTATTAAATGAATTTCTTGAATGGAATCTGTACTATATGTGTACTATATCTTCTTAAAGCACACAAAGACCTGGGATTTCAGTAAATGACCACCTTACATTTAAAATCTATATAGTAGTAAAAGACAGTTATACTTTAGAAGGATAGAATAAAAAATTAATCACAATATAAATTGTATCACAGTATCACCAATTTTAGGTTGTAGGTTTCCTATTCATAACTCCTCAAAGCTATATATTTTTAATGAGATATACTTTAATTATTAAATAAAAGCTGTATATCATTGTGGGTCAATCTGTTTAACCTAGATCATTTTACACGATGCCAAAACGTAGAACTCAGCTGATCAGTCCCCTCCAGCTCATGGACATTCACACCTAAATCCCAAAAAGAGAGATTTTAAGCAACTTTAAAAATTCGCCAAAGCTAATGGCCACCATGGCCAATTGCCCCAAACAGCTGACTAAAAATATTACTAAGCACTCCCCTCATCATGGAAGAAATAATGTGCTAGTTTTTTAATGAATTATCTTCACTGATAACGATTTTTTTTAATGGGTGTTTTAAGTAGAAATTGCAAGGTCAGAGGTAGAGTGAGATCAGACTAATTTTTTTTTAATTCACTGCCCTTGCCAGTTTTTATAGAGTATTTCCTACTCAACTGCTAGGCATCCTACATATCAAGTTGGATAGGGTCTTTATCCTCTACAAATTTACATATAGACAGTAATTCAATCAGCTGACCTTCATGTGAGCCATAATCATATATCTATATATTTTAAATAACACATATTTGTGCCAATATAAGCAAATATAAGGAATACAGAACTACAAACATTTATATTAGATATTTATCCTTTTTTAAAAAAGATTTATTTATTTATTTGAGAGAAAATGCGTGCCCGAGTTGGGGGAGGGGAAGAGGGGAGGGAGAGTGTCAAGAAGACTCTGCGCTTAGCACAGAGCCCCACGTGGGGCTTGATTTCACAACGCCGAGATCACAACCTGAGCTTAAACCAAGAATCAGACCTTGAACCGACTGCGCCACCCAAGCGCCCCTCATTCTTAAATATATATTGGACAAGGAAGTAAAATGGCATTATCCTTCCTTTGGCATTTAAAAGGAGTATTTCAGGTTTTGCTCTGTGCAGGTGAATAAGCATATGTACACATGCATATATGAACATTTAATTTTATGTAGTAGACGAGGGAAGAGTAGAGGGGGTTGTTAGAGATTTGTATCAGCACAGCCAGTGTTTTATATTTTGGCCCATCCAACTCTAATGAGGGTTGAGACATGGTTAACAGCAATTTTGGGTAGCTTTTTTAGCTCTCTTTTGAGAGCCACAGAATTTTTTAAAAAGCAGTTTGTTTGTTAAAAGATTGCTCCAAGGCCTAAAATTTCTAAATATGCACCTTTTTCAACATTGCCCTTATAAAGAAAAAACTGCTGAGAGAGTCTCCCAAACATGAGAGTTTAATTAAAGAAGGAAAAGTGGGGGGGGGGGGGGAGAGAAAGAGCCAAAGAAAGAAACCAAGAAAGCAATACAAGGCAACAGATCATTTTAGACATTTTCAATAGGGAGAATATCAAACTTTCAGAGCATGAAAAACCTTTGGGCTCCAGACAACATATGCCTTTAAGCACCCTCCCTCCCCCTGCAAAATAAAAGAAAAAAAAGAAATGTGATTTTTCTGAATTCCATTACAAGGTTATGAATGTTTATTTAAAATCATCGTATTTGCAGCCCTTTATAGGATTAAGATTTTAAGTTCAGCAACACAAAAATAATTCTGAATTAAAATGGCAAAAATTAGTTTTAGAAAAAAAAAATTTTTTAATTTTATTTATTTATTTTTTAAAGATTTTATTAATTTTTTCAACAGAGATAGAGACAGCCAGCGAGAGAGGGAGCACGAGCAGGGGGAGTGGGAGAGGAAGAAGCAGGCTCATAGCGGAGGAGCCTGATGTGGGGCTCGATCCCAGAACGCCGGGATCACGCCCTGAGCCGAAGGCAGACGCTTAACCGCTGTGCCACCCAGGCACCCCCAAAAAATATTTTTTAAAGTAGGCTCCATGCCCAGCATGGAACCCACCGCAGGGCTTACAACTGAGCTGAGATTAAAAGTTAGATGCTTAACTGACTGAGGCACCCAGGTGCCCCTAGAAAAGAATTTTTAAAAATTTAAGAGAATGAGAGAGACACATCAACAAGTGCAATATATAGATCTGTATGGCTCCTGATTTGAGTAAAAAAAAACAAAAAACAAAAAAAAAAACACTAAAAGAAAATTATAAAATGGGAAATTTTTGAACATTGATTGGATATTTCATGACATAAGGTATTACCTGTTTTTTAAGAATCATGCTGGTCTTGTGGAGATATAATATATATATATATATATATATATTTTTTTTTTTTTAAGATTTTATTTATCTATTTGACAGAGAGAGAGAGACAGCCAGCGAGAGAGGGAACACAAGCAGGGGGAGTAGGAGAGGAAGCAGCAGGCTCCCAGTGGAGCAGGGAGCCCGATGTGGGGTTAGATCCTAGGACCCTGAGCCAAAGACAGATGCTTAACGACTGAGCCACCCAGGCACCCCTTGTGGTTATATTTTTAAGGCAGTCTTTATCTTTCAGAGAAACTTAGTAAAATATTTATGGATAAAATATGAGGTTTAGGATGTACTTTAAAATAATCCAGTGGGAGAGAAGTAACGTGTGGGTAAGGGCAGAGATGAAACAAGACTGACCATGAATTGCTAATCGTTGATGCTACATGATAAATTTGTGAATATTTACTACACTAATCTCTCTATTTTGTGTATGTTGCATATTCCCAGAATAAACATTTTAGAGAATTAAAGAACAGAGCACTTCAAGCACTGAATAATCTAAAATGGAGGTATATTCATTTCTGATGATAAAATTTACCCTTTACCCTTGTAAAGTTCTTCCCAATAGTATGCTGTATATAATAAATGAATGAATAATTTATAAAACAATGATAAATAAAGTAAATAAATTAAATAAATAAAGTAATAAATTAAGTTATTCCTTTAAAAAATATCCTTATTATTTTGATTTTAAGTCTTATTCTATTTATTCTTACCACTGTTTCCAGTTCCAGATTGAAATTGTTCTCCCTGTATAGAATGCCTTCAAAAAGATGAGGTCCAGATAAACACTGACAAAATACCTCTAAGCTTTGATCAGAAGAATTTGGATCCCAGCAATTCCATAAGTATGTTTTGAATAAGCAGCTCTTTGAGTCTAAAAGTTATTATTCGAAACGTTTTGCCACCATGAGTGGAGTCAAAACACCACTGCCTATGGGATGATGACATGGAATAATCTGGAAATGGTGAAGCTGATCACTAAGGAGTCAAATTATGTTTTACTTCTGATAAAAATAGCTAATTCATGAATGGGAGCCAACTTCACAGTGATACACAAGGAAAAAATTTTTTCATGGATAAAGTTTAGTAAAAATGAACCTTAAAAATACCCATTTTCACTGTCAACAAACATTTATTGAATTCCTGTAGACTTCACACTGTGCTATGTATCACTCCATTTTAAGGGAACAAAATAGTTTCTAGTTCATGAGTCCAAATATAATTATTGAAGACAGTAAACTGGCACTTTTTAGAACTGCATATATTTCTCCAGGGTAATAAATAATACCTTCAATCCATTTGTTCAATCTTCCAACATTGACTAAATGCCTACCACAAGTACTACCCTTGTGCTCTAAAAAAATGGGCCTCTGAGAACACAAGAGTTTCACCAATAAAAAAGCCAACAACAGCCTATTTTTAAAATGGAGACAATAGCAGACAGAAGTGGCAAATAAACAGCTTTCCTTTAATGAGGCAAAGCAAGAATGTTCTGGAAATTTTAACCCATATTTTCCATCTGGTCACTACTTCCAGAAACTATGAGTAATTCTTGAGTATTTTTCAAGAACAAAATGAACATTTAGTTATAAATTAGCACTAAACTTTTGAACAGATTTTATATGCATTTCTATTCACTGAACCTTAATATTCAATATTTCTGAGCTCAGAGGATCAAAAATCAACTAATAATCTACATTCCTAAACTTTTCTTGTGTTATTGAACTACCAAATGTAAGCTCCATGAAAGCAAGATTTTTTTCAGATTCCCAGAGCCTAGAATAATGACAGGAACATGGCAGGCATTTAATACTACTTAATTAATTAATTTGAAAATCTGAATTGCTGGGGCGCCTGGGTGGCACAGCGGTTAAGCGTCTGCCTTCGGCTCAGGGCGTGATCCCGGCGTTATGGGATCGAGCCCCACATCAGGCTCCTCTGCTATGAGCCTGCTTCTTCCTCTCCCACTACCCCTGCTTGTGTTCCCTCTCTCGCTGGCTGTCTCTATCTCTGTCAAATAAATAAAATCTTTAAAAAAAAAAAAAAAAAGAAAGAAAATCTGAATTGCTAAGAAATATGCTTTATTTTAATATCAAGAATCATTTAGGGGTGCCTGGGTGGCTCAGTCATTAAGCATCTGCCTTCGGCTCAGGGCATGATCCTAGGGTCCTGGGATCGAGCCCCTCATCAGGCTCCCTGCTCTGCTGGAAGCCTGCTTCTTCCTCTCCCACTCCCCCTGCTTGTATTCCCTCTCTCGCTGGCTGTTTCTCTCTCTGTCAAATAAGTAAATAAAATTTAAAAGAAGAATCATTTAGGCTTCATAAGTAGGAATGGTATATTTGAATTAGTCAACCTACTTTAGGCCTTCTATTTAGTTTTAGGAATTGGCTTCAACAGACAGCAATCCTGTGAGATTTGTTTTTTTGTTTGTTTTTAATGAAGGCTGTCTCAGTTGCCTTGAAAAAGTATCTCTATGTTTAATTTATCATTACTGAATATATATAACCATTATCAATAAATATAATCCTGGGGCACCTGGGTGGCTCAGTCAGTTGAGTGTCTGACTGATTTCAGCTCAGGTCATGATCTTAGGGTGGTGACACTGAGCACCGCATAGACTGGGATTGGGATTCTTTCTCCCTCTCCCTCTGCGCCCTGCTCACACTCTTTCACAGACAGAAAGAGGGATGCCTAGGTGGCTCAGCCGGTTCAGCGTCTACCTTTAGCACAGGTCATGATCCGGGAGTCCTGGGATCGAGCCCCTGCATCGGGCTCCCTGCACAGTGGGGAGCCTGCTTCTCCCTCTCCCACTGCCTGCTGCTCCCCCTGCTTGTGTTCTCTCTCTCTCTCTGTTAAGTAAATAAATAAAATCTTTAACAACAACAAAAAAGATAGATATATAGATGATTGATAGATAGATAGATAGATAGATAGATAGATAGATAGACAGAATCCTTATGTATTCAATAAGTACCCAATCTAAAAGTCCTGCCTTTTAGGGCTTATGTCGAAGAATAAAGAGTAACCATTAAATAAGAACTGACTCCTACCCCAACTCTAAACTCCCACTAATCAAGTCTATCACAGAACAGCCCTGCAGTTAAGAACACTGACTGTAGAGTTGGATCCCTGGGCTTCAGATCTCAGCTCTTCCATCCATAGCTCTGTGTGCTCATTTGTGAAATGGGGGAACACATAACTTACTTCAAAAAGCTGTTGTGATGTTTAAATGAGTCAGTACATGCAAATCTTTCAGAATAGTGCCTGACATACTGTAACTGCTCAGTTAATATTACCTAGCACTATTAAAACTCTAAGAAATTCCTCGGTTTATTTATACATCACAGGAACTCATTAACGACTTATTCTTTTTTTTCATCTTAAACTGAAAAACAAAAACAAATACATCTGTATTGTGGACAAGTTTCACACTTATGGATACATTAGGGACAGAGTGAACTGCTTATCAAAATTGGATAATGTAGAAATAACAAATTCCCACTTATTAAGAGAATTCACAGAGAAAGTAGAATTTCATACTTACATATTCTTTCTGATTAGAAAAAGAAGACAATTCCACTACCACATAATCCCACTACCCACACTGATGACATTTTAATAGATTTCCTTTGTCTTTTTTCCATGCATATACATATGATTTTATATAATTGAGACTGCATCTGGCACTCTTGATTCACCTAACATGGTATTAAGTGTACTTTGCATCATTTTTTTAAGATATCATTTTAAATGATTGTGTAAATTTAAGTATTCCAACATAAACAAGATAAAATGGTAATTAATACAGCTTCTCTTCCATAATTTTTATATATTCATGAACCCAAAACTAACAAGCCAGAAAGAATTTTTGCTTATTTATTGCTCAGCATATTTGTTTTTAAATAAAATTTTCTGGTCAAAACTAAATTTTACAATCTTAAGAAACAAAACAAAGCTGGAGACAACACATTCCTGATCTCAAACTATAGTACAAAGGTATAGTGAACAGTATGATATTGGCATAAAAACAGACACAGATCAATGGAACAGAATAGAGAGACCAGAAATAAACCCATGCATGTATGGTTAATGAATTTACAATAGAGAAGCCAAAAATATACATTGGAAAAAACACAGTCTCTTCAATAAATGTTGTTGGGGAAACTGTACAGCTACATGCAAAAGAATGAAACTGGACCTTACACCACACACAAAAATCAACTCAAAATGGATTAAAGACTTAAATGTAAAACTTGAAACCATAAAACTCCTAGAAGAAAACACATGCAGTAAGCTCCCTGACATAGGTCTTGGAGATGATTTTTTGGATATGACACCAAAAGCAAAGGTAACAAAAGCAAAATTACACGAGTGGTCCTGCATCAAACTAAGAAGCTTCTGCACAGCAAAGGAAACGACTAACAAAACGAAAAGGCAACCTACTGAACGAGAAAAAATATTTACAAATCATATATCTGATAAGAAGCTAATATCCAAAATACATAAAGAACTCATAAAACTTAAAGACAAAAAAACAAACAACCTGATTAAAAACTGGACGGAGAATCTGAACATGCATTTTTCCAAAGACATACAGATGGCCAATGGGTACGTGAAAAGACGCTCAATATCACTACTCATCAGGGAAATGCAAATCAAAACCACAGTGAGATATCACCTGACACCTGTTAGAATGGATAGTATCAAAAAGACAAGAAATAACATGTATTGGCAAGGATGTGGAGAAAAGGGAACACTTGTGTACTGTTGGTGGGAATGTAAATTGGTGCGGCCACTGTGGAAAACAGTATGGAGGTTCCTCAAAAAATTAAAAATAGAACTACCATATGATCCAGAAATTCCACTTCTGGGTATTTACCCAAATAAAGAAAACACTAACTTGAAGGAAGGAAAGGAAAGGAAAGGAAAGGAAAGGAAAGGAAAGGAAAGGAAAGGAAAGGAAAGGAAAGGAGGAAGGAAGGAAGGAAGGAAGGAAGGAAGGAAGGAAGGAAGGAAGGAAGGGATAAAGAAAAAGAAAAGGGGAGGGGAGGGGAGGGGAGGGGAGGGGAGGGGAGGAGAGGAGAGGAGAGGAGAGGAGAGGAGAGGAGAGGAGAGGAGAGGAGAGGAAAGAAGGAACGGACTTGAAAAGATATGAACGGCCATGTTCACTGCAGCATTATTTATAAAGCCAAGACATGGAAACAGTCTACATGTCCATCAATGGATGAATGAATAAAGAAAATGTGGTATACACATGCACAGACACAAATATTATTGAGCCATAAAAAAGAAATCTTGTCATTTGTGACAGCATGGATAGAACTTGAGGGCATTATGCTAAGTGAAATAAGTCAAACAGAGAAAGACAAATACCATACGATCTCACTTCTAAGTGGAATCTTAAAAAACAATTAATTAAAAAAAAACAAGCTTCATAGATACAGAAAACAGATGGGTGGTTGCCAGAGGTGGGGGTGGGGGTGACGGTGAGCAAAATGGGTGAGGGAGTCAAAAAGTACAAGCTTCCAGTTGTAAAATAAGTCCTGGGGATATCATATACAATATGGTGACTACAGTTAATAATACTGTATTGTATGTTTGAAAGTCGCTAAGAGAGTAAATCTTAAAAGTTCTCATGATAAGGAAAAAAAATTCTGTAACTATGTGTGGTGATGGATGTTAACTAGACTTACTGGGGTGATTATTTCACAATATACACAAATATCAAATCATTGTATTATATATCTAAAACTAATACGTTTATGTCAATTATGCCTCAATAAAAATATATATAAATAAAATTCGAAATTTACTTTAAAATTTACAGGAGGCAGAGGAGAAATAAGATGCCCACTTACAAATTTAATCAAATGTGCACAGTGAGGAATCACGCTGCCATCACTGCCACCTCCCCAAATCCACCATCCACGTTAGCACCTACGAATAGCTACTTAATCAGCAGGATAAAGAACTCTCTCAATGACGTGGAGAGATCCGTAGCTATTACCAAAAGCCATATGGGGTAGAACTGAAAGGATGAAAAGGAAAGAAGAAAAGAATAAAGGGAATGACCAAGTTTAATTTGGGGGAGTGGGTAGGGTTACCACGTAGTAGCTCCCAAGGTTAACGCTCCTCTTCCAAAACTAGAAGACTTTTGATTCAGAGATACAGACTCATGGTCCACCATAAAATGTACTTGCTGTTCATTAGCTCTTAAGCTACCTACTCTAGGAAAAAGAAAAAGCCTGGCATCTTTTGACTTTTTGCATATGCAAAACCGCACGTCAAATGTATCCTGGAGCTCTCTCATCCTTGAGAATCACAGAGAGTTAATGGTATGTATCCTGGGAAATGGAGGGTTTGGCTCAGTTAGAAGCACCATGCCCATCATTTATGACAGTATCTTTTGCCCTTATCTTCTCTTGAGTCCCAATATGTGGCCTCAAATAAAGGTTACTAAGGTTACTATAAGATGGGAGGGGGGAGGGAAGCGTTGGAAATCCCTGACCTCCATTTTAGTGGAATTTCTATCATCCTTTAGAAGCAAATGTTTTTTCTTAATAAAGTCTCTTAAGCTCACTTGGAGGGAATGCCCTCTCAAAAAAGAAATTGAGTATCCCACACTCACAAAAGCATGGGTACACTATCTTGTCATGAGGGCCTGAGTATCACTCCAAAATAATGACATTGCTAATGTAGTTTCTCTTTTCAAGGCAATTTGAATACTATACAATTCAATTATTGAAACACTTTTCTGGTCATGTCAAAATAAAAAAGTCATGTTTCAAGAGCCTCAATTTTTAAAATAGGCATGGGGCGCTGGGGTGGCTCAGTCAGTTAAGCACCCAACTCTTGATTTCAGATCAGGTCATGATCTCAGGGTCGTGAAGCCCAGCTGAGCATCCAACCTCAGGCTCTGTGCTCGGCTCAGAGTCTGCTTGAAATTCTTTTTCTCCCTCTCCCTCTGCCCCTCCCCCCAACCCCATTCATGTGCTCTCCCTCTCTAGAATAAATAAATAAATCTTTTAAAAATAAAAATAAAATAGGCTCCAGCAACCCACTCTCCTTGCAGTTCAGTTCTGCCCAACTTTTCCAACACAGAAGTTCAGAAACACTCAGTTTCTCTGTTGCAAATGGATTTGCTAGGTCACCCAATGACTTCCCCATGTTGGGGGAATTACCTAAACAATGAACAAACAAAATAATAATAATAATAATAATAATAAAAACAGAAAACTAGACCCACACAAACTCAGACTTCGAATATGCAGTCATATTTCGTTCTACCTCCTTTTCTAGCTTTCTCTCACTCTTCTGTTTGTCCAGCACACAAATGACCAGTCTATCATGTATTCTGTTTGGTCTATAACAAACATGCAGCGAACTGCCTGCCTGATGAGCTGACAACAAAGACCTAATACATTCATTTCAAAATAAACAATTCCAAGTTTTTCCATTTACCCGAAACAGAGATCAGCAGCCTAATTTAAAACTAAACAAACTGTAATTTACCCCCTCTGAAATTACAGTACAGGATCTAGTGCTAAAACCTTTGTTTACCTACAAAATTAAGTATTAACTGTGATCTAGAGCACCTTCAGAATGTTGATTCAACTTTTTTAAAAGTGTAATATCCAGTATTTTTTAACCATGGTTTTCAAAAACTTTGGGGAAGCAAATATTTGCTTTTGACCTTTCTCTTGTTTAATCCTCCACTGTAGACCATATCCCTTGCTGGTGTATCTATCTCACCTTGGTGGGTAGAACTCTCAGTCCACATCACTAAATGGAACAGTGTGGCTCCCTGGTGCAAATTTCCTGAGAGCCCCTTCCCTGAGCATGTGCCAAGAATCAAATCTTGGCCACTTAGTGCTCTGTGCTCCACATGTGAGCTCACGGCGCGTTGAGCAGCCGTGCTAACTGAGATGGATAGCCCTGTCAAACAGGAAGCTGGCACACCAGGATGCAAGCAGTGGGATACAATGACCTTTACATTCAGAAAAAAATATCCCTAAAATGGCATGAAAAGTTTATGGGGGGGAGGAGGGGGATTCTTTTATTTCATTTAGGCACATAGCATAAAATAAAAGCAATGGTGCCCAGTATGCAATTTGCTCAGGATCAAATCCTGAATCCCTTACACAAGAAAGAAAGTCGTCAGAGAAAGGAAATGAATCATCCTTTATCACACTGCTTTGAAAGCAGTGGACTCGACAATTCAGCTCTTATTACTGCACCCGACAGGCCAAGTGCTCGGATTCAGACCGCGCTTAGACTCATAATGATCCATGGGGTTACTACCTGCCCCGGGAAAACATTCTTGACCCCTGGTTTCAGGTGGGTTGCTTTCTTGGTAGAATTAAAATCTAATTTAAATACTTAAACATTTTTAAAAACAGGGATGATCTGCTTACAGAATCAGAGTCAAGGGCTTGGATATTAAATCCTTGGTCGCCATATTTGTAACTTTGTATATATTACTTGATCTCTCATAGTTTTCTTATCTGAATAAATGGAGGCTCTGACTGATAATTCCTAGGAATTATATGAAGAGAGACTCATAAAAAAAGTTGCAAAAATCTGTGGCACATATACAAATGTTAAGTAAGAATAGTAATATAGAAAATTAATATATAAAACAAGACTTGGAAGTCACATATTTCTCTCCTTTAATTATAACCATTATCATAAACTGTACAACTCAATCATTTCACCTGAAATACAATAATAATCATTCCACTGGGTCAATTTTTTTTTCCATTTTTCAAGGTTTGGGGGATATTTTTATGTTATTTGTTTTGTCAATCCTTTGCCATGAAAGAACAATGGGCTACGCTTCAGAGTGAAGCAACACAAGCTCACAATGGCTCTCCAGTGCTGTACAATACATGCAGAAATAATGATGCCATTTTAATATTTAATTACATAGATATAATGAATTGATCACAAAGATACTGAGATTTTTGTTGTTGTTGTTTTGGTTTGGTTTTTTTTTGTTGTTGTTGTTTTTGTTTTACTGAATGGACTACCCTAAAACTACAGAGCAATTTTCAAAGATACAGAAGCTTGGTAAAATGCATCCATTTTTTGGTACTTAATTAAGAGCTGATTGTAACGTGCATAAGCTGCAGGCCCAAAGCAATAAATAAATTTAGAAAGCTGAAAGCTTATAAATCATGTATTAAAGTTTGGATAAATTAGGATCAAACATCTCCGCATTCTGAGAACCCCACTTCAGGGACTTAGAGAAAATAACAGAGCTATCAATGCCAACAAACCTAGGATGATCACTTGAAAATGCAAATTTATTTTGGTGGATCTCTAGGTGCCGGTCAAATGCTTCCCAAAGAAACCAGAAAATAAGACGCTTCAAGAAACATTGTGCTATTTGCTATTTGGAAAAGCTGTTAAACCTGACCATTCTCCTCCAACCCTTGTTTGGAGAATTATTTCAGGAAACACACTCTTCCTCCAATCATGAGAGCCAGAAGCACGGGGAGGAGCGGGGATGCGGAGTAATACCTTGTGCCTGAGCTGCGGAGCTGTGCGAGTACCCCAGGGCCAGCAGCGCGGTCTCCACCAGCTGGCTAAAAAGCACATCTTTTCGAACCAAGACGAACTCTGCGTGTTCTTCTCTGTTGTCATATTCAAGAGAGCCATCCAACTGCTCCACCACACAAAAGACAGGAATCATCAACCCTGGAGAGACAAGATGCAGAAGCAGAACACAAACATTACAAAGCAAATCTCGGTCACCGTGATGAGAAGGGAAGAGGCAGTTATAAAAGTTACTCATCTGTGATCGACAATGGTTTAGATTAAACAAGCCTCTTAGTTGGATGGGCCTAATGGGAACGCTGCGGATTTGCCCCCCTTCCTTATTACTATCAGACTGCAGCAGAATTGCCCTGGGCAAAGGCAGAAGCCCTCAGAAGCCCTCAGATTCCAGTCATTAAAACGTGGAGTGTGCCCATCAGAGGTATCCTGACTGAGACCCTAACTCCAGAGCCAGCACAAAGCTGAGGTCAAGGTGACCTTTCGGACCCTCATACCCTTCATGTCTATGGTTTATCATTAACTATGAATCAGGACTAGTATTGCCAGATCAGATCTGCTTTTGTCTGGAAATGCTGTAAGATACCTAGCAGAGAGGAATATTCGATTTCAGGGCCTAAGCTATCATGTGAATATGTCTAAGAAAGCCAATAGGAATTTTTTTAAAGTCCTTCTTGTTATCTTTTATCTAAGTCCTGGCAAATGGGTCATCAATTAGTCTGCAAATATCCTGCTCACAAAAATCTTAACTGACATTTAACTTATGTCAAAATACACATCCAAATGTAAAACTTTGTCTTTTTTTAAATTATTATTTTACATATTAACACCAGTTACCAGGATAAAGGGAATTATCTCTTCCTGTGTTTTTAGAGAAAAGAAGTAAACTACTCTAAAGAATAAAGCAAATTAGTCTAGTTGAAAATCTGTTGAAATCTGTTGTCACTGAAATATTTCTCTGCTTTGTATCAAAGTGTGAAAAGCTAAAAAATGTTTAATTCGCCAAAGATTTTTTTATAAACTGTTTTTTATTTTAAAAAAAGTCATACAGGCATTTAAATCTAAACATAGCCAAGGCATAAGAAGATCAAAGTTTTACCAACATACAAGTAATAAACATGGACTCTGCCCCATGTAATTCACACAAATTAGTATGTTATGGAATAAGATCTGCTCTGGGTCTTCTCTCTTGTGCAAGAAAACCAAAAGTTATGAAGGACAGGTGGGCAAGCTGAGAGATGGGGAAAGGTGGACAATTAGTTGGACATTGCTGAAGGCACTTTACAATAAAAACAAGACCTCTGTGTAAATGACACATGGGAGTTCTGCCTGTGAGACACAGACGACACAGGAGTTTTTCTAAAAGCCCCTCCCCTCTGCCTAGACCCTAGAAGCCTCCTGACTCACTCGATCTGGAAAGCAGAGGGTGGGAGCAGACACTCTGCAAACTACCAGGTCACAGATGTAGATTTTTGTTCTAAAGATAATACAATGGTGCCACTAGTTCCCATGTGCTAATTATTATTATTAAAGATAATAAGTATAGGGTGTAATTATTAAATATAATCATTATTAACAATAATAATACTCATTAAGAATTGTTATCATTAAGGATCATGGTAATTATTATTAAGCCAGCAGAACAGTCTAACAAGTCACACCGTACCATTTCCCGGGACAACTCCTGACTCCGTGTTCACTCTTAAGAACAATAGGCAGCATTATTGTTTGTAGCAAATACACTCTCTATGGTATAGACTTATAGAAAATAGGAAATAAAGGTGGAGCAGACTGATCATTTTAGACAAACAAGGGAATTTAGCCTGGCCACATGGTGCCTTATGAAATATTTTTTTGGAATTGTGACCAATACCGGCCTATCAAATGCTTACTTATTTATGCCCAATTTATCCCAAATGTAAGTAAGACATGAAATGAATACTATAAATTACATTGCCTCCAAATTATCTTTGTGCTCATTCATTTATCCAATTTTTATTCCCTGAATACCTATTGTGTGCCAGTTATCCCCTTGTGGCTTAGAGATACAAGTAAGAACAAGTCTGAAGTGGCTCCTGCCTTCAATGCTGTTGAAGGTGTTGTAAAATCTTCCTAAGCAAGCATAATGGCATTATATAGGACCTATCCATCAGAGTCCTTACCAGCAGGGAATGGCCCCCATTTAGACCTTTTAACTCTTACATACTGGTATATGATCTTTGTCCAAGGAAGCAGGTTGATTTCTACTTTTAATGATTTCAGTGTATGCACACACAGGGCCATGTAGTCAGCAGTGCCATAAGCTACTTCACCACTAATACCTATGTGTACATAAGTTTCAATGCTGAAAATCCATGTGCAGTTCCTAATGTCAACATCTGAGTGTCACACATCTGGGAGTCACAGATAAGGCCTTTCAATGAATCCAGTTGCCTCCATAAGCTATCATGCATCCATTACTTAGGAACCATAAATCTTTCTCAAGTCTATAGTCAACTAAAAAAAAAACCTAAGACCCTATTAATTTAAAAAAATAATATTAGCAGTTCAATGAGTAAGGTATAAAATACAACATTAAAGCACAGGGGTCTATACTTTACAGGAACTTATGTTTTCAAAGTGTGAGTTACCAAAATATTTCCTAAACATTTTAGTTCAGTGATTAAAGAAAGCAATTGTTATCTGACATGAGAGCAATAACTCCTTCCAGTCAAAAAGCAAGCATCCATCCTTCACAGGCATCACCTAGAAAGAAAAGAAAAGAAAAGAAAAGAAAAGAAAAGAAAAGAAAAGAAAAGAAAAGAAAAGAAAAGAAAAGAAAAAAGAAAAGAAAGGAGAAGAAAAGAACCACAGAAAGGAAAGAACCAAGGAAAGGAAAGGAAAGGAAAGGAAAGGAAAGGAAAGGAAAGGCAAGGCCTTTGAGGTCATTTATAAAATAAAACAATATTAACCAGAAGTGTATGACAACAGAATTTATACTCTGAAAGCACATATATATGAGCTACTAGAGAATAAAGAGGTTATATAAAGAAAAATGTATCTTTTTACTAGAATTTCATAGATCTAAGCAATTATGAATTTTTTACAACGAAACACAATTTTTACAAAAGAAGAGGAAAAATAGGTGTGATTACTAGTGACAACAGCAAGAGAAATGAAAAATGGTAAAACAGTACAGTTGGGGTCAAGTGTGAGGAAGAAGAAAAGTAAGGCATAGGTTTTAAAAACTAAAAACAGCAAATCCCTGGGAAAGAAAACTATAAAAGGATGAAATGATCAAGAAAAAAAAAGAAATTCTTATTCCAGCCCTCTATCTGGAACTTACGGCATTATTTTTCTTTTATTGTAGCACAGACCCATTTCCAGATGATCAAGTAGGGAACTTTGAACCTTTTGATTATAAGCCTGGCTAAGCTTTTTACAATTGTGGCAGGCTAAGCAGGTAGTTTGGTCTAAAGGCCAGGCCCACAGTCCTAGCCGTTTGCTAAGAATTTAAGAGTTGTTCTGACAATTGATGAATGGTGAATTCTGCTGACACAGTGGCAAAATAAGCAGAAGATTCCTTCCACTAGAAAAATGCATTTTCCCAACTGTCATTAGTTCCAATGCACAAATTGTCATTTTCACTGTGACATTATTTCTGAAGAAGTGTTTATGATTATAAGGCAACCTCATCTTCGCCACGGCAGCCATGGGAATAGAGACAAATGGGAGATGGTCAAACGTGGTGGTGACTAGCTCTGCCTCAGGAGGCAGGCAACTCTTGGATCAAATCCTGGCATGTCATTCTTTACCTATTGTAGTGACCTCTCTGAAGGCTCAAATTCCTCCCAGCTAAGATGCAAATAATAATATCTCCACCACAGAGTTGTTGTGAGGATTAAACACTGTGAAACAGTTGTCTGGCAGCTCTCAAACAATGGAACACATTCGTTTTTCTTTTTTTCAAAATCAGTATTAATACCATTAATTAATACAGAGGAAAATAAGAAACCAGTAATTTTTTTCACGGTCCATAATCAGTGCTCATGAAACTTACTAAAAAGCTTTTCTTCAGAATAAAAATGATACTCATAATCACTGAGTTACTTAAGATGTTCAATGTGCCCCAAGCAAAAGGGTGAAAGTATGAAAAACACATTTTATACTCTAAAACTGCTTGTGCACTATGATAGCTATTAGCCACATATGACAACTAAACTCTTGAAATGTGACTAGTCCTGAACTGAAATGTGCTATAAGTATAAAATACACACTCAATTTCAATGATTTAATACCAAAAAACAAAAAAAAATATAGCATGAATAATTTTTAAAAATCAACTGCAGGTATAAATATTTTGGATGCACTGAGTTAAATAAAATATATTATCAAAATTGATTTCACCTGTTTAACTTCTTTTAAAAGAAGCTACTAGAAAATTCAAAATTATATATTTCTAGGACAGCTGCTCTAAGCAATCTGCTGACACGAACATATACAATGGTTTTTCTGACACAGGATAAAGTCATCACAAACTGATAACTAAGACAATTGTGCAATTGTCTTGAGCATTTCTTGGATGCCCCTCAGTTATCTCTCCTCTGTGTTCCAGATCTTAGGAGACTTGAGGACAGATGTACTATTGGTTAAACTCCAAAATCCAACGTGACATCTCTGCATCCTCATACAAAGTGTAGGCCATTGTTTTATTCCTAACTATATTAATCCAACTTTTTTATTAAGGGAAAGGCTTTTTTCCCCTTCCCTTCATTTTAAAGAACAGTTTTCGGGGCGCCTGGGTGGCTCAGTCGTTGAGTGTCTGCCTTCGGCCCAGGGCGTGATCCCAGAGTCCTGGGATCGAGCCCCACATCAGGCTTCTCCGCTGGGAGCCTGCTTCTTCCTCTCCCACTCCCCCTGCTTGTGTTCCCTCTCTCGCTGGCTGTCTCTCTCTCTCTGTCAAATAAATAAATAAAATCTTTAGAAAAAAAATAAATAAATAAAGAACAGTTTTCAAGAAATGCCACAACACTGGCATGAAAGTGACCTAAGGAACAAGTATCCTGTAATTCTCTGGATAGCTCACCTCAGAAATGAAAGATGAAAGAAGGTCCAGTGGCTGGGGTCTTAGAGGACAGGATCATACCGCTTTGCACGAAAGTCACACGGAACAAACCTGTCACTTGCATAGCACCTGCTAACTCACCACACGCTCTAGCATACACATGGACCTTTATCTTTCTCCCCACCTTTACTGTATGAGAGGGCATCATTATTCTCATCCAATAAATGAGGAAACAAACCATGGGAAAATAAGTAACATGCTCAAGAGAGACACAAGAAGAACCGTTCAGGTTAGCCAACTCTAAACCCCAGGCACGCTGCTTTCTTGGGGATGGAAAACTACACTTGGAAACCCACACCCACAAAAATCCAAAGGCTTGGCCTTTTAGTAAAGGCCCCTTTACTGCTCATGAAGTCCAATGGGTGACATGCATTGCTTGAAAGTAAATTCACCTTTTGACACAGGAGGCATTGTGCTAGGCACACAGGAGGAATCAAACACAGTTCCTGCCCTTTAGTCACTTATAGACAAAGAAAAGCTCAAATAACGCGTCATACTCTCGTGGAGGTCAGAGTGGGCTCCAGCCTCCACCCCAATCCCTTTGTCTCCTGGGTCCACCCTCATTCTTGGACCTGCCCCCTGAATGACAGGAGCCAGTCTGAGAGGATAGGAGAGCCAGCCTTTCTCCTCCTCTCTTTCCAAGGGCTCCTAAAACAGTCTGTTTCCAGAAGGAAGGCAGCCACAGGGCCCACTCCCTTCCCTGAAGCTAGCAGTATCTCTGGTTCTATCACCTGGGAAGGTCCCAGGGCTAATTGAAGATTACAAAGGCTTTAGGGCAGAGCCTCTCATATCTGTTCTTTGTATAAAACTGAACCTGGAGTAAAGCACCACACTTAGCAACCACCACAATCAATAAATCACAGAACCCTGAAACACTGAAACAAATTCTACCGTGTAAACCGAGAGTGATACAGGGTCTACCAGAGGACTGGGAGAGAAGACAGTGCGGGGTGGCAACTATCTTTTCTTATTGCAAATTTATGAGAAGAACAAAACAATTGACTTGCTCTAAAACATCATTCTCCCTCCCCTCCCCCTCCCCCTCTCCATCTCTATCACACACACACACACACACACACACACACACACACACAAAGTCACAGACAAGAAGTAACTTCAATATTAACCTTCAGTATTAGCCTCTAGTTGCTTCCTTCCACCCTAAAACAATAAAGGCAAGCCTGAGCACCAAGACTGCAGTGAGAAACAAAAGGAAAGAATAGGCTGCCCCTCAACTTCTTCTTGGGGGTCCCAGGCAAAATTTCAAGATGGATCAAGTATGTCTTTCTTACTCTCCTTTTTCCTGCCCCTGCTGTCCTCTCCCAGGCACCCAACCTCCTGAGCTCCGGTAACCAGAGGCTCCACATTCCACAGTTCCACGCCAGCCTCCCATTCCCCCGGGGGCTGAGCTCAAAAATTCCAAAGAGATTAATAGATAAAAAGATGTTACACTTTGCTGTTTGAATGGTTTAGCAGTCCTTTAATCTCCTTAGATATATTTTTCATTGTAAAAGAAATTCATGGTATCCTGTATTAACTTCTAATAGAATTTCAGGTAATGCAATTAAAAAAAAAGTTTTCACAGGGCTTGGCGTGGCAGGGGATCAAAAATATCCGGGGCCAAGGGAGCCATCCACAGGTGGACTGGAGTTCCTCCAGGCTCCCCTAAACTGCTCCGCTTTCCAAAGTTTCTCTCTGACCCTTTTTTGCGAACAAAGATTCTCTGAAGGATTAATTCATTTGTCTTTGCTGCTGGTTTTCTAAGTCTTACTGAAGAGGAAGCAAGAGCTGACAGAGGTGAGGCAACCTGTGTTGTTCAAACCAGGAGGAACACAGTTAATCCTACAGTGATGAAGAAGGCAAAATTTGCTTAATAATTACTCTAAGGGCATATTAAGGCATATATGCAGAAATTTTATTTCACGTTCATCCGTGACCCAGTTATTTGTAACTCAAGGGTAAATCTCCAAATAGAGTTTCAACAATAAAGCTCCTTGATGCCTCTCTCCCTTCAGGGAAGTGGGGTGGGGAGGTAAGATTATCAAGAAATACTTTATTCTCAGAACCCTGTCTAGTAAAACCAGACACTACCTTGCAGCCCCTGAGGCAGATCTTAACTTTGGAAGATAAGAACAAAAATAGGCCAGGGGTGGGGCAGCCGCAGGAACTCTAGTCCTCTCCTACTTACCACCCTAAAGGCTCAAACTGAGCTTAAAGTGGTAGGGAAAGGAGATGGGTTCTGGTCTTCCAGGCCTGTCTCCAGACTGAGAGATCACAATTCAACCTGAAGTCAGATCTGAAGGCTGCAGGATAAACTCGTCTCTCAATACTCCTCATTTATAGAAATGTGGTAGCAGGATCAAGTTGGCCAGGCAGTTTGCAAAACAGGATTTCACAGGCACACAGGAGGCACAGTGTGGCTACTTATCTAAACAAAAAAGCCTGAGCTACACCTGGGAACTGGGCCATAGCAAGCCTGACCCACGGAACTAAATACCCTGATGTCAGGAATGTCCAGTTAGAGTGAATGAGAGGCCGGCCTTTTCCTTCTCCAACATGGGCTGGACTTAGATAAGTCTTCTTCACTCCCTCACTCCCCGCTCCACCCCTGAGCCTGACTTACAGCAATTCCAAAATAAATGTTGGTGCAGTTTAACAAAATGCTAATTCTAGCTGGACATTAATAACCACCATTAATGGGCAATGGTTCTGGCTTTCCCCTATTACTTCGGAGCTCAACTTGTCACATCACTGTAGCCCACTGCACTGCGTGCACCATCAGCACACAAGAGAAGCTTTCTAAGAAACAATCCACACGAGTGGACTTCAGAGCTCGCTCCACGCTCTCCAGGGGAAGTACGCCAGACCACAGGGCTGCGTGCGACCACTGTTGACAGAGACTGCTGGTTTATCACCAGGAAGGCATCGCAGTCTGTTGCTGCAAGACTCAAGTGGCCAGCAGCACTGTGCTCTGTGACTGAACACATCCTAAAACCCTGGGCGTCTGATCCACAGTCCTATCGATGCTGCACTGAAGGACTGCAACATCTTTTCTAAATCAGACCCATAAAAATGTTTACTGATGCCAAAATTTTTTTAATTTTTTTAAAGAAAAAAGTAGAGCATGTAAGTTTGATTATCACAGAGGAGTTCAAACATGACGTATCCCTTAGTTCAAAACTGAGTTTTTGAGGTTCTTTTCACAGTGGGTTATAAATGCATATATTAAGTCTTGAGACTCAATGGCTTATTAAAATAACTATACCATAATTCATTAATGCTAAGATTTCTGTCCGTTATGGAAAATTTCAAAGAGGTCTCTGAAAAGATAATTTTTCAGACAGTATTTAAGTGGAGATGTATGTACTGCTCCCCTCATTCTCATTATCCTCTTTGGAAAAGCTATTTGCAACTTATAGTCCCAAAAGTCAGGAAAAGAGTCAATAAAAATTGTCTTTATACTAACATTTGTTTTATCATCTCAGGTTTTGAGCTTTGCCTAAATGTTATTCTATCTAATTTAACAATTAAAATAAAAAATCCTTGATTGATTTCTCCAGTGTAGTGTTAAGGAAAGGTTAACTGTACTGAGGTTCACTAGCAAGAAATTAATAAAGGAATCAAGCACTCGGCTCTCAATAAGACAAGACTACCCAGATTTCTAGTGGGAATATTTCATAGCACAAGCATGTTTTCTTTGGGGAGTTTAACTCACCAAAATTATTAAAAATTGAGATCAAACACTGGTGCAAAGCCCCAAAGGAAATCATACTAGAGTGGAGAGATTTTTATCAAATAAAAACCTGAAAAGGTGAAGTTTTTATAGTAAAAAATAAAAGGCTTTCTCCTTACAAAAGGAAATCCTACTCTCTAGGGATAAAACAGCAAAAACATGTAGGGATGTCTAATAGATGTGTAAAAATCATCACTGTGAAGTGAATGCAGATTTCACAAAGCCAAGCTTAGACAGGCAGCCATCACCACTAAAAGCCACTCTCATTCTTGTACCCAACAAATGCCTCCACGAATAGGTAACAGCAAGCAAGCCCTTGAAAGGGCTGACACTAGGAGAAGAAAAAGAAAAGAACAAGGAGAGAGCAAGAAAGTCAAAATCATAGTGTGTATTCTGCAGTTCCCTAAGGGTACACCGAGATCTCTGGATTGCAATACATAAGATATTATTATTGTGACTGAGATGAAGTTAATAAAACCCACCATACAGACTGGGGAAACTCAGGTCCCCACTGATGAAATACTTCCCAGAAAAGATATTTTAAGTATATATGTACCTGTGCAATTTACAGCAATTACTTAAATCAGAAAAAGAGAACAGAGAAAGCTCATATATTATTTTTTCACTTTATAATTTTAAGACATCCCCTTTGTAATGTATATAATTTCCAAGAGAGAATATTAACTTTAATATTAAAAAAAAACTAAAGAGATCACTTAAGCTACAGCATATAAATTCACTGAAAATCTTATATTCATCCTTAATGTTATCCGAAGGATACCATCGAACCATAGGAGGAAAGTTATTCCGCTTTTAACTATCTCTGAAAAGTATCACCAAAGCCTAAAGTGATTTATTTGAGGGTGGGGGGAGGGTGGAAGAAAGAAGGATGATAAATCTTCATCGGAAAGATAATACGAGTTTCTACCTTCATTAAAGCAAAAGACCCTGAAAGAATACTGCACCTTTTTAAATCTGGGGTGATCCCAGATATGAAACGTCTCAATCTCAAAGATTCCACTTCTAGATTCCCTGGGATTCCTTGTTTCTTTAACTCTCAAATAACTTCTGAGCCACAAAATCAAGCATATTGATGTACTCTCACCCCCAAAGGGCCAATTTCAAAACAGATCTAATCTCACAAGCTCAACACAAAATAACAGAAAAGACAAGTCTCAGACTCTTTTTCAAACTCCGCATTCAAGGAGAAAGGCGTTCCCTTTGGGGTGAACTGAGGTTTAGATGTGTGGGTTAGCTCCAGTGTGGCCACGGTGCCTCACCCCTGGGGAGAGCGGCCACTTCCTCTTCGCACATCGCTGCCGCAACTACATAGAGATGATGAAAGAAACTATACCTCACAGTTTTCATGAACATAAACGCATCTCTTTATTTTGTTAACAGAAGTAGGATCGACAAAGTGATGTGTTTTCAAAGAGCAAGCCTGTGTTTATTATATATCTGAGAGGCTGGCGGCAAGAAAGACGATTTCGTGAGTTATATCAAAGGCAGAAGAGAGCTGCACCTCAGAGGCTCTCCTTGGGTAAAGAGAACTGTCTCCCTCAAACTTGCTTTCAAGCTATACATCAATCTTCAATATAATTATGTTTGACAGAATATAAGCTCTTGGCAGTTAACTTGTTTACAATAAATGTTTAGTTTGGGTACATGGACTGTATTTCAGTTTTATAAATATCAAACACAAACCTACAACAGTCCCATTATGGGGCTGAGAATTATTCTGCTATAAATCTTTTTATTGGGGGGCCAAGGGAATTACTTTGCAGCTTGTTTTCCACTAACCACTTGGAACAGTGTGAAAAGAGGTACATTTATACTCTGACCCTGTGCTAATTGGAATTCTATACATTTCCATGGGAGAGCATGCAGCATGAATCCCTAACACACAGGTCGCCTCCCCCCACTGACGGTTTTGCCATGGTGGCAAAAAAATACACATGCAACAAAATGGTTCTTACCAAAGTCACGGCATTTTCGTATGGCTCTTATTCTCCTCAAAGTCTCTTGGGAACTAATGGCCATTTGTGACAGCGTTGACAGGCCTTCAGTAGTAAGCTCTAGTTTTGGGGGGTTTATAAGTTAGCTACAAAAATGTGCTTAAGGCTCAAACTTACTATATGAACGGGCCTATAAATAGAGTGAGTTTTGCTGAATGTTACCTGGAGATTCATTTGAGAAGGAAAAAAAAATCGGGATCACCTTGGTTACTCTTGTAAAGTACCTTTACTTGGGTCTTAAACGTGTATACCTTACTTTCAGAGAATAATGTGCTCCTCTTACACGCCCTCAATAATAAAGGGTGTTAGTCTTCAAACACCACACCTGCCACATCTATAGCACAAAATCCTGTCTGAACGGAGCCTTGGAAGCTGAATGCTGCACAAAGCTTCCGGAGTACCCTGGCTTAGCCCCACTCTACTCCATGAGCACTGTTCCCCCGGCATGCACCTTCACTAGCGCTCGAAATGCCTCTGGTTTTCAGAGGATGACAATTATCATTGCAGGGTTGGTTTCCTCACTTGTTTTTAATTTCACAATTACCTTGTAATCAGATCCCTACATAATATTTCAACCCTAACATAGTATTAACGTACAGAAAAGATCGTTTTTAATTTTCCAAAATACTTACTACGGGGGTATTCTGCCACTTTATTATTTAACAGTGAGATTCCAATTTCTTTCCCTCTGGTCAATGTTATAATTTCAGGTGACATAAAATGAAGAATTTTTTTGTCTCTCACCTTCTAAGAAAGAAGATAAGAAACTGATTTATAAGTCTCAAGGATCATCAAATTTGATTTTATTTAAAATTTTACCACATGAGTTTCATACATGAGAGAGAGAGAAGAAAAATATTTTCATTGCATTATCAGCCTCACAGGTCTTGTTAATATCAAAAGCACTAGTTTACAATGTGAACTAATGGAAAATTGTTAAACTCACCTAAAATAATCAATCCTCTTTTTTTCTTAATTTAAATAAGCCTTTTAAAGACCTTGACTATTTAACTGCTATTTACTTGGGGAAGGGGCAACATGGAGAAGGTGACTGTACAAAAAAAAAAAAAAAACAACAAAAAAACCTTTTTTTAACTGTACAACAAAAATTCCCTCCAAGGCAAAAAGACATTATGCCAAGTTCCACCCAGAATTAACGTTTAGGTTTAAACTATAAAGTCCAAAAAAAACGGAACCACTAATAGACCCTTAAAGCTCATGGCACTCGTCACCGCTGTTAGGTTATGTAAATGTTAAAACTCAAAAACCCTTTGCTGACAAAAGTATTTTAATGAAGGTGCTATTAAGTAGACTTTCTGAACTGATTTAAAAAAAAAAAAGAGGCCTTTGAGCTGTTTGATATAAATTCCACTCTAAAGGGGATTACGCTTGGGACAATTGGATTATGAGACCTCCACAAGTAAGGGTTTACTGCCTATCTTACTCCTTTCACTTTACCATCCTCAGAAAGATTTTTAAATATTAAATCCAAGAAAATTCTTAGCTTCAGATCAAAGAAATATTCTCCTCTAACTCTGTCAACGGAGTCCAACTTTGGGGTCCAAATGTTCTGATGGTCAACATTACTTGTAGCTTTAGTATCCCCACTATGAGCAGGGGTTAACTCCATTGTCTGGCTAACCCCACTGTCGTCATCAAAGTTGCCAGGAGCTCACAGGTTCTATGAATAGAGTAAGAGATATAGCCCAGAGTGAAAGAAAACTAGCCACTGATTTTGGCTGCCGCCGGCCAGCTCACGCCAAGTTGCTGAAAGCTCCACTCTGGGGAATGAGGCCTGGAGGCTCAGCACTGTGAAGGATTATGGATTTAATAATCGCCCCAATGGCTTCCAGTGGAGGCCAGAGCCTAGGCATCTCAAGTGACAGTCTCTGTGACCTGAGTGAATGTCAGTGATGTGCACATGTGGAAACTCAGGGTCCCCCCAACCCCATTGTGTTCCGAAAAGAAATAAGGGCGCTCATGATTCACCTTCAACTCTCTCTCTCCCCTTCATCCTGGTTATGACTTGCAGAGGAGAAAGGACAGCAGGCCCAGGGATCACACCTTACCTTGCCTAGGGAGAGCTTTGTAGTAAGAGAAATATTCGTCACTTTTGTCTTCCCTTTACACAGGTTTAAAAAAAAAAAAAAAAAAAAAAAAAGAGGAGGTAATTATACCTCAGGTAGAATTTAAGAAATTTGATTTCCTTTCTCAAACATCGTATCAAGACAGAATCAATGAGTACTTTTTAATTGTCTCCTGAGCAACCACCTCCCAGGGGCTCCTCTCCCAACTTCCCAGGGAGGATCAAGAACCAAATGGTCTCTCCCCAAAACAGATTTTAGCTAATAAACACAACAAAGTAAGTGAAAAGCATTTCAGTTATTCTGCATCCTCTCCAAGACTAAAAATTTGTACATTGTGTGACAGGTCCACCTCATTTTTCTTAATGATGTTTTTATTATTCTTTCACTCAATTAAAGCAGAAATGGATATTGCATCTTCTGACTGTATAATTGTTATTGTAATCTGTTTTCGATCACTGCTTGGGAAATAGGTCCAAAACAACATAAACTCTCCACTGCCTCAGAAGGCAAGTCATTTTCTTTTACTATGACACTTAAAGAGACATTTATCATGCTGCTCTGTTAGCATCTTTGGATTATGATAAAAGAAAGTTCTTGTTCTGTTAACCAAAAAACTATAATGTTTTGAAAACACTGCCATTTAAGGAGTTTTGATATGAATGCTTTTTCCTAATAAGCTATCAATTTTGCCTTTCCTTATACATATAAAGAACTGGAACAAATGCAATGAAAATATGCAATTTTAATATAGGGAATAATCAAGAAATTTGAAAATCAATCATATTCAGTCATAAAAGAACTGATACACTAGCTTTCCAGCCAAATATAAAAACAACTTAAAAAATTGTTTTAAAGAAAGAAAATGATATCTCTGCTGAACATGATGAAATTAAAATTGTTTCTATGAAAAATGCAAATCACCTCTGTCAGATCTTAGTGCTTTGGAAAACATTTGCTCTAACTAGAGTCTCTATTAATTTTTTTTTTCCATATCTGTGCAAATCTTCAACAAATAAAGTCACTGAGCTGCTGGGTACATTTCAGTAACTGTGCAACCATCAGTGGGCACCAAACAGTTACTGTGGTGTGAAATGCATACTTTTTTATAAGTGGTAGCTTGCAGTGTTTCCCCTGAACTTTTTAATCTCTGTTGTTATGTTAAATGCTATCATTTAATAACCCACCGTGCTAAGACAGAAAACTCCATTCCAACGGTAAGACAACTAGTTAAGGAAAGATCCAAATTTGCCTTATATCGTGAGCAACTAAAATGGAAATCTACTTCTCCCAGAGTTTTACTGTCCTAATGTGTCATAACCACAAATAAAGAACATTCTTACCACAATACGGCTGCCATAATTTGCTGATAACTTTTTTGCAAGGTTCAAATTCTTAAAATTTCTACTAATACTCTTTTCTTCATTTTAAGCATTTGCCAAACTAGTAACTATAATATTCACTAGTTTATTTTTAAAGTTTTAAAGGTACACACATCAATGAAAAATGGAAAAAATACATCCCATAAAGCCCATTGCCATAATTATATATCTAAGGCACATTGATTCCATATTAGGTCATTTTTACCTAGTTCTTAAAAAATATGTAATGAGTAAAATTTTGCAAATGGGAAGAAAAAGATACAAGTTGTAGAAGACCATTTCTGATTTGGCCTTTCACTTCATTATACTGGTTTTGCCACAATTTTAAAATCACTGGCTATTAAACAGCAAAACAATTCTGCTAATTGAAAACAAAAAAATACATAGAGTTCCATCTTTTGAAAACTCCAGCAGGGAACATTTTTATATAAACACTGTGTAGCATGAGGTGCTTGTAGGGTTTGTTTCATGTAAAAGAAGAAAATAAATGTTTGGCTGATCACTGACAATAAGGGAACCAATGTGACTTCAGAAAATGGAAAAGAACACACTATAGAGGCTATGCCTGTGCTTTTTTGGAAATCTGTAAGTACTCAACTGGCTTTTGTTTTAACTCATACCTCAATTCCACTCAGGGCCGTCTACTTGGACTTTGAAATATCTATCACATTACCCGTAAGTAGTAGGATGATGAATCCTTTGTATATAAAAATCCATTTTTAACACATAGACATTTTCAAACCTCTATTGCACTTTAAAATAAAAGGAATTCACAACTCTCTTTACTGGCACCCTAAATTAATGCTAGAGAGTAGTGGCGATTGGAAGTGAGAAAGGCCCCATATAATCAAAGTCAGTAGAGGGAAATCACTCATTTTAAAATCACTATAAAGAAAAGAATGGAAGCTAAAAGGCAGACTCTCTTCATTTTTCGAGCTAAGCACAAAGGTCTTCTACTTGAAACCATTTTCACTTTTCTTTCTTTCTTTCTTTCTTTCTTTCTTTCTTTCTTTCTTTCTTTCTTTCAAAATAATGAGTTAAAATGTATGGGTTAGATCCAATATTTCACTGCTGTTCTTATTCTTGGGGGGGGGGGGGGGGCGAGACCGTGCTGCCAAAGCTTCTGAAAAGAGTTTGGGCTGCTAATTTTCCGTTCACAAAATCTAAATTCCCCTTATGCATCTCACACAACTCATGAAATAATATGAAACAGTATTATATCACTGCAAATTGAGACATTTTTATCAAAATAAAGAGCGATGATGCCAACATTTCATTTGTCATTTCCCACTTGTCACTTTTCACTGACAAACTGTTACACATACAACTTTTGTCAAATGCTCCATCTTTAAATATGTTCCAAAATGCCATTGTACCTCAGCATTCATATAAGGATGATAGCAAAAAGTACTCTTATCACACATTAGTTACATAGGTTTTTAAAAAAGCCTACTTATTAGATAAAAGAATATAAAGGACTTTTTGTTAATTTACACGCTACGTAGGATAAAGCTTGGCTTTCTGAAATAAAATAAATTATTAACATATTTATGTACCTAATGTGAGATTATTAGTTATAAGAAACTTTTTTAAAGGTGAAGATACCATTTTTATCTCAACAGAAACCTAAACACTCTAAAAAGACCTAAAAAGATAATACAATTTGGAATTCATCTAGTCCTGTTAATGTCTTTTTTTATATATGCATACGGAGTCTCTATGCTGAATTCTCTTTTTAAAAAAGAAAAATAAAGGTTTTAAACTATTAAAGTAGACCACCAAACCTGACTGCTTACCAGATATACCAAATAATTACCCTGTCTTGCCTGGAATAAAACTGATTTCCATATTCTTAAAATAACTCAAATTCATATTCCTAGATCTTTAATAAATGACAATAAGTCTGTTTATATATACATAAATATAATAATATATATACAAGATATATATATATATATATACACACACACACACATACACACAAGACTGATTCTACTAGTCACAACCCCCTGGGAAAGGATTATATTGCTTATTTTCTACAGGGGTTAAAAAACAGATGCCTTAAGGGACATCTATGTAGCTCCAACACACATACACACACATTTCATTGCAGATGATCTTGAATATATAATGGTCAGTGGGTTTCTGTTGATGGAACACAAGGCTTCCAAAATTACTTGAAACATCAAATTATGCTTAGGACTTTGAGGGGCGGATACCCTATGTTCTGTTTAATGTGTATGTTCCATTGCATATATTTTTTTAACCAAGTATATCTTTATTTTAATAACAGGCCAAGGACTAAAAACACTTTAGAGAAGGGCTATTTTTCTACCTCAGCAAAACTACAGAGGAATGCTAGATTGTTGGATGACCCCAAAGCCTAAGTTCATTCTATTTAAAAGATCCTAAACCCTTAAAAGAAAAAAAAAAAAAAAGTTGAATGTAAAAGGGAAATACAATCTTTTCTCTTTTGAAATAATAACATGAGGCCTCCCTACAAGCATAATGGGGTTCATCCTTGACTAAAATAAATTTAATGACTTTTTGTCATTTTACCCAGGTTGATAATATGGTTCTAAATTTCCAAGTATTTTCTACATTTTAATATGTCAATATCTATACTCTTTCATATCTGCACTCCTTTCAAAAAGTAAAATGTCTCCCTATAATTGCTAATATGGTGACTGCACCTGACCTGAACCGCCTTTCTTTTAATCTAAAAGGAAATGTTCCACATGTAGACAATTAAACTAACTGTTGTTGTAGACAATGTTCAGCTCTAAATGAGGCCCTGCCCAACAATCGTGATCACATTTGCTTTCCTATTTGAATACATCAGTGTGTATTGCATAATGATTTTTTCCCCTTGTAACAAGACAGTTATGTTCTTCAAAGGGCTCCCTATTAGCAAGAAGAATAGGCATACTTTGGGTCAACTAGTTTATAAGATAACTTTAACAGGCAATTTCTCAACAAAATTAAATCATTATTTTAAAAACAAATTCTTTTCCAAAAAAAAAAGCAAACTTTTTTTCAAAAACAGCAAATATCCCTAAAACATATTCCCAGTGTTCAAACATTTTCCCCTAAAATCTAGAACATTTAACACCAAAAAATTATCAAAATTCACAGGAAAATGAAAAATATCAAAAAGATTTCTGATGTTTAATGCCTCCTATCAGCAAATACACCATCTGGTATACTCAAGCGCTGTTCATTCAGTTTAAATAAAGCTGTCTGAAAGTTCTTCTTTAAGCCAAACATTTAAAAATGAAAATGCTTGTGTTAACAATGAATGAGGCACAATAATTTATTGCTATTAAAGCACAACTGGCCAGCGCCTTTCAGCAGTCCAGGAGGAAAGCAGAACGCCTTGCTTCCTCTGGAAACTTGACTGGCATCACTTTCATTTTATGCTGTACGTTTCGTGGCTGAAGCATTACACACAGCAGAACATTTTAGGTACTTATGTTAATGGTGGTAAAAAGGATCATCTGATACTTATTTTCGTCATCCTTAATAATCTTTTTCTAAATCTTCAAGTAGATCTGTAAGTTTTAATCAACAATTTCACAAATATAAATTTCCCCACCATTAATCATCCTTTTTCAAAATCCTTATGGAGTGAATTACTAGCTGAGAGGGGACGCCAATTCTAGTAAGTGAATGTTACCCAGCAGGGATATAAAGCTGTCAACACCACGGTGCTCTTGCTTGCTCTAAACTCTCTCCCAGCCTTCATATGTTTTTTAAAGAGATATTAGCCTTTTTTTTTTCCTGGGGACATTCTATAAGGGCTGACTGTCATACACATCTGAGCACTTATTTTATTACATACATGCTTTAAAACATACTATTCAGATATGAACAAAAACATCCTAGAAAGTGTTGTGAAGACACAGCAAAACTGATCTACTTTCTAATAGTCTTCTAAAGCTAACCACATTGTAAACAGCACACTAACTTTTAAGTCCCCTATTAAAATGCAACCTTGAAGACTGTGATAGCGTATCTACCACCTCAACTAGTTAAATCCAGACACTAAAATTATTTCTCTTTTTTTAACAAACACATTCTCATCAAAAAACATACCAAACTGTCTCTCTCTAAAAATGTGGAAGCATGGCAACAGAATTTACTGTTGCAACCAATGCATTCAGAAATATTTATTCACCTCACTGTTTATCAAAAATAGTAAGATAAATTGCCATGTTATTGAGCAGCCAATTAACTTAATGATCTCCCCCTGTTTTTAGGGGGAAAGCTTTTAAGAAAGAGAATCACTAAAGATTAACAAATACATCCTCCCAAATTTTGAGCTCTATTTTTAAAACATTATTATAACCATCTTTACAACACTGACAAGATTATAATAAATCTGAAAATGGCAATAAATGATAGTTATAAATATTTCGTAGCTGTCTATGCTTATTATATTGCTTCATGAAGAAAATTTAAACAAAGGAAGGTAAGGTGAGAGAAATATAATCTATTTTATATTTACTCTATGTTCCAAAAAGTCTTTAAATTACAAAGAACTGCTAACTAGAAATGTATTTTAAACATTCTTTTTAAATTTAAAATGTGTATTTTTTAAAAGGCTTTGCTTTTTCTCCAATCTATACACATGATTAAAAGTTACAAAGAAATGAAATTATCACCATCTCAATGTACATTAGGAAACTATATAAACTTAAACCCCAAAACCAACATTAACATTCAACGAAAACTTTACACTGTTAAAATTTTATGTTCTAAGTTGTTATATTTTAAAGTTTTCTAAATTAAAATCTTTCCAAATAATCTATTATGCTATATAGAGCAAAATCTTTCTTGAAAAATTTTTTTTAAACCCACCATATGTAAACTCTTTTAACCACTTTACTATATACGTAGTACTTACTGAGACAAACTAATGACATCTATTTTCAGTTTGGAAAGCAACTAATAAGACCTTTGATATTACTAAATAAAAGCTCAGAAAAGATGACTGAAGCAGCTTGTTGAAACAAATCCATTATTCTTCCTGAAGACTTAATTCTGCTTTATATCAAATTTATAATAAATGGTCAAATGTAAATTACAGTCTCGGAAAATAAGAAATGCAACCACTATTTTACACAAAAGGTATCCCTGGTCAAGGAAATTGATATGCTCTAGGAAAAAAAAAAAAAAACCACTTGTTTTAAGGAATCACAATTGTTAACAATTACGTTCTAAAATGTTTAGAGACTTCTTTCAATTTAGTGAATTTTAGTAGGTCTTCAGAAAGAAACCAAAATTTCAAGTCCAAATTTTTTTCTGTGTGCATAAGGCCACTTTGAGAACACATCTCCTAAGGACTGCCCAGTTTTTCAATCAATAGTATCAGCACTTATATCATCTTACACTTGCTTTTATCACATTCACTATATATTTTTCTTTCTTATATGCATACACTAAAGATGTTACAAGAAGTTCTGAAATTAACTGTTCTAGTCTTAAGATAACATAAATAAACACCACTTTTAAAAAGTGGGTCGCAGAACTATCAAGTTTTCTTTTGCTTTATTAAAGTATATCTTAAAGTCCATAAAATAAAAGATACCTAACCCTCAATGTATAGCCAAATAATTTTTTAAAGCTTTAAAAATGGTGAGAACTAGTGCTTCTCAAGGGAGATGATTAATGTAAGGAACTAAGGCAAACCATCCTGAATGTCTACCATGAAGAAATAATAATAGCAAACCAAGTAAAAATAGAAACGTGTTATTTTATAAAATGTCTGTTTTAACTCTTTAAAAGGGCATGGACATTTAGACTTAAGTCTTTACTTTGAAATACATACTATGGCTATTTAGAACATGGGGTTGGAGCTTATCATTAAGTTTTGCCACAGTTTTGCATCATTTCAGGCAGGCTAATATAAAGAATTATGTTAAATAAGCTACTGCTGAAAATATTAGGGGAAAAAACCTGTAGAAGCAAAAAAAGATTTAAACTAATGGTTGCTCTCAAACACAAAAAACCTGCATGCCACGTTGAATTGTGCATTTTATATGTAGAAAACAACTAAGTAAATGGCATAAGCCTCAAAATTTTTAATAATGTTTACATTTCTTGTGTATCTTTATTTTGTAAAATTTTTTTCCTAATCACTTTAAAAGAAAGTGGTGTTTAAGTAGTAAAATCTACAAAAGCTTTTCTTTAAATAATATTAAATTCTTGGAAAGGTAAACAGCATGTAGCCATTAAAACAACTCTGCTATTTTTACCTGTTGTCTATGATTTATAACAAAGTTAAAAATGCATATGACTTTAAACTTTATAGAAAAACGGTGACCTTAAAGCCTCTAAGGGCCTGACAGATTCATAATGATTCTTTATTTCCCACTTGAAATGTGTCAGGATATATTCCCAGTTGTTACTAATTTATCTCGAAGCACTGTCCTAACTACAAAGTAACACCAACACTCTTGCTCCTGAGCATTAAAAACTAGTCCACAAAAGCGATCGCACCTAAACTTCATCTCTACAACAGATACTCTGAGGCAAAGCAAAAGAGTTAAATCACTAAAAAGCTCTCTAGGAAAATCTAGAAACAGTTAGCTGGCTGTGACATAAACCTGCCAACACCTCAGCACACAGTGGCAAAGTGCCCAAAAAATGCCACCCTCTGGGTAAACCACTTTCTTGTTTTAACTCTAGATGAAGCTACCAGTTGCAGATGAGAGGCGACGGGGGCATTATTTGGCAACCTGGAATTCACTTCCTGTAATCCTACACCGCGACAGCGCCTAATCAACCTGAACCCTGACACCCGGGCCATTATCGCCGGGCCGCGGGGCTGCGCGCGCCTCCCCGCTCCGGGCTGTTACCTCCCACGGCCTTGGCCACGGCGCCGTTGGGCCTCCCGCGGGCTCCCATGGGGCTGCCGTTCTGCTCCAGCCGGGCCACCTTCACCGGGGGAGGCCCCTTGACGTCGGGGCTGCCGCTCCGCCGGTCGGGGCTGTCCCGCAGACACGGGCTCTCGCTCCGCCGCTCCATGCTGCTCCGACTCGGAGACAAAGTTCCCACCGGCAGGTCGCAATAAAACGCGCAGGGACCTAGGGAGGGGGCGGGGGGGAGGGAAGGGGGAGGGAAAAAAAAAGAGGGAAAACCGCTCACACACGTGATAGACGTTCAGGCCAGTGGCAGAGCGCTGCACCACAGCCACACAAACTTCCTCCCACGCTGCCTGAGGGGCCCGAGCCGGGAAGCGGGTCCCCACCTTACACTAGGCGGCCCAAAGGAAGCTCGAGGTGCTGCGGCACTGCCCAGTCGCTCTCCAGGAGTTAGCTCTCGGCGACGATTATCAGGCCAGCGCCCAGGGGCGCCCAGAAGTGGCCCATTCATTGGGACAGGGTTGGCATAAGCCGTTCTCGGATGAGACAGCCTCGCCATGTGGGGGTCAGGGTTGCGGAAGAAGTGAACTTCATAAAAAGACATCTCACCCACTCGAGGAGGGGGTGGGGGATGTACACAAGTCCATAAGAAACCGAATTAACCACATGATGAATGTGCTGTGAATGGCGGGGCAGGAGCCAAAGGCCTGGCATAAGGACTCCTTGAATCCCCGCTTTTACCTTTACCGAGCAAGTCTTGAGGCACAAACACACTTTGCACAAAACCAACCCCAATTCCACATTAATGAGCATCCAAAAACATTTAGAGGTATTCATCAGAACACTCTCCAGAACAACCTTCATCACAATGGCGGGGGCTACAATCATTATTTTGGAACGTTCTTACGTTCTTCCGATCCTAAGTGATTTTTTAAAAGCTCTTCAGCATAAAACACAAAAGCAAAAAGCATTTAAATTATTAGGTTAAGGAGCAACCTTCATCAACCCCAATTTAAAAAATTCTCCAAAAAGTTTTCCTCTGGGTCTCTTGGCTGACAGCGCGCTCCTCAAGGAACCCGCAGATCTCGGCACCCCTGGATTTTTGGGGGGCGGCGGAAGAGGAGGAAACACCTGATGAAACGGCACTCACATTGTCACTGACATCCCCGAGAAGCAGGAGCCCGGCACAACAAAGTGCGCTAGGAATCCTCGCGGGTGCTCTCGCCGTGGGAGAAGCCGCGTGTCAAGGAGACAAGGTGGGGGTGGCAGAGAGGAGGTGAGAGGAGAGATGCGAGAGATGCACAGACCGAGCGGGAGGGCTGCGGGCTAAGGTTCCGCCCGCACTCCCTCGGCTGCGCTGTCCAAGAGGGCGAGAGCTGCCGGGAGGGAACTTAGCCGGACCCGGGGCTTCCCCGAACTCCCGAGCTTGGAAGTGGGAGTCCTAGCCCTGCGTACTTACTGCTCACGGTCTGTCTGTAACTTGGCTGGCTGAGGCTCTGTCCATGGAGCAAAAGTAGAGAATCCAGGGTGGAAAGTTTCTGGTGCTTTGCCTTGCAGTGTTCTCCTAGTCTTCTTTCCTCTTTACTCCTTCCCCTTTTCCTCTTTCCCAGGTCCTAACGTTTAAGGTCCTGGGTCAGGGTGTCTTCTACTGCAGAGATGGTTGTTATGATGATGATGATGGGGGGGGGGATAGGGGGAGGAGGAGGAGAGGGAAAGGAGGGTTCCTCCAAAGGGGCACCCGAGCGAGCGGGGGAGGAGACGGCGGAGGAGGGGAAAAGAGAGAAGGAGGCTGAAAAAGCCTTTTCACACCTTCGGGAAGGAGACCCGTTCTGGAGAGAAAGGGCTGAGGACTGGGAGGAGGCGGAGGCGGGCCGGTGCTGCCGCTTCGCAGGTCTGCTAGTTCGCGAGGAGGCGCGGCTGGAGCCTTAGGGCCGGTGTCACCGAGAGCCGTGAAGGCGCAGGGACCCGGGACCGCGCGCGGGAGGAAACGCGGCGGCCGCCCAAGCTGTCACCTCCAGCCTCTCCCCTCTCGGCCGCCGCCGCCAGCAGCCGGAGCCGGACTCACTGACAAGCCGCAGAGAGAGATACACTGAGAGGGAGATGATTATTAGTTGCGTTGAGTCATCAGGCAAAGTGAGTCCTTTTGGGTTGTCCTCGGTTTCCGATTTCTCCCCCTCCCCCTTTCCGTCCCCAGATCTAGCGCCTTCAAAATAATAATTTGGGGTGGGGGTAGGGGAAGTCTCTGCGTTATTTCGGGATGGGGGCTGGGGGGGAAAGATCTAAACCCAAGCCAGACTGGTCCACCGCAATGAAGGAGGAGAGTGGGGGGCGGGGAGGAGGGCTGGGGAGGTTGCGGGGGGAGGGGGGCCCCGCCTGGCAGGAAATTAAACATCAATCAATCAATCGCTGTGAGCCCTGCGACCCAAACAGCGGCGGGGCTGAGGAGGAGGCAGAGGGACTGGCGAGGGGCGGGTGGGAGGCAGGGAGGAAGGTGGAGGAGGAAGGGGAGAGTCGGCTGTAGCAGAGCTGTGTGGCGAGGACCGCGCGCGTCGGGCGGCGGAGGACCGATGGCAGAGAACCGAGTGCCGCGCGAGGCGGTGGCCGAGGCCGGCGGGTGGTTGCGCCCTGGTGCAGGCGGGCGCTGGGGCTCGGGTCTGGTCCTCCTCCTCGTGGCGGGTCCAGGGCGCGGCTGCCTCGCCCAGCCCCAAGGCGCACTCGTCCCGGCGCGGAGGCGGCGGCGACAAGGCAGGCGCTGGTTGCCTCGTTTCCCGGCGGAGGCGCAGACCGACGCGCAGTAGGCAACCGCGGCTGCCTCGGCTCCGGGTTCTGCTAACTGCGCCGAGTACTTTCGACTTTGGAGATAGGAGGGCTATCGCCTCCCCCACCCACCGCCTCCGCCCACCACCCACCGCCTCCGCCCCTCCGAGCAACTTTTCCCGATGCCTGTGAGCTCCCCCTTCGCGCGGAGCCGGCCGGCCGGGCCCGCCGCACCTCAGCACGCGCGGGGAAGGCCGCTTCTCCCTCAGAGCCGGCGCGGCCGTGGGTCCAGAACAATAGCCCGGGTGTCCTGAGTGGCAGGAGTACCAGCACTGCCCGCCGGGCTGCGAGTGGGACAGGAAAGGGGGCTGCGTGGGGGACGCAGGGCGGGGGGCATCCCTGGATGACGTCCCTGGAGCGCTCGCAGCGCCGGCGACATCTCGAACAGCTCAGCCCGGGCCTCCTGGAGGCCGTGACGCGGAGGCAGTGAGGGCGGTGGGGCTGCCGGTCCTCCAGCTGCGGGTCTGGGACTCCTGGGACCCGAAGCGGCTCAGGCACGAGGCTTCGATTACGGGCAGAGTGTGCGGTGAGGACCCGGTCTCCTCGTCCCGGGGGAGGCCGCGCGGGGGCGTCCACAGCAGGTCCCGCGAAGGTGTAACTGAGCCACAAACTTTTGCCGACTCCCGCGGCCGCAGCCGCCCGCAGCCCGACTCCAGCCGCGGTGCTCATTTAAGGTGGCGCAAGCCCTAGCGGAGCAGGCCGAGCTCGGGCCCCGCTTTTGTCCCTTAGGTCCCGCTTGGGCGCGGGACCTCCTTAAAGAAAAGCACGTGGGCAGGGGCCGCGGCCCCCGCAAGACGCCTGGGGTGCCGGCTTACACTCGTGGTCCCGACCTGTGGCGGGAAAATGAGGACGCGTCCCCGCTCTCCTCGAGGCCGGTGAAGCCCCTCTTCTGGCGGCACCTCCAGTCCCTACCGCGCACCTTGTGTCTCCTTCCTAAACCCCCAGACCCGGAGAACTCCCCACCATCTCTCTGCCAGAGCCGCCGGTCCCCCTTAAGAAGTATTGGTTGTACGGCGGCGCCAGAGGGCCAAACTAAATTCGGTTTTGGGAAACGCGCTTCGGGGGTAATTCTGGAAATCTTGGGCCGGTGCACAGACAGCGGGAAGCCGCGTCAGCCTAGTGTGCCCCGAGGTAGGCCGCCGTCTACTCGCCGCACCTACCCGGTGGGTGGCGTGCGCGCAGCCATCCCCTCAAAAGCAGAGGCCTGGGAGGAGAGGGAGCCTCTGGAAGAGAAAGGGTCCCAGAAACTAAACCTGCCCCGGCCTAAGTCTCAACGCCCAGTTCCCGGAGAACCCCGCACCCAGGCGCCGCCCACCAAGTTCCAAAGGAGCCCGAGGCGACCCAGGAGGCGGTCGGAGGCCAGCGAAGAAAGGAAGAGAGCTAGATAGTAAACCTTCAGGAAGCCACCCTGGGAATTTTAGGCAGCATTTTCTTTTCCCTGTTTTTTATTTCCCCAAACCCCAACTCCCCCACCTCCCTGAATGAACGGGTTAGAGAAAATGCACAATTCGAAGTCTGTAAGAACAAAGTGGCTCAAGTAAACCAACTCGTGGTGGTAGCTAAAAGGGTTTTGGCTGCAAAGAAACAAACTGTAAGTTTGATCAACAAACTTTTTTTTTAATCTGTACTTTCACGTCGGAATGGGAAGGGGGGTTTGCAAAAAGCAACTACCACTGTCAAAGTTTGAGCCCGTTTTCAAAATGGGGAGTGGCGCAATTCTTATAAATATCTTAACAACGATAATAATGCTATTTCTTTCCTTACCTTGGTGTTGAACTGCAGAATCCTCCTCCGGATCAGTGTCCAGGAACTTAGAAGAAATGATGATATTAGGACTTCAGTACTTCTGGAAAAAAAAAATGCAAATGGTTTAGCCAGGATCTTTCCTGTCTGATTCGTCACTATTATTATATCTGATGATGCGAATGGTTGGAGCGATTCAATCTTAAGTCATTAATGAGCTATTTTATAAACACTACTGTCTGAAGATCTTCATTTACATTTTGCGAAGGATCACTTCGCTAACCTCACATGCTTATGTCAACAGCATGATTATGGGACTTCAGTCACACTCTTATAAACAACACAGCGGTATTGTTAATGGGTTAATATTTTATAAAGTGTAAATATTTTATTATGTTTTGAAGGGAACTATTGATTCTAAATTATTAAACCCCTGAGAAGGGTGACTTAAATAAAGTATACAATTAAGTACAATTAAATGTACATTGTGGCTAGTTTGTTTTCAGACTCTGGACCCTTTTAAATTAATTGATTTTCTCATTATTAGAATTTCTTCTTGTCCGTTTTTGATAGTGAACAAAATTATCATTTTGGGCAAAAGAACTCAAAATATATAAAGGTGCATTTAGCATAAAAGAAAATATCGGAAACTATGAGTTATTACCAGAAATGTATTTTGAGTATTTCCAGATTTATATTTAGAAACACATTTTACAAATTTCTTTCGATTTAAAAAAGGAGAATTCTAGAAAGTTTTGTGATATATGCCCGGTGTGGTTTTTTTTTTTCCCCTTGAGTTTTGTCCCTAATAAAGGCCTTTTCTGTTTCAAATTACATAAGCTTTTTACTGCACGATTTTTGTATTGACCTTATTTCAACTGAAGTAAGCGATTATTTTCACCATGTTTAATTTTGACAATAAGAAATTTTAAATAGCATTTTTATCTTTTGCTAAGATTTTCTAGTTTTTTAAAACAGCAAATAAATTATGATTCAAAAGTTTTGTTTGGTTTCGTTTTATATTCCTCAAGTGGTTATTTCCAAACATTTTTAAAACAAAATCACACTCAAGAAAAGAATTGGTTTTAATTACTTTTGTTTTTTTAATAATTTGATCCAAAACCCATTTTTGTACAGATAGTTTGCTCCAGTGCTCAAAGCATAAAGTTAACGTTGGGGGACATTTTTATCCCTCAACTTGCTTCTCACTGACGTTTCTGTCGGGAATCTACTAAGACTTTTTTTCCCCTCTCCTCCCCACCCCCAATTTTTTTCATATGTCATTTAGTCAAAGGTCGCCTGTCTTTCACAATCACACTGAGATTTGTTATTTTTAAAAATCAACGGATCTTTATGCGCTGGACTTAAATATACATGTTTTTGCTTATTTTCATGTTCTCCCCCTTTTTTCTCTATCTCTTGTCAGGCCCTTCTTCTTTTATGGCCTGCACTTTTAATGGCAGCATTTCTTGATTTCTCTCCTCTGGACACCGAGGTTTCTACTGCGCTAGCTCTTGACTGTGGCCAACCTTCCTACCCCAATGACCGCGCAGGACGGCCTAGGCCCGACTGCCCCGGCGTAGGGTACCTGGTGCCCGGCGTAGAATGCCGTCTGTAGCCGGGCCACCCACCCACCCAGCTGAGGGCCCAGCATCCATCACCAGGCTTCCTTGATTTCAAATCTGGTCGCCCAGGCAAGGAGGCCCTTACGGCGGTGTGCTGCCTCTTAGAGAACACGGGAAAGTTGTGCCGCGTTTTCCCTCCACTCTCTCACACACAAGAAAAACTCTACGGGAATTGCCGGCGTCGAAAGCCTTCTATGGCTCCTAGGAACCCACGCAGGCCTGCCTCTCCCCCTCTCCGCGCCCCCCCCTCCCCAACCCAGGGCTTGCTCTGCTGGGGGCGAGAGGAGGGCGGGAGGGAATCGTTTCTCTCAAATGAAGCCCACACCAATTCTGAAGCCAATTTCCGCCGCGGACTGTCCGGGGAGAGTTAGGCGACCAACATTTTCACGGACCGCATAACTGCCCCAGGCTTGGATTGGAAATTGGATGTGCCAAGGGGACTGGGGCCCGGGGCCAGAACGCCCCGAGGGGGACGCGCCTAGAAGGCAGATCAACTAGGGTGGGCTCGAGCCCTTTCCCAGACTGCTCCGGGGCGTCTGGGGACTGACCAGAGCGCAGGGGGCGGGGGACACTTACTTCGTTATCCGCACGCCTTCCTCGTTGGCATCAGAGCCGGACAAATCCCAACCCGCGCCAGGCAAAGATAAATTACTCCTGGCTCCCCCAGCAGCTCTGGGGCCTGGGCGGGGGCGGAGCGGTGAGCAAGCCGTCGGGCCGCCTAAGGTAGGGGTGGTGAAGGTCCTGCTCCCATCCTCAAATGAAAGAGCCCCCGCGGCCCCGACGGAGAGATGATTCCCGGGGAGACGACTGATTGGGGATGCGTGGCGGGCAACTAGTTTGTGTTAGATGGTGAGCTGAACACCCAGGAGGTCGGTGGGTCCGAAATCAGGGGAACAGACAATGCAGACGCCCAGAGGGAGGGAGGGGACACGCGAAAGTTGGCCCAGGAGCTGCCTTAGGCGACGACTGGGAGCTTTGTGTACTGGGGTACCAAATATAGGAGATGGGAGAAGGCATCGGGGGTGGGCGCTGCCTGCCCTGAGTAAGGAAAGCAAGGGGACATGATTTGAAGGTAAGGGAGACTTTGGTTGAAGATGTGGATGTGCTTTCTCCGCGGCCGCGTCCTGGGAAGCCCAGGAAGGCGGAGGGCCTGCGGGCTCCGAGCACAACTCCGAAGACACATGACAACGCCCCCAGGCTCTTGGATCCTTTCACTCTTTTTCAGTCTAGAGCTTAATAGCTGGATCTCCTGCAGCATGGCAGGGAAAGAATGACTGCCCTGCTAAACTAGTTTTTTAAAAAAATAGAAATCGACTTTAAACGACCAGTAACAAGGCTATCGGGGACAGAAAACGAAACGCCAAAGGAGCTGTCGCTGTCTCCCCGCCCCCACCCCGGGGCGGCCGGGTTTAAGCCCGGAGTCCCGTTCCCAACCCGCTGCGTTTTCTGTCTGGAAACACCGAGCAAGGAGGACGGGGTCCGTCCTATCTCTAATCCCGAGGCCCAAGGTAGCGGAGAAGAAACCCGCGACCTCGACTCATCCTTACGGCCCCGTCGCCTCGGAGCCCGGGACACTGCCCGGGTCCCTGCCCGGGTCCCAGGCCGGAGATAAGGCGTCCTCTCCCTACAGCGCCACCGCGTGGGCTGCGACCGAAACCTGCGGCGCCTGTTCAGTCTGCTGCGTCCCGGAGCCGGCCCTTCCGCGTCGCCTCAAATCCTCGGGTTAAGGATGCGGCGGGGGATGGGCAGGTCCCCGGCCCGGGTCTCAACCGGACCACCCTACACAAAAACCTGCCCGGCAAGCAAAACCTCGGCGGCATCCCAACCCCTTGTAATGAAAAGCATACCTGGAAAGTCCAGGCCACGGCGCCCCACCCGTGCCCTAAACTACAGGCAGCGCAGCCTGAGTGCTGAAATTCGCGCCCACCCGTAGCAAGGGCGAGCGGGCGCAGGAAGCCGGGTCCGAGGCAGCCCAAGCTCCAGCAGCTCCGGGAGCGTTTAGCGACCCTGGGCCCGCGCTCGTCTAGAACTGCGCGGGAGAGAGCGAGAAAGCCTGCTGCGAGACCCAAGGTGCCAAGCACTTACTGGGACCGAGGACGAAGCGAGTAGTCGGTCTATTTGGCGGTCCAAACCCTTCTGGAGGGGCGAGGAATCTAGAGGGTTTCCTGGGCTGGTGACTTGCCTGTTCTCTCCGTCTCACGAAGCCCCACAGAAACTCTCTTAGTCCGTCAAGGCTTGACCCCCGGGTTAACTCCCGGGTGTCTGTGACAACGGTGTTCTGGGGCTCGGTTCTTCCCTCCCCCTCCGTGCCTTGCCTCGCGGCCCCCGGCGAAATCCAGCTGAGCTAAGCATCACCTCGAGCTGCCCCAGCGCTACGTCGGATTTGAGAGCCCCCGTGTCGGGCTCAGAGGACTTCAGTGGGTAGGCTGGGGCTTATTTTTAATAAATTCAACTGTTCACACGCGCGCACGCACACACACACACATTTTGGGACTGTCAGCTATTGAAAGGGACAACGACCCAGAAAGGTGTAAATTCACCTGGTGCCTACCCAATTACAAAACTCCTAGCCCCACACAAAACAGAAGTGAGCCCTGGAGGCCTGAGCGGTCACGCCTGGCGGCCGCCACCCTCTCCCAGGACGCCAGCCTAGCGGCTAGAACAAGCGCGCTCTCGCCGGGGCCGCAGGGGCCAGTGCCCAGCCGTACCCGCGGCGGAGCAGCTCCGCCAGCGCGCTGAGTTCTGGTGCCCATTGTGCGCCTGGCCTGCTCACCCACACCCTCATCATTGCCTGTGACCTGTTCGCTTCTAAATTCTAATACCCGTAGGCCACGCGGAGTTATCTCCAAGCGTGCCAGGCCCAGCACTCGTGCCAAGTGGCTCACCTCAGCTCGCTGCGCCTGCCTTTGCCCCGGGTGCCAAGTGCCGGGCGAGAGGCGGCGGGTCAGGACGCGGACGCCGTCTGCTCACCTCCAGGAGCCGACAGTGGGTGCCTGCGGCGTCGCTGGTCCAGCCCTGGGGCTGATTTAAATAACTAATAAGCTCAGAGAAATTTTACGAGGGGAACTTTTCCTTTTAGTATCAATAAAGCCTAGTAATTGGGTTCGTTGGTTACCTAAGCTCGAGTTTCCTAGTCTGTCTCTCTCTCTCTCCTCTCTCTCTTTCATTCAAAAGCAACGTTTAAAAAAAAAAAAAAAAACGGCAACTATGTGTGCGTTTGTGTGGGGTGTGCAAGTGTGAGTATGTGGAAGAAGTTGTTTGTTTCAAAAGTCCTTCTTCGCCTGGAGAACAATCGTCATTGTCGCTCTGTGGTGAAGAGTTTTGAAAGGTGAACTGTTATTATTTCAGAAGAAAAAAATGTTGATAATTCAAGTCTCACAACACAAGTATAAAACAAGGGAGGGAGGTTTCTAAAGATTTTTCCCTTTGGATGTGACAAAGACATTTGCAATGCTTCCCTAATAGTCTGCATTTTAATTAACTTTTACTACATTTTGACTTCAACTCCTGGATGGTAGTGGTATCTGCTGTTTTCAGTAAAGACTTCTATACCATCATGCACTCTAAATTTTTGTTTAAATTTCCTAATCTTTTTGAAAGCTTGTTCTTAGTCATAAAGAATTTTTCCACCTGGGAACCATGCCTCAATTTAAAAATATAAAAGACCTTTCATGTATAACAACTGCAAATAGCCCATTCGTTTGTGTCCACGGAGTTGTTGGCACCTATACAAAATCTCAAAAATCTGAAGGCAATCTAAGCATGTTTCTCTCCAATCATATATATATATGATATATATATATATATATATATGTTTTTACTTGCTGTATGGAAGTAAAAAAATCTTTTAAAAGACTTTTTTCAAAAAGCATTATGCTAAAATTTAACTGAACTCAAATTCCCTACCAGATACAACATAACTAGTGCCTGCCAACGTCAGCCTAACGAAATGAAGAGTCTTTCTGAATCAGATTACTGTTGGGGTCAGAAGCTAGTCAATGAAAAGCAATGAGAATTCAGGTTTGCAAACCATGGAGGGTGGAGGAGGCAGCTCCCCAAGTTCCCAGGAACACACCCAAACCTGTACGTGTGTATCTTCAGTGTTTACATATTATGGAGAACTTCTCCTTTTCACTTTTAGTTAGAAAACCGATGAGCTCCCCTTCGTTCGTCTTGTTTTCGGCTCGAGGGTCGCTTTCTGCCAGGTAACTTCCGGAGGCCCAGAATTATTCGGGGATAAACCCAGTCCTTTGCATATTCCGGGCAGAGAAGGGTGTCTTGCGGGCCCTTCCTAGCGCCGCCACTTCCCCAAGCTCTCCTCCGCACCCGCGGGCTGATGGTACCAGAGCGCCTGACCCTCATCCAGCTTCTTGAGATCGCGCCACGGTGTCGGCACTTGGCTGAAGAGGGAATGAACCTTGAGCTACGAGTGTATACGCCCCGTTTCCCGCTTTCCCAGAGGGTTATAGACAACTTCCCTTCCCATTTGTTCCGGCTGAGCTCTTGTTCCCACCCATCCTCTCCAGTCTTGCCATCACCAGGCTCGTAGCGCCCCACCATAGTGGCTACGTGCTAAGGGCACTCATCCCGGCAGCCCCTTGTCCCCCACGCTGACCAAGTTCAGGGAGGACGTGTCCTCTCGGTGCTGTCTTCCGAGTGCCAGAAGTTGAGAACAGTGGCAGGGAAAGATGGAAGGATTGGGAAGGAAAGCGCAGGGCTGAGTGGGGTAACTCAGAGCCTCAGCGATGAGTACCTCAGCCTCCCCAAACAACCTGGGGCCTCCCCTTCCCTCCCTGAGCTTCCACTGCTGGTCCCACCCTGGTCTGCGGGTCCCCACGGAGCTGCTCCATCAACCAGGCTGTCCCCTGGCTTTTAAGTCTCCCCCCTACCCCATACCTTCTGGCTATTTCGAGTTTTGGTTTCAGTTAAGTTGTTTTCTAAGGTCATAGAAGCACCACTTTTTTTTTTCTGTGCCTCATTTACACTCCTTTCTTTAAAGAGCATCCCTCAAGCCCAGCTTCCGCCAGACCCTGTGCAATCTCCCAGAGCTCTGTGTGCAAGAGGAGAAGTGATTTGTCTGTTTACAGCAGGTTTAATTAAGACGGTTATGTGCCGTGAACTCTTCGGGCCCCAATCAATGCATTTTGATTTGGAAAGTCAAATAGAATCACATCTTACACTTGCGGGTCCCCGGTTGGCTGCCCAGGCTGGAGATAGATGCTGTTGTCCGTCTACAATGGCCCCACTGGACCTGAACAAGTTTCTCCCGCAAATCTTGTCACCCTGCTTGTCCAGATTACCCCCAGTTGGATCTTCCGGCAAGACCAAGGCCTTCTTGGTCAGGGCAAGAAAGGCTGAACACCTAGAGCACTCCTGGGGCCCTTTAGCTGAAGAGACAGGAGCTGGACTTCTGTGGATCCCACTTCCAGGCTACCAAAGCACTCCCTAGCCCCAAGCCCTAGCCCTCCATTCTCCTTCGCCCCAACCTGCAGAGAAAGCCAGGGAGGCAGGCAAGACTTTCCTTTTCCCTAGTTGTGCATCCAGTATCCCACTATCGTTCCTCCCCCGAACTCTCTGACTTAGGTGCTGGGCTGCAGCAGAAGCCTTTTTCTAATTTGTCATCATCCAAAACCTCAGACAGTTGGAGTATATAACTTTAAGGGCTTCCAGGGATACAATGACTTCAGGAGCTCAGTGGAAGGGGGTAGGGAGGCTGAGGGTCCAGGACAGGGACACAAGACAGACATACCAATTTGCTTTCCTGAACTTTCCTCCCTCTGCAACCTGGCTGCACTGGCGTGAGCAGTGATCCACTCTTCCTCCTGCCCCCTCCCAATTCTCCCCCCACCCCCGCTTCCGGAATATCCCGCCACTTCTTCAGCCCTTGGAAAGGAAAGGGGGTGAGTGTGTCAAAGGTTGCTCAGCCTCCTCCCCTCCCCTGATGTTGTCCAGCTACCCAAGACTCAGGGGCCAGAGCCCTGTGTTGCCTGTGGTGCTCGTCATGACACCGCATGGGGTGTGTGTACCTCTTCTGCTTCTCTCCTTCCCCTACGTCCAGCCCCCCCCCATGATAGCACCCACATTCCCACCACCCCTGCAGTTCTGACCCCCCCAAAACTGTGGACCTGCCACTAACTTCATCATACCATCTATAATCGATCCCTCAGTTTTCAGTAGATTTGGAATCCAAAAAAGGTAACCATATATATAGATAGATAGGATCTTGGGGGGGGGGTTTGAAACACTCTGAGCATGTCTGCGGGGGGGGGGGGTCTCAGAGGAGTTGTCCTGAAAGCAGCTGGGAGCAGTCACCTTTGCTGTCACCAAGGCCTTGAAGGGCGCGACTTTGGTGGGCTGTATGTGCTAGGGCTCCGAGGGCAAACCCCCTCTTTGGCCTCCTGCAAGCAGGGCAGAATTAGGTTGGAGGGTTGAGTTTTAGGGGCCTTTTATTTTATTTTTGTAAAGGACTAATCCTGGTACTAGAGGGGTGCAGCAGTTGGCCCCAAAGTAGCCTATGACTCGCCCCTCCCCCCTGTTGTCAGGCAGCAGTGGGTGACAGTCTGGCATTAGCTCTGGTAACGCTGCCTGGCAGGGCTTTGGGCCTTGGCGTCCAACTGAGGCCCAGTAACCCCCATAATGCATGCATCTTGCCTAGGGTATTGTGTGTGCGTGTGGGTGTGGGGAGAACTAGGCTGCTGGTGCTGTATTCACCGTCGCAGCGCCTTCCTGCGCGGGGCTCAAGTGTGGATGCAGTGGATGAATCCGTGAATCAGCTCCACAGCAGAGGGGTCGAAGAAACAGCCATCTCCGTTAAATGGGCTGTAGGCAGCTGCGGCTGACTGCCCCCTCCCCTCCTCTGAGCAGGCGTGAGGTGGCCCGGGAGCCCCGCCAGCAGCCCCCGCCCCTCAGGCGGAGCTCGGGTCCTGGCAATCTCTGCACTTTGTCATCACGCCCCAGTATTTGACATTCGCAATTATCTGCAAATACCCTGATCGGTTTGTATATGAAACACTTTTTTTCCTGCCTTAAGGTTGGAATCTGGTAAGTTTCAGACAAGTGGTTGCGGGGGGAGGTGACCCGGGAGACCGCGGGGGACCGGCCCGGTGAACCCAACTCGGCTAGGTAGGCGATGAGAAGGGACGGATCTGCATACCGCCCCCTCCTCCTTCAGCCCTGCTCAGATGCAAGGCCGCACAGAGCTAAGGAAAGGCCAAGGCCGCGACCCTCGGGTCCTCTTTTGAAAGGAGCGCCCTCTAATCCCCGTGAGAGAAAAGGTGAGGGGGAGCAGAGATCCCACCAGAGGCAAGGCCCGGAGGTTAATCATCTTCATAATCGGAAAGGGCGCTGCCCGGCCTGGTTGGTGTCACCGAGAGTGTCAGTCACCAGCTCTCGACCCCGCCGCAAAAATTACCTGCTCAAAGAGACATCTCACGGAGCCCTCCTCTGAGCTCCCCGCCCGCTGTCTTCGGGAAGTAAACCGCGCCCTCGTTCAAAAGAAGCGGATGCCCCTTTGACCCTTCTCCTCCCCCAGACGGTTCCTAAATCCAGAAGGGCAGTGCCAGCTCCGGGATCGCTCACAACTCCTACATCGCAGCTTCCGGGCTACCTGCCTATTATACAGCCCGTGAAAGAAAGAAAGAAAGAAAGAAAGAAAGAAAGAAAGAAAGAAAGAAAGAAAGAAAGAAAGAAAGAAAGAAAAGAAAGAGAAAGAAAAGAAAGAAAGAAAGAAAGAAAGAAAGAAAGAAAGAAAGAAAGAAAGAAAGAAAGAAAGAAAGAAAAAGAAAAAAAGTGGTGGTGGGTGCGAGGGAGGATAAAGGAGCGAAATTACGCGTCTGCCTTTTCCTGCCGCCCTAGGAGCCTGATCCTGGCACCTGGCTGATCCGAAGGGCGTCGAGCCCAGAGACGGTGAGGCAAGACCTTCCTCGTGTGAGGTGCACACAGCTTGAGTGCGCTGGGACTCAGCGTCTTACTGGCTACTTTGCTACGGGTATATTAGCAACTTTAGAAACACCAAACCGTTCAGTGAAGCCTCTTCTCCTCGCACTCAACTTGCAGCTCTACTATAGACACTGGGCTAAATTGCTTTTCACACATATTACTCACATTTTCCGGGAAAGTGGGAGGAGGAGCAGGTTAGAGAAAGGTGGGTGGGTGGGGGATATTGCAACACCTTCAAGAAAAATCGGGGGGGGGGTATGGTTATAACGTCTGTCTTTGTAAGATCCCAACCGCCAAAGCACTGGTATATTCTGAAAAGGAAAGAGAAGACAGAAGCAGGTCGAAAACGAATCCCTCCCTCCCCCAACTCTCAAACCCCCCAGCACCCCCCAGCCCAGTTCACCCGGATTGGGAATGGCCAGTGCGCTGAATAGACATCAGCTCTCTCGGCTCCTGCTCAGTCCAGGCGGGCAAGGAAGCGCGGGCGGCTCTAGAAGGTCGTTAGTCTGCCGTGGTGCCCCTGACCCACGAGAGCTCCACACTGGAAAGACCGCTGAGGTTGCAGCTAAGGTCACCTTCTCCATTCACAGGTCACAAACCCTGTGCCCAAGGCCTCCCAGGGAGCAGACTGCGACGCCCAAAGCGTTAGCCTTCCTTTCTCCGGACTCCTTGGAATTTGGTCTTAGGTGAGGCCGGCTGCGGACTAACCATAACCCACTGGGCTCCTTAGATTAGGCCCCGTCTCAGCCGTGGATGCCAAGACTGGGCACAGGGGCCTCAGTATGTACCAAACTGGTGGGTTTCCCCCTGGGTCTGGGGGGTAGGTCACGACCTCAGAGCGGCCAGGCGGTGGGGTGACACCCACTGCGCCTCGTGCTACCTCCAGGACTGCTCTCGGCCTGAGGAGAAGGCAAAGGCAAGGTGCTCCGTGACCGGTCAAACCTTCACCCCCCTTTATAGTCTTTTTTTCATGTCCTTATCTTTGTTAGATAGGTGTTTGACTGCTATCTTCCAACAGCTTATTCTACATAAAATGCCCCGAGGATTGGACGAGACTTCGCAGATTTGGCTTCCCGGGTGACCGCTCTTCGGCGTTCTGCTCCCTACCCACTCTCCGCGCCCGGAAGAACCCAGGGCAGAGCCCCCTTTGGCAGAACTGATGGCTGTTCGGGCCTAGCGACGTACTCATCGCCCAAACCTGCGCGCCAGAACTGCAACCTCGCCGGAGCGCCTGCCGCGCGCACCCTCCACAAGCTGGCGTCCCCGAGCACGTGCAAGCATCCTCCCGCTTTGAAACAAAATCGCCCCGCGTCTGTCACCCCAAATGGCTTTGCCTTCGGGGCGCTACTGGGACCCAAGACCAGGGCAAGAAGTCCCGAAGACGAGGGCCGGAGGCTGGAGAACTTCTCTGCTCACCTTGACTCGAGACACTCGAAGGCCCCAATTAACTATCGGTTGTATCAGGGCCGACGGGTGCAAAGTGGCTGCGCCCCGCTGAGGCACTCGCTCCCGGAATCCGGGTCTCGAAGGGCATCTGGTGTCGGGGTAGACTGTACTGACTACCTGCAGCGCGCGCAGATCCCAGACGGGGAAAAGGGCGCCGTGTAACCGGACGATCGGTTACCTCTCCGGGGATCGGCCCTGACTTTGTTGGTAACTTAAGAAGCGCCTCTGAACTCGGGGAGCGCGTGTTGGGGCACCTCCCTGCACAGTCCCCCACCCCCTTCCTTCCCTGGCCTCGAACCTTACCATCCTGCCCCACCCCCCACACAGCCCCGCCCGTAAGAGGCGCGCGGCGGGCACTCGGTTTACGGAGCCGCCGTTTCAGATGTTTATTCACAGCTAATTGCTTATGCAGGAAAATGCTCGTTACCCGGGCCGAGCGCTTCCGCCCTGCGCTGGTCGACCCCGCCGGCGGCAGCTCGCTGATCCCACCCGCGAAGCCACGAAGGAACAGGCGGCAGGGAGGCGGCTGTGTGCCACCCAGGGCCCGGCCACCAGCACTGCTCCGGACTCCCGGTAGGGGGAGCCTCCTCGGGCGCCGGGCCAGCCCGGGTCCGGGCCTCTCGGGTCGGCCTTGCCGCCAGCCGCAACCGGGAACGCGGCGCGCGGCGGCGGCCTCTTCACCTGCCCTTCAGGGGAGCACTGCCAGCGGAGAAGGAAACACAGGGCCGAGGCAGTTCCTGAGACCCGGTTGTTGCACAGCAAAGAAGACAGACATGACTGAAGTATATTCTTTAGGTCCAAATATAGTTAAGGAAATTTGTAGGTGAGATCACCTCCTTTGACCATATCCAAGGGAGGAAAAATATATATATATATATATCTTTCAGTGATTAAGAACTATTCTTGAGCCTTTAAAATTTTTTAAATTTTAGGTGATCTAATCCCTTCTCATTGTGTTTCCAAGTCATCCAAGAAGCTTTAGATGGTCCTAGCACAAAACAGCTGCTGAGACTTGCCTGCATTAATAGCACTAAAGATTCTCTCCCCTTCTGACTCCATATACTTTAAGGGTTCAGAAGCTTTCATTTTAAGATATGACCAATGTCTAGAGAACAACCCAAATCCAGGGTCAAGGGGAAAGAAGTTAGCTGGACCGTGAATCCACAGACCACCCTACTGTGCCCAGTGTGGAGGAACACCTGAGCTTGAGGGGCCAGAGACTTCCTGGAGAATGCTCCCACAGAGAAAGCCTGCAAGCTCTCCTTCCACAAAAAGCCATCCTTCCTATAGGAATCCACAACTCAGAAGGCCAAGTCATCAAAACCTCTTCAGAGAGAATCCCCTAAGCAAAGAATGTTACACTTGGAAGGAAACTTTGTCGAGACAACTTAGTCTAATGGTTGTAGTTTACTGGTGAGAACTTGAACTAAGTAGAGAGGCAAAGATTCACAGTCCAGATGTAGAAAGCCTCTGAATGCTGAGTTGAGACTAGCTTTCCTTTTGTGACCCTCAGTTCAGTACAGTTTTGACTACAGGACACCAGAAAGGCATTTTACTGTTGTTGCTATCCTTGTAATTATTAATATATTTCCACATATTTTAGGGTTCTTAGTAAGACATACTCCTTTAAGAAGATTGCAACAATAGTAAATCTGCAAGGTCTGTATGAAAAGAATATTACAATTGGTTCAAGGGAGGCTGAATTTTAGAAGTGAAGTTACATATAGCGTTTGAAGCATTTGGGGGAGAGACTAAAAAACTGTATTGTTTTATCCCAATTTAAGAACATGGGATATATGCAAATATATGAATGAATGAACAAAACAGTACAAAAAACCAGGATCATTGGTATTATAAAGGCATTCTTTTTTTAAAAGGCATTCTTCTAAGTTGTGTAATTTTTCTCTAAAAAATCAGAGCTAATTTAGTGCATGTGTTTGCTTATAGGTTTTGAAAGTATTAAATTCTGATGTCATTTTTAAGGACCAAAGGGAAATAATAATTTCTAAAATCAGATTTGAAAAAATAAAAATCTAATTTCTAAAAAGTTGAGTTAGCAATGGCACAAGAAATTTTTTTGAATAAAATATGATAAGCCTAGAAAACACTCCCCACTGGGTTTGTAATAAACCCTGAGATATAAATGATATGCGATCATTCTCTCAACAGTTACTTTATTTTTTGATAAGGTCAACACAAAGATTGTTATTTACAAGGACACTCCACCATTCCTTTTTTGTATCTGGTTCAAAAAGGCAAAGAGATACATTATCAAATGGAAATGTCTCGGTCTCTTTCCGTAACTAATGTCTGATCTTTAGCAAATGGCGCTGTGATGTCATTGAAATGGGTATTGGACAAGGTACCAATTGATTTATTGATTTCCCTTCTTCAAAGTCCATTGGGAATTGGGGAGAAGAAGGAAAAACATAGGTTGGCTGAGATGTGCAATATTTATACTATCATACACATGCAAAAATTTATTTGGCTGATAAAATTGATAATTCAGAAGCATTGCTTACAGAAATTCATAAAGGAATGACATGGAGGCCACTCAATTGATCAACCTGCTCCTCCCCCGCCTTGTCATTTTATTTGCCCTTCCAATTTCAACCTTATAGAAGTCAAAAAAGACCAAGTTTTCAGTTAGCCTATGTACAACAATGGGAGCAGGAAGGAGAAAGGAGGCTGGGGGGGGGGGAGTTGGGGACAGGAAACAGAATAGGCACTTTTGCTTTCAAACGCAGCAATGGTATAAATGCTGCTCCAGGGCCTTGACAGCCTGGCAGTGTCCCTGAAACCTAGCATTTGCTGTGGATTTCACAAGGGGTGTCCGTGGTCTGTGGGCTGGAGTGACCTCCCACCTGGGAGGGGCTGAGACCTTTCTGTGGCCTACACCTGCGAAGGTTTACAGCCAACTCACGACAATAATGAAAATAATGCTGCTCTGATTGTCTTTGGTTTCACAGGAGAGGATTTCAAAGCCAGGCTCTTTTTCAGCCTGAATCACTGAATAGGTTTTTAGGGAGAAAGACATTTAATCCGAGTCCTGTTAAAAATGCCAACTAAATCGCCTGGAGAAACTCTACATTGTAACATCTGCCTAGGAATTACCACACACAACAGTATCTACAGCAAAGCCGAAAATAAATGAATAAAAACAAACCTCAGACTTCCTCTCCCCTGGCACTCCCTATGGGTGAACGGCACTGAATAAGGGGGGAGATTTACTATAATGCATTCTAAACACAACTGCATATTGGCTACTTTGTTTTTCCTGTTCCCTCCCCCTACTCCAAGAAAAATTGAACATCTTTGTCTTCCAGAGCTTTCTATTCATCTAGCTCAGTCCTCTGGGTTTAGCATCATGATCTAGGAAATCCCTGCTGGCTAAGGTGAGTTGACTTTTTCTCTGCCTTGTGCCTGAGGGAGTGCGCAGAAGGATATGGCAAAGCGAGTTTCTTTTGCTCACCACACTAGAAGAGGGGTGTGCTTCCAGAACATGTAGTTCATTTTTCTCTAGTCATGTCTCCTCCCCCTGAAGCTGGACTCTAGGGATTCTCCTCTCCAAGAGAAACTGAATGGGGATGCCCAAAAAGAAGGATCTGGAACACTGCCAACATCCTTCTCCTCAGAGAAGGCTCGTGTCAAGAAGATGTTGGGAGTATGATGGAGAGAAAAGTAGAACTATGACCACTTTTAGGGAGGTTATGCCAGTATGTGCTTAGACCTGGTGCAGAAAACTCTTTAAAAAAATGAAACTTGTTTTAACAATAGTTTCCATCTTCCTGCAACGATAAGTTTAATAACTCTTAAAAATTCTTAAAATCTGTCAATATTGGGGGGCAGTGAAGCAGTGTGCCTCAGGACTTTAAACCTACACAGTAAGTCAATTCTGTCTTTGCCACTTACTAGCAGTGAAACCTGGAGGAGGTTAACTCATCTTTCTGAACTTCGTTTCCTCTATCTGTCAAATGGGCATAATACCAATAGCTATCTTATAAAACCGAGGATTAAATGCAATACTACATGTAAATTGCTTAAAACAGTTCTTGCAACATAGCAACAACTTAAAAAATGTTCACCAAATTATGATGTGGGAATTGCTGATCCAATTGGCTCTCACTTTCTCTCAACTCATACTGCAGAGCACTGAATGTGAACTAGGAGTTGAAGCTTGGGTCACATTATTCTCTTACATGCATTTCTTAAGACAAAATAACACAGGGAGCCTTACATTACTTCATCAGCAATGAAGTTTTTCTGAATTTTAGTAAGCATTTCTTGAGACCATTTTTATCAGCTGTCCTGCACTCTTTCTGTCCCTACACCACAGGGTCCTGAGCTGGGCAAGATGGGCAGAGATTATGAGGGCTACCTGCCCAGAACTCATTTCAAAGTCTTCCATACAGGGCTATACGCAGGCACGTGGAACTTTTCATCATACTGTCCTTGAGGTATGACATTATGTTGGCTCAGGGTACAGGAAAAGTACTGTTGCAGGGACATATGATGTCATGCCAAATGGGGAGAATCCCTTAGGCTGACTGTGAGAAACAGCTCTCTCACCCTTTTGCACTGAATTTGCCCAGGGACCAATATTGTCTTATTTGGTGACGACCAAGAAAACGCTGCCACTTCCTTGTTACAGCCACCTGATTTTATGAAAGAAAATGATTACACGTCGCTAGGTTGGGCAGTATTCTTCATCCAGCGTACACGTTCCTAGGCTGTACTCTTTGTAGTCCGATTTTTCTCTGGGCTGTGTTCTTTTAGCTGCACCGAGAGCACGAGCAGCCCCAGAAGGGGGCAGTGGAAAAGCAGAGGATTCTGGAGCAGCAATGCCAAGCCATTCCCTTCGCCTACCTGGAAGGCCAAATGCAAAATGGGGGAATTACGCTTGAAGCCTCAAAGGCGCTTTGTGTCTCTTTTTTTTTGAGGGTTTCTCAAAGTCCATACACTAAGTCAAATTAGTTTCACTTAGGCAGGCTCATTCTACACCTGGCCTACCACTGCCTTTGACTTGAGATGTAGATATTAAAATGCAGAGTCGTGAGGTCCAGGAAGAGAATGTCAGAAGGAGAACACCCAAGATGCTGTTCTGTCTGGTTCTCTCTTTGACTCCATGTTTTGTCCCTTCGGAGCTCAGCCTAGTTATTTACATCAGTTTGAAACATTCATACAATAAAATTTCAATGACCTTCCAGACCATGTTCCCTCCCACAAACCAAACATAAATTGATTGCTTTTAACCAGTCAATTCTCTACTGCAGCTTAAGGGAAGATGCCACCAACACTCTGGGAACCCTCGTCCCAAGATGAAAACCCTCAGGTTCTTTGGATTGGGTTGGGTTATTATAAACTAAAGCTGACCTACGGAGCCTGAGGTGTCAACTCTCTCTTTCCCTCCCCTCCTGCAAAACAGCCATTTGTTTTTATGTTTTCTGTAGATAGCTTCAGTCCCAGGGAAGGGAGAAGGAGATTTAAAAAAAAAAAAAAAAAAGAGGAATGCATAAGGCTAATAGCCACGAAACTGGATTGGTGGAAAGGCTCAGGCTTCTGTTGACATCAGGAACACAGGTCACTGAACCATTTCAATTCAACAAATACACTGAGAAGCTACCGACTCATACATTCTTTTGCTCCGCTATCCTTCTGTTTTAAGGAATAATGAAAACAACGACAAAAATAATAGCCTTGAATGTTATTAGGCACCTTACATGCATTATCTCACTTAACACAACAATACTGTGAGATACATACTATTATCATCCACATTTCATTTTCAAAAGTGAGTTCAGAGCTTAAATAACTGGCACAAGGTCACATCGCTAATTAAGAGTGGGGTTTGTCTAGCAGATCTGAGCTACTCAGACTTCCTATCTGGTTCTATCATCAGCTTAACAGCAAGAAGTCAGAGATAAGTTTTTATGCATATGACCTTATTTAAAGGTACCATTTAACAAACATTTTGAAGTGTGTTTCCAGGCCAGGAACAGCCCCTGGCACATCAAAAAATATATGATGTGCACCTTCTAAGAACTTTCAGCCTAAATCAACTATGAAAAGGACCACATACTGCTGGATCACAAAGATGGTGGACAAGGGTAAGCAAACAGATTTTGTAGCCAAATATACAAAGACACGAGTTCATATTTTGGAGTGACAACAGTAGAGGCGTAGCCTATTTGGATATCAAGCCTTAGAGGAGAAGTGGTCACTATCTCACAATATTTAGGGCCTGCTTCTTGGAAAAAGGGGTACCTCTGATGCTGATGGAATTGAGACAAATGAACAGAGTTGTCCACAGTGGTGGGGGGAGCAACCTGGTGTAGACAATGAGGTTCACAGTTTACTAAGGACATAAGGTGGTCTCACCAGGGTAGTGGTCAGAACAGCCAACAACAGTCACATGGAGAGTGACTGGCAAGTCCAGGCAGAAGTAGTGTTTTCTAAGGTCGCACATTCAGCTTGTTACTGATACCCCAAATTCCCCCATTAGCTTTTTGTTCTTCTGTATTCATGATTACCTTCCCTATGAAATCTTCCTTCAAATATTGTGTAGGAAGGGTGGCACGGTGGTCTGACACATGTGAAATCATTCAGCTACAATGTGAATAAAGTTCTCAAAAATGTATCAGTGGGTTATGTATTGTATGTTTAGAACTATGCCAGATGGTATGAGGAAAGCAAAGAATTTGTAAGAGTGCCCTCATCCTCCAAGCACTAGGAATTCATTCAAGAGACAAGATTCACTCAGGTAAAAGAGTTGGCAAAAACTAAAAGGGCATCATAAGGAGTGTGATACAAACAAAATAAAATGTCACAGAAGTGATCGATGAGTTTAAGAATTAAGTCCAGTGAGGTGAGATGTTAACTAGATCTGGAAAGATGGCTGAGACTTAAGTGGGCTGGGGGCACAGGGTGTGGCAAGAGCAGAAGCTGGGTGCCATGACGAAACTGTAACACTCTACATAAAAGAATTGAAGGAAATTACGTTTGGTAGCTAAAGTAGGACTGCCTATGGAGGTCTCAAGTATTACCCAAAAGAAAAGAGACTTGATGAAGAAGAAATGAGAGCCACAGTACTCCCAACTGCCCCCCTTCAACTTCCGAGACCTTTAAAACTGACTCCATCCTTTCATTATTATAAAAATCATACATATTTCTTGTAAAGGCATTTAAAAGTATGTGTAAGAAAAACCACAGCTCGACACAACAACAACAGAAGAGAAAGAATTAAAAAAAAAAAAAAAGAAATATAAAACAACCCTAATAACTCCACTTGGTAAATTCTGAGGTAAAAGAAGGGTCACAATGAAAAGGATTTTGGAGGGGCACCTGGGTGGCTCAGTCGGTTAAGCGTCTGCCTTCAGCTCAGGTCACGATCCCAGGGTCCTGGGATGGAGCCCCATGTTGGGTTCCCTGCCTAGTAGGGAGCCACTTCTCCCTTTTCCCCTTGCTTGTGCTCTCACTATCTCTCTCTCTCTCTCAAATAAAATCTCTCTAAAAAAAAAAGGATTTTGGAGAATTATCACAACAGCAATATGCAGGATGGCTTTGAGGAACAAAAGATGAGTGGCAAGAAGGCAAATTAGAAGGGTAGCAGGACTAACAGGCCTGTCTTGAGGGCCAAGTCCAGAGCAGGAGTAGGGGGAAGGGGGAGAAAAGGCCGAATCTGAGAAACTTTCCAAAAGAGGCCACCATCTGGCATTCTTCTGATAACTGAAATGGCACAGAGAGCCCCCCCCAACCCCACCGCCCAAGCCTACTGGAACCCCAGCTCCTGGGGCATCATCACTGGAATTCTTGCTTGGATTTTTCCCATCTCAATCATTCCCTTCCAGAGCTTGGATCACCTAACATCTCACAAAATGGTCTGATCCTAGTTAGATGGCCCCAAAGGCCAAGAGGGTGCTAATATTCTAGAAATTACTATCTTCTTGAGAAGACACTGGAAACTGTTTTCCAGCTTTTCAGAAATTGTTTTATGAATTCAGACTCTTGGAATGACCTCCTGAGTCCTTCTCCAGATTGAGCAGGTGTAGAGGGGCTCCAGGTCAGCCACGTGCTGGAGGGGCATCTCCTTTGGAGAAAGAAACGTAACTCCCAGTCAAAGCAGCATCTCTATTTCATGGTGCGGCACACCGCTTCCTTGTTTGATGTCTCTCTCTCTCCAATGGCAGTCACTTTCTCAGTTGCTTCCATAGTTCTCCTCTCATTTTCCAGCCCTGCTTTACATCAGTCATCCTTCATCACTCTCTCTATAACCACCAGCAACCACCTTACCTCTAAATGACTTTTGAATGACAAACCAAGAGCCAAACTCTTTTGATAGTAGAGACTTTTCTAGGGTCTTCTGTGAAAAGGGAGGTGGATAAATCTTCGGAAATATTAGCACTCACATTAATAGCAACTCCCATGGATGTAACAGTAAAGAGCTTGCGACAAGCCTCAGGTTTTCATCTAATATTGTTCATTTCCCTCTGTCACATGCCTGCCAGGCTGAAGCCTGCATTTCCCAGCTCCCCTTGCTGCGAGCTGTGACCATGTGACTGACTTTTGACCAATTAAAGGAGAGATGTGATGGGTGCTACTCTTGGTGTTAATTTTGAAAGGATCAGGCATGTATCTTCTGGTCCCATTTGTCTGCCTGACAAAATATAAAAACTGGAGAAGTCCCCTTGAACCTAGTTATCAGATTCAAATGTTGAGGATAGCAGACTGTCCTTCTAGTCCTATGTTGCCAACCTCTGGACTATTACATGAAAGAGAAACAAGCTCCTATCTTGCTTAAGCCACTCTACTCAGGAGTCACTTTGTTATATCAGCCAGCCTGGAGCCCGACTAGTGTTATTCTATTTTATTGGTAAGGAAACTGCAAAGTCAAATAACTCCCTTAGTACCATTCATACAATCTTCCATGAAGATATCACAACAGAATGGATAAACAGGGAATGGCACAGGCACTCAAAAGGCTTGAGGAGAATTGGGGGAGGCTGCCTAGATAAAGAATGAATTCTGGCCTGAAGGTCAGAAAAGCTGAATTCTAAAAATCACATCAGTTATCATTTATTGAATGTTTACATGATGTTTACAATGAGCAGCTACTATGTAAATGCTCCCATTTATCAACTGACTTAATACCGATGAGGTAGATACTTTTTTATCCCTATTATGCAGATAAGGAAACCAAGATCAGAAAAGTGAAAGAATTTGCCTAAAGTCACAGAACAAATAATCGTTAGAGCCCAGGTTTGAAGCCAAATCTGATTCCATCACCTGTATTCCTGGCGATGATATTGATACTTCACTGTCTTTAATTCTTATACTAGACCACTACTGCTAAGTGACATTTGGCAAGGAATTTTCCATCTCTGGATCTCTTTTTCCTTAATTATAAAGTGAAGGCACTGACCATCAGTTGGGCCTTAATTCCATCATTCTGTTGAATGATTGTGGTTCTAAGTTTGGCCATGCAATGATTTGCTGGGATCTAGATAAGTGGTTGAACCTATTTTTCCAACATGTACCATGTCAGTGATCGTGGTGGTCTGTTAATATATCACAAAAGTGTGGTCATGTCCAACAAAATATTCTGTGGGACTGACCCAGAGATCATTGCTACTATTTCCCCCAGCCCTCTGGTTCCCTCACTTCTCTGCCTCACATTTCCTGCTTGTTCTTGGCGGCCATTTCACAACTACCAACCTCAACACAAGCACATGCTGGAAACTAGGACTTGCCCTAGATCTTCTAACATTTCCAAATGATGCCACGCCCACCACGTGTATCTTGGCTTCTATTCATATCATCCTCATCATCACCCTACTGACAGGAAAGCTCTTGTTTCTTCTTCTTCCACTGGCCCACCTCTGCAAGAGGGAGCATCCTTGCCGCGTTCCACCCTGAAGTAGTGGGCTCTCAGCACCCTCTGCTGGGGCTCTGCCGGCAGCTCAGAACCTCTCTCTGTGGAGGAACCAGCTGGGCCTCTTGGGACAGGGACCAGGGAGGCCGCCCGAGGGCATTAAGCAGAGGCACTGACTCCAAATGCATTCTCGCTGAGTGGAAGGCAGTGCTCCAATTTTGCTCCTTCCCTGGATGCCCAAATGGCAGCTTTCCAAATCTTGACATCTGGGCCCATATATTATTTTTCTGATCTTTAAGGGGGCAGAATTGTTTGAATTCAGGAAACTGTGAGCCATTCATTCCCTGGCCCAACTTGGTGGCCCCCCTATATACAAGTAGAGGCCACCAAAGACTGGAAGCCATGCTTTCCAATTAGATCGTTCAAGATCCATCCCTAATTCTGTCATTTAACAGCTTTCAAATGCTGGTCAAGGCAATTTTTTTTTGGTTTCTTAGCTATAACATATGGATAAAAATCTATACATGCTTCGCCTGCCTCACAAGATGTTGTGACAATAAAAAGTGATAATTTGCTGAAAAGGACATTGAAAACTGTAAACTACTATGCAAAATCCAGCTATTCCTGCTTTGAGATCAATGTCTATGCAGTAATCTGCAAAGTCCATTTAGAAAAAGAATAAAGCAAATTCCTACAAATAAAATCTATTATCTGAAATGTTAAAATCAACCAAATCAATAGAATTATTCACCTTCCCAAGCCTGAGCGGGAGATTGAGCTTGGATGGAACATTATCAGTAACCTATCATGTACATTCTGCACATAGAACGTGGGATGGGAAGATGCAAGGATCACTCTGGAAGCTAATCCCAAGCCAAATCTCATTAGAGACATGGGGATCTGCACCTGGCCCCTGCTCTGTTCCTTCACCATGGGAGTCAACAGGAGGGAACTTAACCAACTGACTCAAAATGCCTGGGATGGGAAGAGAGGGTGGGGGTTCCTGCATGCTTACCCAGGCTGCCAACCAGATACACTGGGGAGTCTTTATGACTCCCCCTGCATTGAGGCTACCCTTTTCTTCTGGTAACATTGTTGCCTTTGCAGTCTCATTCCTTTGGCCCCTCTGCCCATGCACCGGACTACAGCACCTGCTGGGTGGGGTCTGGCCTCCTAGCCACTAGAACGGTGCTGTCCAAGAGCAAGATAGTGCCATATATGCAATTACATTTTTACCAGCAGCCATCTTTAAAAAAAACACAAATAAACAGATATAATAATTTTAATAATAGATTTTAGTTATCCCAATAGATCCAAAATATTTTCACATCCACATGTAATCAATATAAAAATTTACTAATGACATGTGTCTTAAATTCTTTTTTTTCATGATAAGTCTTTGAATACCAATGTGTATTTTATATTTATAGCCCTTCTGAATTTGGACTAGCCGAATTCCAAGGGCTCAAGAGCCACATGTGGCTGGTGGTGTCGGATTAGACAGCACAGCACTAAAGTGTATCACCCAGTGCCATTTCATTTCCTATATCCTCAAAGCCAAGTTTCCAAGGCTTACGAGTGCCAATATATGACCTGATGGAAGCTATCTGTGGGTCAATGGTAATAAGAGGAAATTAGAAGCGTCCAGCCTCTCTACTCTTCCCTTTCCTTTAAAAACTACCCCACCACAGACACACACACACACACACACATACACACACACACACACACACACACACACACGCACGCACACCCTATACACACTCTTGAACCAGCAGGGTCCTTCCTCTCCTCCTAGTAACTTGGGCATTTGAATGAGAACGGTGGCTTAACCTAAAAGCATGCTGCTAAGGTGAGAATTTCAGGTCAGTTGCAGAGGGACAGTGACAGATGTGCTGGGGGTATGGGAAGCCCTTGCAGGTTTCCTCAGAACAAAAGGTGTGGGTGGCTACCTACCTCCTTTTGAGTAGGGACAGGCCTATCCAGTGTAGCAGCCAAGACAAGGGCTAACTGAGGGTTCCGGTGGTTTAAGGACAGCAGAGTTCGTGGATGTAATCACCTCCAGTGTTTCTTGGCTCTCAATTTAATTCAACAAGCATGTGTTGAGTACTCACCAAGTATCCTGCTAGACAGTGAAAACTCTGAAAATAGGACCATCTCTTCCTCATCTCCGTATGGCCAATGTCTCAACTGGTGAGTTTATACAACTTCAGCCAAAAGCAAAAGACATTTGATGTTTTCATTTTCCCGCGCAGCTTTATTTCAGATAAGTAAACATTTGGGAGGCTTCCTTAAGCACTGATCTCCACTGGTGGATCTTTGTGCCTCTCCTGGGTGTGTGCGGGAGGGAACTCCAGAGTGAAGACCACAATTCAGTCTCCACTGTCTGACAGAGGAGGGAACTAAGGTCACCAGACCTTGAATAAACTATAAAGGGATTTTTACAATTGGGTACTTTTCATGGGGAGAAGGGTGGGGAGTAGTTGGACTATTACTACAATTTTATAGAGCTTTGTCTACTTCATCTTCAAAGAGCCCAGACAGAACTCCATGCTGGGCTGTGGGGAAGAAGGAGTCGGAGAAAAGGAGAAAAGGAAGACCCAACAATCCCTATGCAGGGGAACCTGTGGGTTTTAGGACCCAACTGGCCAGCAGAAGAGGTCTGTGCTCTTAGAAATGCATCTCAAGCTTTCAATCCCCTGCAAGCTGCCAAACCTTACAGATCGTTTTCTAAACTACAAAATTACCAGCTTAAAAACAGTAAAATAAAATAGCCAGGCCAATCCGTAAAGCATCCCACATAGCACTTTGTAGCTTGTTACGGAGGAACCTGGAACAAAACCCCTTGGCATGGGACATCTCCTCCCAGGGAATCACAAAATGGAACTCTTTTGGAAAACAGAAACGTCTTGTCATCTCATCTGTGGTCCATGTGAACAAAGCTCCATCAGGAAAGAACCGTGCACAAAAGTTCATCTGTAAGTCTACTGTTGGCAACCTGAAGGTATTTTCCCATGCATCCCATAACCGGTGTTGTTGATTAGGGCCTCAGCCTATCCCAAAAGGACTGTTTAACCCACAGCGCTGCTGAAATAGGATACCTTTACAGTGACAAATAGTGGGATGTAATGTCATTGCCACACTAGGAATTAAGCACTAGAGGAAAATAAATAAATTGAAAAAGAACTTGATATTCAGACTAAAAGGTAAGGCAGAGGGAGATCCCATCTATCACCCATCTCTCACCCCCACAACAGAGCGTCTGTGACCCAGAGCCCCTGCCCCACTGCCCCACTGAAGGCTTGGGACTGTTCCTTCCAGGCTCCCACTGCCTTTTCTCTCCTCCAGATGACCAAAGAAAGAAATTTTCCCCAGCATTTGCCACCGGACTAATGCTGTTTCTTCCCCAATACTGCCCCCTCCTGGAGAAAGGAGCTCTCTCCCCCAAAAGGCTGCCGAGTTAAACTTGCCCCATTCCTGAACAGGAGCAGAAAGGAATCCCCTTAGAAAGGAGCCCAAAGGAGGGAAGGGAAAAAGGAAGCCCTGAAATTATTTTCTGGGTGAATCTCTTCTTTGATCGTGAGGAGGAGAAACCAAGAGAGCTGGTGTTGGTCCCTCAACCTAGGAGGTAGAGCAGGTCAGGGATTCAGGAGAATTCTGAGTTGTTCAATAACAGAATGTTTATGAATACTAAATCTACTATCAGTGAAGTTGACACATGCTACATTTGATAATTATTTAATAAATCTGTGTGAATTTCAATGTTCTAGTTTTCTTTTCATATACTGAAACATTTTTGTCAGATCTCAATTATTTCAGTAGGCCCCAGGAAAGCTATAGAGCCCTCAGAGTTACGCCTGTTGGCCAACTGTTCCTAGCCTTCTGGGACACAACACAGTTACCAGCACTGAGTGCTGGGCTTGTCCTTGGATTGATGTTAGCCTCAGTATGGATCTTGTCAAGATTCAACTGACTTCACAATTTCAGGAAAATTTTTTTGTTTCAGTACCAATAGCTGGAAGCACATAGTGAGACAGAAGAGAAAATAGTGGGATGCCTGTAGCAAAAACAAAATGGAATACCTTTACGACTGCCCACCGATTCTCCTTCCAGGGATCTGCCGTAGAGAAACATTTGCAAACGTATAAAAAAAAAAAAAAAAAAAGAGTGTACAGAGGTATTGACTTTTTATAATCTTGGGAATTTGGAAGCAACCCAAGCATCCTTCAGAAGGGGAATGATTAAATGACAAACATACATCTTTGTCACGGAAGACTATTCAGTAGTTCAAAAAGAAAGAAGTGGATTTATGTTTAATGACGTGAAAACCTTTGAAGACAGATTTTTAAGGGAAAAAGTTTTCAAAGTAATCTGAGTCCAAAGACAACACATAAAACCACATATTGTTTCTGTGTGTGTGTGTGTGGGTGGGTGGGTGGGTGAGCGTGTACACGTGCAAATGCATACACTGAAGGACTGGAAAGAGATACATCTTACTTGCAGGAGGGGGAGGGGACTTTTTTTACTTTTCAAGGAAGGGGTATGAAAGGAGCCTCTTAAGACTTTGTGTACTTCTGTATTGTTTGCATTTTTTTTTAATAATGGGAAAGTATTCTTGTATGAGTTGAATAATTTAAAAATTACATAGAAACAGTAACAAAACTTCAATAATATTATACAATGTCGTTAAGGTAGGTCCAGGCTTGAGCTTAGGTCTTGGTCCCCTTCGGGATTTAGCATTGCCTGAGCATGGCCAGTGGGGCAGAACTGCTTGGAATCTATTTTCAAGATAGACAAAGAGCCACCTGGGAGACGTTTTGTCCCAAAGGAAGAGAGAGGCTCACATATGTGGCCTAATAACTGAGACTCAATGGGTGGAAGGGAGGAGCAGGTGTGAGCTCTGCCTTGCCCAATTTATTGCAGAACACGGGCAGTGGGCTCCCCCATTAACTGATGGCTAGAAAGTAGGAAACAGCCTAATTTCAGGGCCTTGGAGAGGAAGAACACCAGACAGATACAGGACAGCTATTCCTCTTCCTTATTCCCTGAACTTGTCTCCTTCTGCACTCCTTACCAGGATACTTATCATCAGGCCATCCAAGTTTAAAAATATGCAGGCCTCTTCCTCCCGTACCATTGTCCCCCACACTTAGGTCACCAAGCCCTCTCAACCCTCTCTCAAAATGCATCTCCTGTCCCTCACCATCTCTCCATTCTTTCTGCCATGACCTGTTCTGGTCAGGAGAACAGAGAAACTACCTGCCTCAAACTGTCTCCCACACAGCTGCCAGTACAATCTTTCCAAAACCCTGAGATTATTTCACCTTCTTCAAATTCAACGGCTCTTCCAAGGTCCCCAGAAAGTCATTTCAGTCTCTGGGCTGAGCAGTTCATTCTGCCACTCCTTCCTCTTGTTCTCTCTCTGTCCCATGTTTGTGCCTCCTGCTGTCTGGGCACAGAAGACTAACTAGCTTCCCCTGTGCCTGATGTTTTTCAGCCAGACCTTCACACACACTATTTCTCCGCTTGAAATGTCCTCTGCAGACTTCTCCATTTGGCAAACTCTTACTCATCCTTCAAGACCCAGGTGAAAAAACTCCACCCCTTCCTTTGCTACACAGAACCAGTGAGTCCATCCTCTGTGCTCCGCCCATACCTTGCACGTGTGTCTATCACAGCATGATCACACTGTAGGGCCATGGCTGTCTCCAAGGTTGCCTTCCAGTATAGATCAGAGCTCTTTCAGGATAGGTTTCATTCATTCATTCATTCATTCACTCATTCAACAAATATTTATTAAGTATTTACTACGCGACAGGCACTGTTTTAGGCACAGGGATTATAGCAGTTAACAAGATGGACAAAGCTCTTAGAGTTCCATTTTAGTGGGGAAGAAAAACAAAAACAAAGATGAATACTGAAAAGGGCTATGAAGATAAAAAAAAATTAGGGTAAGGGGAGAGTGAAGAGTTGGGAGCCTCTGCTATGTTAGCAAGATATTTTAGGTCAGGGAGGGCCACTGTGAGGAAATGATATTTGAGCAGAGACCCAAATCAAGTGGCTATCTGTGGTCAGGAGTCAGGGCAAGGGGAGGATGAGTCCGAGCAGAAGAAAGAGCAGGTGCAAAGGCCCTGGCTGGGAATGAACAAGGTGTGTTCAAAGTATAGTGAGCAAGTTGGTGTGGCTAGACTGGAGTGAGTGAGCAAGACAGAGAGTGGAGAGCACAGATGAGGGAGGGCAGAGGAGGCAGAGCCTTGAAGGTCCCAGCAAGGAGTTTGGATTTTTTTTTTTAATATTTTATTTCTTTATTTGCCAGAGAGAGAGAGAGAGAGACAAAGAGAGAGAGAACAAGCAGGGGGAGCAGCAGAGGGAGAGGGAGAAGCAGATTCCCCGCTGAGCAAGGAGCCCGATGTGGGACTCAATCCCAGGACCCTGGGATCATGACCTGAGCCACAGGCAAATGCTTAACCGACAGAGCCACCCAGGTGCCCCAGGAGTTTGGATTTTATTTGGAGTGTTGCTGGGGTAATCTGATTTAATTTTTAGAAAGGTTGTCCTGGCTGCTGGGTGGAGAACAGACAGGATGGGGTGGGAGCGGGTAGAGGGAGGGCAATTAGGAGGCTGCTGCTGTAGTCCATGGACGAGAACAGTGGCCAGGACTAGAAATCGGGCACCAGAGGCGGCCAGGAGGGTCTGGGTCAGACATGTTTGGGGTAGTAGATTCTACAGCAGTTACTGAGGGCTTGGAAAAGGGACAAGCCAAAGTGTTCAGAGTTTAGCTTTTTGGCTCAAGCAACTAAGGGATGGGAAGTGAATTATTTTATTTCTTTTCATACATCCTCCTCACATGGTTCTGAGTATATAGCAGGTTGTCAAGAAATACTTGCTGAAATTTGCTCTGCAACTGTAAGTTGTCATGACTTTCATCTTAACAGTGCTACCAATTTTTTTTTTTTTCAATAGGCTCCACACTCGGTGAGGAGCCCAACATAGGGCTTGAACTCATGCCCTGAGATCAAGACCCGAGCTGAGGTTAAGAGTTGGATACTCGGGGCGCCTGGGTGGCTCAGTTGGATGGGCATCTGCCTTTGGCTCAGGTTATGATCCCAGGGTCCTGGGATCGAGTCCCGCTTCGGGCTCCCTGCTCAGCGGGGAGTCTGCTTCTCCCTCTCCCTCTGCTTCTCCCTCTCCCTCTGCTGCTCCCCCTGCTTGTGCTCTCTCTCTCTCAAATGAACAAATAAAATCTTAAAAAAAGAAAAGAGTTGGACGCTTAACCAACGGAACCATCCCAGCGCCACAATGGTGCTACTAATTTAGTCAGTCTTATACAGTATTTTTATGAATGATCTTATCCTGATACGGAATTTTAAGTCAGAAATCTGGGGTGGGGACCCACCCTTCAGTGGTGGCACTCAAGTTCTGAGCACTAAATTCTGCGTGTGTCTGCATGCGTCTGTGTTTATTTTCAGCGAATGAGGCCAGAAGAAAAGTTGATACCTTAGCTTCATTTGTAAAAGAACAGTATTTGGTTTCTTTTTAGCATTCCTCTGTCTTGAAACATACTTAGCAAAGGGGTGATGAGGGTACAAAGTAGGCATGGGAAGAATTCAGCAGAGCCTTTGAATGACAGAACATGCTTTGTCCCCCCCCACTCCACCTCTCTCTCTCTCACACCCTACTTCCTCTGGCTTTATGCCAACTGAAATGCCTTCCATGTCTTTAGCTAAACTTACGTGCAGTTCTCCATCACGCCACATGTGTAACAAGGTGCTGAACTATTAAAACAGACACAACAATAATCTGAAAAAACACTTCTCTAATTTCACCCAGATATCAATCTCCATCTTCATCACAGAAGATCAGTTTTATTACTGCCTCTTTGTGGCAGCTTCTGCTTGAAGAATGAGCATCGTCTGCTGTAACAATGTACTTCTGCATGGGGATCACGGAGTGAAATAAGAAACTGGGACTGCTTAAGAAATACTGGGTCTAAGCAGAGGCCTGGAACACTCAGTGAAGACCCGCAGCCCATAAGCACATGTGTTTACAGATGTTTCTGTAGTGACGGTGTATATGTGATGAAGTTGTCCTGAAAAAATTAAGTTCTGTGAAATCTCGCAATCAAAACAACAACGTTTGTGGAGAAAATATAGTTGGGTTGGCCCAAACCATTCAAAACCGATGGAACTGAATAATTAGAGCACCACTTAAATCAACAAGTAGCACTCTTTTAGATGAATATACCAGCACCATTTAAAATGATATGATAAATTCCCAATAAAAAGTACTGTAGTAAATACGGAATTTCAGCTGAAAAGATCAAATGATTTTGTTGAAAGGGGCTTTTGATAGATAAGAGATGGTTACGATTTTCTTCACTGTTCCTTCCACTGAGAAGCAGAGTCAAGTTCCCTGTCCTTGAATGTGAGCTAGCCCGAGTGACTTGCTTGGCCAACAGAATGTAGCAAAAGCAACGTGCTAGGACTTGTGAGTCGGATCATAAGGACGCCTAAAGCTTCCACCATAAGGCTCTGGGGATGCTGGCATTTAGAGAAGTCTGCTGCCGTGTAAGAAGTCCAACCACTTGACATCGGCAGGCTGTGAGGAAGCCTGAGCTGTTCACATGGGAGGGGAGAGACAGAGACGGGGCAGAGACACAGAGAGACCGAGACTGAGAGACAGAGAGACTGAGCTGGCCCCAAGCTGCAGTGTACTGCACACAGCGGTCATCCTAAGAGAGGCCCAGGATGCGGTGGAGCAGACAGATGTCCCTTCCATGCCTCACCAAACTGCCAGTACGTGAGTAAATTCAATATTTGTGTTGTTTTAAGCCACAGTTTGGGGGTGGCTTGTTACAGAGCAACAGATAAATGAACAGAGCTGAAAGGAAGACTTAAGATCACTGAACTTTGCAAAAAATGCAAAATACACAGTGACGGGCCGAAGCAGCCAATCACACCGATGGACACAAGGAGGAGACTGTTGTGGGGATTGTACTTACACCTGTGCTTTGTGCTCTCCGGTTGCATTAGGGGCTTTCCTTTTGTTTCTGTTGCTTGCTGGCACAAAATGTCAAAATGCTAGGAAAAATCACATTTAAGTAAACACGACTTCTGCATGATACTCTCATTACTAATAGCATCTGAGCTAATTCTTACTTTAGAAATACTGCAGAACAACAGAGTGTCCTTGCTTTGGAAGCCCATGGAGTCCACAGTGAGGGTGTGAAAATGACTTGACTCTTTCTTTGGATTTTGTACTTCAGGTTGAATTCACATGAGTCACTGAGGGTAAATGACAACAGGCAGTTAAAAGCTGCTGAATACAGGAGAGGGAGGGAGAAGAGTTCCCATAGACAGAGCTCTCTTAATTATAGGCAGATAGAGACTAGAAGAAAACTTCCTCAATCAGATAAAAGACATCTATGAAAAACCTACAGTTAACATTATATTGACTGGTGAAAGACCAAAAGCTTTCTCCTGATATCAAGAACAAGGCAGGGATTTCCAATCTCACTGCCTCAATTTAATATTCTACTATGGGTTCTAGTCAGTCTAAGAAGATAGAAAAAAAAGAAGCTAAAGGCATGAGGATGAAAGAAGAAAAATCATTCTCATTCACAGACAATATGATTCTTTGTGTAGAAAACCCTGGAGAATCTACAAAAACTGTTACAACTAATAAACAAGATCAGCAAGGTCATGACACACAAGATTAGTATAAACGTGTTTCTACATGCTACCAACAAACAATATGAATGTGCAAATATGAAAACAATTTCATTCACAATGACATCAAACCTAGGAATAAGTTTAACAAAGTGTAAGACCTGCATACTGAAAACTACAAAACTTTGCTGAGGCATGTGAAAGAAGGTTTGAATAACTGGGGAGATGTTCCCTGTTAAGATGTCAATTCTTCCCAAATTGATGTATAGATTCAACACAATCCCTATAAAAATCCCAAGAAGGTGTTTTTTTTTTATTTTTTTAGGAATTGACATCTGATCCCATAATTTACTTGACATGCAGAACTTGAAGTAACCAAAACAATTTTGAAAAAGAATGAAGTTGCAGGATATACACTACTTAATTTTAAAACTTAACTGCAAAGCCATAATATTCAAGATAGTTCATAATGATAAAAATACAGACCAATGGAATGAAATAAAAAGTCTAAAAATAAGTGCTTACATTTATGATCTGCTGATTCTCAACAAAGGTGCCAAAACAGTGGCATGGCAAAAGGACAGCCTTTGGTTTTTGTTTTTTAAAAATTTTTATTTATTTATTTGAGAGAGAGAGAGCACAAGCGGGGGTGGGGGAGCAGCAGAGGGAGAGGGAGAAGCAGACTCCACCCTGAGCAGAGAGCCCGATGCTGGACTCGATCCCAGGACCTGAGATCATGACCAGAGGCGAAGGCAGATGCTTAACCAACTGAGCCACCCAGGAGCCCCAAAAGGACAGTCTTTTGCATACATTGTGCAGAGACAATGGAATCTCCACAAGCAAAACAAACACTTGCATCCTTACTTCACACTATATCTAAGAGGATGGAAAGACAACTCCTTGACTGGAATAAAACATTTGCAAATCACATATCTGACAGAGAATTTGTGCCCAGAATATATAAAGAACTCTTTTTCTTAAGAAAAAAAGAAAACCAGTATAAAATGAACGGTACGTTCAGAGACGTTTCCTCAAAGAAGACATTAAGATGGCAAACACATGAAAAGATGCTCATCATCATTAGTCATTAGGGCAGCGCAAATTAAAACCACTCTGAGAAACCAGTACCTTCTGGAATGACTAACTTAACAAAACAGAGAGAGAACACAAGTGATGGAGTTGATGTGGAAAAACTAGATACACCACTGGTCAAAATACCACATAACACCAGTTTGGAAAACAGTCAGTCTCTTATAAGCAATCACTTAGTACAGAACCCAGGAATCCCACTTGTAGGCATTTACTCAAGAGAAATGAAAACTTATATTCTCACAAAAGCCCATAGGTAAATGAGTTTAGCAGGTTTGTTCATATTTGCCAAACTGTAAAGAACCCGTATGTCCATCGCCTGGTGAATGGATAAGCAAACTGTGGTACATCTATGTAACGGAATACTACTCAGCCACCAAAAGGAATGAAATGTTGATACATGCAACAGCATGGCTGAGACTCGAGAGGCTAAATCCTGTATTATTTCATCTGCATAACACCCTGGGAAAGGCAAAGCCATAGAGGTGGAGAACACATCAGTGATTGTGAGAGGATATCGGTGAAAGAGGGTTGTGACTACAATGAAGCAGCACAGGGAATTTTTTGAGAGGAAAGAACTGGTCTGTATCTCATTTGTGGTGGTGGTTACATGACTCTGCGTTTGTCAACACTCACTGAACTACACACCCAAACAAGCCAACTGTGCTCTGTGTAAATTTAAAAATAAGTTAAACAAACCTGGTAACATTCTTATTCCCCATCCATTGTATGTGACTTTTTTTTTTTTTAATTTTTTAGAATTTTCTCTTTGTCCCAAATGATCTAGAATGTTACATTACTGTGCCCTGGTATGTATATTGTCTTCACTGTTTATGCCCTACATAGGTCCTTTAAATCTATAAATGTGTATCTGTCAATTCTAGGAAATTTTTTTGAAATATTTCTTTGAAATATCCTCCCCAATGTTTTTCATGGTCTCTCTATGTCCTCCTATTAGACAGGTGTTGGCACTTCTGGATTGATTTTTTCTTTCTTTTTGTTTTTCTAAATCATCACACACCATGAAATTCATCCATTTAAAGTGTACAATTCAAAGAGTTTTTAGCATATTCGCAGAATTGTGCAACCATCACCATAAATGAAGTGTAGAACATTTTTGCCACCCCAAAAAGAAACCACAAAATAGTTAATAGCCACTCCCCATTCCCCACCCATATTGATTATATAATTATCTTTTCTTTTCTCTTATTTTGCATCTCTTTGTGTACTACTTTCTGTAGATTTTCTCAGAATGTACTCACTCTATTCCTTCTACTGATTTTTAAAATAAGGTTGGCTGCTGTATTTTTAATTTAAAGGAGCTATACATGCAGTCGTAAAGAAATAATAGAGAAGTGATCATTTCCCAATGATAACATCTTGCATAACTGTAGAAAAATATCACAAACAGGAAACTGACATTAGTATCACCCACCAGTTCTCATGGACTCACTTTTTAAAGATTACTTAATTTATATATTTGGAATAGAGAGCAGAGTGAGAAAGAGAGAGCACTAGCAGGCAGAGGGAGAGGGAGAAGCAGGCTCCCCACCGAGCAGGGAGCCTGACCTGGGGCTGGATCCTAGGACCCTGGGATCATGACCTGAGCTGAAGATAGACGCTTCACCGACTGAGTCACCCAGGAACCCCTGCATGCATTCATTTTTGTGTATATTTAGTCCTATGTAAGTTTAATCACATGTGTAGATTCAGGTGACGACATCGCCTCAAGAAACAGAAGAGCTCCATCACACAGATCTCTCAAACTACCCTTTTCTAGCCACAGCCACCTTTCGCCCCCACGCTCCTTGAATCTTGGCACCTACTTATCTGTTCTATTTCTCTAGGATTTCATCATTTTGAGAATGTTAAAGAAATGAAACCATGTAACCTTTTGGGATTGGCTTTTTTCACTAAGTGTAATTCCCTCGAGATCCATCCAAGTTGCTGCATGTGTCCATAGTTTGATCCTTTTACTGCTGAGTAGTAGTCCACAGTACAGATTTACCACTATTTCTTTCACTCCTCACCTCTTTGAAGAACATCTGAGTTATCTCCAGTTTTTGGAATATTTGTATATGGGTTTCTGTGTGAATGGGTTTCATTTCCCTGGGATAAATGCCTAACAGTGCAATTGCTAGCTCATATGATTGTTACCCCCAAACAGTAATAGTAACTTCCTAAACAACCAAGGACAAATCACCTGATCTCTCTGTGCCTTAGTTTCCTCATCTGTAACAGGGGATGATACACCTTACCTACCCTCTTCCTGGAGTTGCTGTAAGGACTAAATGGGTTAATATGTATAAGGCACTGAGAACTATGCCTAGCACACGGTAAATATTACTTAAATGTAAGTTATTATTATAAACACTTCATTATTAAGATGAGAAATGTGTTGATGTGTCATCTAAAATCATCTTGCATTGTATTAGCGTTGTATAGTCTACATTAACCCACGTGATCAATTGTTCCCCTCTCTCCACTGCTACTCCTCTTGACAGAGGTTCTTCAAGAAGTGCATTACATTTTTCAAGCTGCTAGACTCCAATTCAGTAAGAAACTGCTTCTGCCCAGGAAGCCTCAGTTACTGCCACCCTCCCCCCACCACCCCAGCCTGCAGGGATGAGCAGAATTGTGGGTTTGCAGGGAGGAAGGGGGGTTGTAAGAAGACCCAGCACTTAGAATTTCTCACTGACTGACCCCTCATGGGCTCTCAGGCAGAGAAGAAGCATAAAATGTCTACCACTTTTGGTCTTTGTTCCTCCTTATCCCCATTTCTAAACTTTAAATTTAATAGAAGTTAAACTCCACACTGAATTGGCCTTCTAGACTTCAAGTTTGTAGCACGGGTTCATTATAGGCTTGAAAGAGATACGGGTGCACTGCTGAGAGCCTGACTCCTGGAGAGCAGTTTTACACGCAGGGAGTCTGACCCGGGGTCTTCCTATAATAACTGCTCTACACGAAATGCACCTAGTTATCTGTAATGTAAGAATAATCCTGTGATTTAACTGCTGATAATACTTGTTTTGTGGATGAGAGCCATGTTACAACTGTGTTTGAAAAGAATTTTAAACTAATCCTACTGTGGGCAGGGCCCTTGGTGGGCGCTTGAGTGCTAGTTTGAAGGGAAAAAATGTGTGTAAGAAGCATGTGATGTTTTTGCAGTGGTTTGAGGGCTGGGTTTGGTAATTATACTCTCGAATGCGAAAATCCAATGTGGCATAATGAAAAACACACCTCTGTTCTGCTTCCAAAACTAATTCCAAATACAGGGACAGTCTCTGCCCAGGCTGATTGTGTTCCATAAAGGGTGCATTCGTCCCACTTCTGTGTCCAGAAGAGCACTAGCACAAAACTCAGAGACCATAAAAACGTGCGCCACCTCCTTCCTTTTGTTTCTAAGTCTTTTCCTCTAGGCTACCCTCATCATTCTTATTGCTCAATCTACGTATTTGAAAACGCACAAAAAAACAGTCTTAATAGAAGGGAGAGAACAGTAGTCATGTGGGTAGTAAATCAACTGTGTAGGTCATATTACTATTACAATAAAATATTGTTCATTAAGTACCCTGCAGAGTTATAAAAAGGATAGTTTGTATTGGGTAGGAATAAAAAGCCAGCAAAGAATTTCACAGAGTTCAATGTGAAAGTCCTTTTTTGCTACAAAATTCTTATCCAAGCCCTCCCAGCTACATCAAACATTTCACTACAGGAATTCAAAGGAACCAAAAGTTGCCTCATGGATCTCGAACCACATGTTATGGCCATTCATAACATCTGTCTTCCTTTATCTAACAGAATTTGCTAATCAAGAAAGAGGAGATATTTTCGGTCCTTTTTATATGAGAATCAATGGGTGTAAAAATATCAAGTCCTTCCCTTCACTGCCTACACAGAGGGCTTGTAGTGCTCACTGTTTATATGTCGCTGTGGGCCCTGTCAACTAGGTCATGGGGCATTATTGTCTTTATGGCTACTCAGTGGAGAGATTCCTCTCAGAACCCAGCATTGGGAATGTCATTTTCCTGAAGAACTTTCATGAAAAGATTTCACACTTTTTGCTTTTGATGCTAGGAAGCTGAGTCAAATTCCTGATCTTATTTCACAATTTATACTAAACTCTTAGATACATATTTTGTGTAATAATGTTATCCCCAGTTTTAGCTTGTTGGCCTACTCTAATTTTCCCCTTTCCACAATTTCTTCACTTGCTTTTTTCATCTTGCACTATGTTTTTGCATGTAAGCAATTTCAAATCCCTTTTTGGAAAAAGGCATGATTTAAATTGCTAAATAAAGTGCCTAGAAAAAGTGACTGCATTTCTTTAGCTGTTATGCTAACCAGAGAACAACTATTGCTTTCTTCGTCGTGTGACACATTTCAGAAGATATCAGCCTGGTGGTCTGACCACTGCTAGCTGGTCAACACAACTGACTGGCTGCCACATCTGTTTTCTTGACACTGCATGACAGAGGCCCCATGACCTAAATCACAATAGTTGGAACCCATCCTGGCTTCAGGGCTTAACAAAGACTTCGTCATGTGGTATAGGTGAGTGGAGAGTAGATACAGTCAACCCAACATCATGGATACATTTTGGTTCATCTTAAGCATTCCTAGCAGGTTCAGATAATGGTTATAAATTACCTCAATCATCCCGAAACACTGACTTTTAGTCCTACTATTACCAGCTTGGTCATTTATTTGTACCATCATCAGCTGGTAGTGAACCAGCTTGTAATATTTAGGTGCCTAGGAGATGTCAAGGACACTACTAAGTGTACATCACTTCATTTAGCCCTCAAACAATCCTATGAAGTAGACATTACTATTTTGCCTCTCTGAGGTTGAAGGAATGTGAGACAAGGAAGAATTTCAGAACTTTCTCATGATCGTGTAGTGGATTAGTGGGCCTGGTATCTGAACGCAACTACGTCTGACTCAATTGTCCATGCTCTCTGCCTCTGCTGTGGGCTGCACCCTTCACACTGAATACCCAGTGACATACGGGGTGTCTAGAGATGGAATAAAGTCTCTCATGTGGCAGGAATGGGCATGATGAGGACAACACAGATAAGATGCACATCCACGAACCACTGACATCTCATGGAGACAAGGGGTCAGACAATAGTGCCTGGCAGTCCCCAGCTGAAGTTGTTACAGTGAGGCTGTGAGTTAAAACTGTGGGCACCTAGGCTATTTTGAGAAGGTATCCATAGGAAAACTCCTTTAGTGGGGCGTGAAAATTCACTCTGATCTGTGGTGTCCTTTGCCTAGCCCTTAATGGTTCACATTCCAAACCAGTTATTGCTGTATGTAAGAAAGTTACAAATTTTTAGCATAATAATTTCATAAACAGATCCACTGATTAAAGGTTACATATGTTCTAATAGTTTATCAGTTGATTCTTTTGGATTCTCAGGCACACAATCTTAATTTCTACAAAGAATGATACCTTCATCTTCTTATTTTTATTTCCTTGTTGTATTCGTTATAATGTATATAACAACATTGAAAAATGGAAGTTACTATGATATTTTTGTTATGTTTTGACTTCTAAAGGATTTTTTAGTGTTTTACATTAAGTATGAGGCTGGATATTGGTAATCTGCAATGTTTAGAAAGTATCCTCCTCCAGTTTGCTGATAAACTTACCACAATTCACAAAGACCTACACAAAGGAAAAGACAAAATTGTATGCAAGGTATGTGAAAGAAGACTTTAAATAGGAATACAAACCATGTTTCCTGATAGGAAGATAAATTCGTAAAAAAAAAAAAAAAAGTTGTTTTTCCAAATAATAAATTTAATGCAATGCTAATTAAAATCTCAATTAAAAACAACAAGGAAGGAGGGCAACCTATGGAATGGGCGAAAATAGTTATAAATCACAGATTTGGTAAGGGGTTAACATACAAAATATATAAAGACCGCTTACAACTCAATAGCAAAAAAACAAATAATCTGATTAAAAAATGGGCAAAGGAACTGAATAGACATTTTTCCAAAGAAGACATATAAATGGCCAACAGGTACATGATGAAGTACACAACATCACTAATTATCAGGAAAATGCAAATCAAAACCACAATGGAATATCACCTCACACTTGTTAACATGTGTTTCCTAAAAAAAAGACAAGAGCTAAAAAATGCTGGCAAGGATGTGGAGGAAAGGGAATATGTGTACATTGTTGCTGGGAATGTAAACTGGTACAGCCACTATGAAAATCAGTATGGAGATTCCTCAAGAAATTACAAATAGAACTACCACATGATCCAGAAATACTACTTCCGGGTATATTTCCAAAAGAAATAAAATCACTATCTCAAAGAGATATCTGTATTCCCATGTTTATTGCAGCATTATTCACAATAGCCAAGATACGGAAACAACCTAAGTGTCTATCAACGGATGAATGGATAAAGAAAATATGACACACACACACAAACACACACACACAAACACTAATTCAAAAAGATATATGTAGCCTTATGTTTATTGCAGCATTATTCACAATAGCCAAGATACGGAAACAACCTAAGTGTCTATCAGTGGATGACTGGGTAAAGAAAATACCACACACACACACACACACACACACACAATGGAGTATTATTCAACCACAAAAAAGAAAGAAGTCTTGCCACTTGTAACAACATGGATGAAATTGGAGGGCATTATGTGAAGTAAGTCAGAGAAAGATAAATACTGTATGGAATCACTTATATGTGCAATTATAAAAAAATAAAGAGTCAAACTCAGAGTAGAATGGTGGTTGCCAGAGGCTGGGGGGTGGGCAAGGAGATAGGAAGAGGTTGGTCAAAGGGTGCAAACTTTAATTATAAGATGAATAAATTTAAGGATCTACTGTATAGCAAGGTGACTCATGGTAACAAGACTGTATTGTATACTTGGAATTTGCTAAGAGAGTAGATCTTAAACATTCTCATAAAAAAAAAAAAGTAACCATGTAAGGTGATGGATGTGTTAATTAACTTGATTGGGGGAACCATTTCACAGTGTATACATACATCAAATCATATGTATGTATATAGCATGTTGTACACTTTGAATATAGTACAATTTTAATTGTCTATTATACCTCAATAAAGCTGGAAAAGTTGATTAACCATGGATGATCCTCAAAATAAATTTTAAAAAAACTACAAGCAAGGGGAAGATCGGGGTAAAAATGATTCTGAAGTTTATCTGGAACAAGACTGACCAAGAAAATGTTTTAAGAAGATGAAGAATGAGAAAGACTATTGATTTATTATTTACTCAACCAGATATTAAAACCCCCGACTAAGGTAATAAAAGAAGGGGTGCATAGATGTGCAAAGGGAGGTAAAGAATATGAAGTTCAGAGGCCTGGATTCCTGGGGGGCTGCGCCATGGAGATAAAGAGATGGGCTACTTGTTTAAGGAGTCTGCCCTCAGTGGGAAGCATCACTGGGCAGGAGTACCCACTTCTAAAAGAGGACTAGCAAATGACTCTGCTCTGGTGACTAAGATGAGATGGAGGAAAAAGTCAACTTATACTTGTAGTTGTGGGGTGTTGAGTTTGAAATTCTTGGATAAAACTTTGGTAGAGGGCAAGATGGTTAATGAAAAAGAATTTTCAGCAAGTTTTACCTCGTGTAGAGACATACAGTGCCTTTGTCAGCACTCCCTCAAATCCATTATGTCCTTCAATGCTTTTGGAGGAGAATATTTGTTGGGTTTTTGTTTGTTGGTGGTGATAATGTGCTGAAATTAACTGTAAAGTAAAATGGAAGGTCCATCATTACTTAGGTTACGTAAAGATGTAGTGACCGATAAAGTTGGCTTTTACTATAAGTGAGGGGGGAAAATGGCTTATTTATTAGGGGTGTTGGGACAGCCAGTCCATTCTTAGAGATGCAAATGTATGTGCCCTAATAATTTTTGAACTGTTTACCATTTATTCATAGTCATTTAAAACATAATGAAGCATCCTCAAAGAGGCACAACCAAATGAAGGTTTGACTTCTGTTTTGTATCCTCATTACATGCTATGTGTTTCCTCATAGCATGTTGTGTAATTTATGATAGTATATTATTTACATAATGACATTACTTTTTAATAGATTTTATTTTTTAGGGTAGTTTTAGGTTCACAGAAAAACTGAGCAGAAAGGACAGTTATTTCCTATATACCCTCTGCCCCCACATATGCATACTCTACCCCATCATCCCCTCTACCAGGTGGGAAATTTGTTACAATTGATGAACCTACACTGACACATCATTATCACTCCAAGTTCATAGTTAACATTAGGGCTCACTGCAGTGATGTGCATTCTATGAGTTTGGACACATTTGTAATGACACACATCAGCCATTGTGGCATGATACCCCATAGTTTCCTCTGTGCTTCTGTGTGCTCTGCCTATTCCCATAGTAGTTTTTGAGATTATAAATCTGTGCTTTGCTCACTGCCCCCATCACAGTACTTCATCACAAGGAGGATATGAGTTGAGCCTGGATATTTTCATCAATCTGTAATTTTTTTTATTATGAAGAGGCATTGAGTTTTGTTCAATGAGTTTTCTGAATCTGTTGAAATAATAATGTTTTTTTTTCTTTTATTCTGCTAATGTGGTGAAATCTATTGAATGGTTTTTGAATGCTAAGCCAGCCTTGCATTCCTGAGATTAAACCCAGTTGATCATGATATATTATCCTTTTTACATTTTGCTTTTATTCACATGGTTAATATTTTGTTAAGGGTGAAGTGGTGAGTTTTTAATTGTTGTTTGTTTGTTTGTTTACTTCTACTGTGCCAAAGAAAAAACACAAGTGATAGGAGGACTCATTTCCCTCAGCAACTGAAATCACTTTTCACAGTCTCTACGAAATAAAATATCACCAAAAAAAAGCAAAGCAAACAAAGAAACAAGCAAAATCCCAAGTATCAAGAGATCAAATCTAAGATAGAACATCAGCAAAATATATAAAAGTAAAATATTATGTGAGTTTAAAATAATAGATGTTAAAGCCTTGGGTATAAAAAATTTGACCACATTTATTGAAATATCAATCATAATTGTTATAGGTAGGTTAAAGGTAAAAGGGGGGTTATAGTACACTACGTTTCAAGCGTGAAAACTGTAAATTAGAGATCAGTCAGTTAAATAAACCATATGTTTTTGGAGTCTTTCCTGGAAATGCTCTAACATCAGAAATGTGTTTTGCAAATATGGTTCCCTTTGGTTTGGTTGGTTACTTTCTTCCCTGGTTGCCTTGATAGGATTAACGTTCCTCTTAACCCCACTCTCCCTTTCCCCCACTTCCCTACCTCTTAATGTATAATTGGATTTTTCTGATTTTTTGCTCTTCTTAGCATTACCTCCAAAGCCAAAACCATAAAGAGACAGCTATAAGGCCAAAAGAAAACCAAACAGCAAACAAACAAAAACCTAAAACCAACTCCCCTATCACCACAGCAATACCACAATAAACAAAATTAAAGACAAATAATAAAATGAGCAAAATATCTGCAATATATGACCGCAGGTTAATTTTAATATTGGAATACTTCTTAAGAATAAAAAAAAATTGGGGCACCTGGGTGGCTCAGTTGGTTGAGCACCTGACTCTTGATTTCGGTTCAGGTCCTGATCTCAGGATCATGGGATCAAGCCTTGTGTCTGGCTCCATGCTCAGTGGGGAGTCTGCTTGAGATTCTCTCTCTCTTTCTCCCTCACCCCCACCCTGCCACTCCCATGCTTTCTCAAATAAATAAATCTTAAAAAAGAAAAAAGAATAAAAAATTTCCAGAAGAAAAGTGAATTAAGGGCAAGAGCAAACAGTTGACTAAGAAGAAATACGAATGAATAAAAAAAGTATGAAAAAATTGTTTGATCTTACTTGTTATTTAAAAATGCAAATGAAGGCCGTATCAAGAGTGTTTTACTTATCAGATTGGGAAAAAAATGAAAAAGAGTTATAAAATCTGATGGGAATGTGGCTGAATCTTCCTGAAAAAAAAACTGATGATGAAGATGAAAAGTCTGCAAAATGTGTATAGTCAGCTTTCCCACAGATCCATGAAGAAACCTGCATAGTTTGTGGCAGCAAGGAGTGGGAGGCAACACAGATGTCCATTATCCGACCAACAATAAAGTCAGTAAACACATGCACACATACAGAGGAACACCATGCAGCAATGATAAAAAACTAGCTGTATTTTCACAGTACATGGATATATCTCAAAATCACATTATTTAAGTCTAATATGTAAGAAACAAAATGAGATTTTTAGCACAGTGTCATTTATACATATTAAAAGCACATAAACACACCACCACCATGAATTTCTTAAGGATTTTATATATATTTCTACATAGAAAAATGGACAGTGAATTGAAAGGATAGATATTAAACACACTAGGACAGGTATGTGGAAGGGAAAACGACGAGGAATGAAGAGAATAAAAATGACATGAAACAAAATATGACAGCAGTCCTGCCTGGACCCGCCATTTCTCCTCTGCAGGAATCCTCTGCCCCATATTTCTACCTGTAGTCTCTCATCTTTTGGGACTCCACTCCAGGAAGTTTCTCCTGATCACCCCTCCTTTGTACTCCAATTATATACTCGCTTTGAATTTTAATTGCCTGTTTACTTACTTACATTTTCCAATGCACTGTAAGCTCCCTGAAGCCAAGGAATACGATTTCCTTGTTCATCTTCAAAGCTCTAATACCTGGCACATAACAGGCACTCAATAAATGTTTGTTGAATGAATGAATGATATATAGAAAATATTTATTATAGCACATAATAAACACACATACATGTCATTATTTATCCTTCTAATTTTATAATATTGAAAACAGCTTAACCTGACAACATTAAGACATTTAAGAATATGGAATATTGTTTTGATACAAGGTAGGTAATGATTTAGATGAACAATATCATTGGTCTTTTGGGAAGATTAAATGAAATAGAGCAGATAAAGTGCTCCTTGGCACACTGCAAGTACTCATCCAATATTCAACAGCCACTTTTGTTATGAATTAATGAGATGCATTCATAACAGACAGATACTAGGATAAAAGAAAAGTTGGCAGTGAAGAAAGGAAGGCAGCTCCAAGAGTCCAAAACAGAAAAAGGAAGGAGGCAGAGTCAACACCGCTGGAAGTTGTTTTTGTGTTTTAGCTCCACACCCCCATCTTACAACTGGAGAGATGAAGTCCAGAATGTATACAGGGTCCATCTTTGGACACATGCCTGAAGCCCAGGTCCTGATCATCAGCCTGAAACTCTTTAAAATACCAAATGGAAACGGTACCCGTGAACATTTTTTTCAAACGAAAATGGTTTTTTGAAAATGCCTAATGGAACCGAGAGAAACCTCCTGGGAAAGCTGCGCAGGAACTTCACCTTTATTAGGACACAGCCATTGACAGGGTTCAGTGCACTGCCTCATTCAGACTCCCTGAAGTCTGAATGCCACGCTAACTTATTCTCAGATGGAATGCAATGCACTTCTTTTGATTTAGTCTTTCTTAGTTATAATTATACTTCAGTCCTGTCTTTTTGTGGTCACCTTGCTTCTATTTTGCATGCTTTTTAATCACAGAGCGACTGATTTGTTTTGGGACTGTGTTATCGGTGACTCATCTCATCTTTTACAATTTGATCCTTCCTAATTTCAACCTGAAAGAGTCCGTACTTTTTTTTTTTTTAACTGAAGTACGGTTGACATACAAGGTTACCAGTTTCAGATGTAGAGCACAGTGATCAGACAACTCTATACATTACCCCGTGTTCACCACGGTACGTGATCTTTCACCATACAGCATGATTACAACATGGTCCCCTGCACTCCCTATGCTGTACTTTTCATCTCCGTGACTTATTTATAACTGGAAGTTTGTACCTCTTAACCCCTTTCCCTTATTTTGCCCATCCTCCCAACCCTCTCCCTTCTGGCAACCACCAGTTTGTTCCTTGTATTTATGATTCTGTCTCTGTTTTTGTTTGTTTATTCATTTTTCTTTTTTAGATACTATCTATAAATGAAATCGTATGGCATTTTCCTTTTTTCTGTCTGACTTATTTCACTTAGTATAATACCCTCTAGTGTCCATCTACATTGTCACAAATGGCAAGATTCATTCTTTTTTTATGGCTGAGTAATATCTCTAGCTCTATCTATTTATCTGTCTATACCTCACATCTTTTTTAGCCATTCTTCTGTCCATGGGCACTAAGATTGCTTCCTTACCTTGGCTGTTCTAAATAATACTGCAATAGACACAGAGATGCATACTTCTTTTGGAATTAATGTTTTTATTTTCTCTGAGTAATACCCAGTAGTGGAATTACTGGATCATATGATATTTCTATTTTTAATTTTTTGAGGAACTCCATACTGTTTTCCACAGCGGCTGCAATTTATATTCCTATCAGCAGTGCAGGAGGGTTCCCTTTCCTCCACATCCTTGCCAACACTTGCTATTTCTTGTCTTTTTAATACTAGCCCTTCTGACAGGTACAAGGTGATCTCTCATTGGTTTTGATTTGCATTTCCCTGATGATTAGTGATTGTGAGCATCATTTCACGTGTCTGTTGGCCATCTGTGTGTCTTCTTTGGAAAAATGTCTATTCACCTCCTCTGCCCATTTTTTTTTTTTAAGATTTTATTTATTTATTTGAGTGAGAGAGAGAGAGAGAGAGAGTGAGAGAGATCACGAGCAGGGGGGAAGGGTAGCGGGAGATCATGAGCCGGGAGCCTGATGTGGGACTTGATCCCAGGACCCTGGGATAATGACCTGAGCTGAAGGCAGATGATTAACCGACTGAGCCACCCAGGTGCCCATCTTTGCCCATTTTTAAATCAGATTATTTGTTTTTTTTGGTGTTAACCTGTATAAGTTCTTCATATATTTTGCATATTAACCCTTTATCAGATATATCATTTGCAAATATTTTTTCCCGTTCAGCAGGATGCCTGTTCATTTTGTTGATGGTTTCTTTTGCTGTGCTAAATGAAAGGTTTCTTACTCTTAATTTCAATTTGGAATCACTTTGAGATGCCACATTTATACATAAACACTACAGTATAATATCACCAGTGTTGTTTTTAAACAAAACTTGATGAATGGTAAAAACTTATTTCGTTCTATTGACACACACTTATTAAACATATTTCTGAGAAATGCAATTAGATCCACCAACATAAAGTGTGAAATATTTGGGTTGGGTTTTTAGTTTAGTTTGTTTGTTTTAACATTGGCAGGACCTAAAAGACTAGTTTACTTGGCTTTGAAAATCCAGTCTGCAACTGATAGGAAAGAAACAGCATTCAGACAACTTTGTAGGGAAGTTAAATATCAACTGTAAAAATGATTTAAGTTTTAATTATCTTTATATTATTAAAGTAATATAATGGGAGAGAATAGTAGTCGTTTATAAGGGATAAAGTCAAATGCAATAATAATTTCATTCAAGCAGATACCTACAGTGTAGACTCTGAGGACACCTTCTCTTGCTACTCCAAGAGTCCAAGACCAGGATATTTCAGTATCTCTCCTATTTTTGCCCTTGCCTTGCTCCCATCTCATCTCCTTGTCTCAATGCCTTCCCACCATTCATTCCTTCACTCTTTGCTTCCTCCGTCTCTCTCTGTACTTTGTTTGGCTTCCCTCCTGACTTTCTTACATTTTCCTCCCTCTTTATTTTGTTCTCTCCATCTTAACTTGGTGGGCCCCTCAACCACCTCTTAGTATTTCTTGGCAGACAGGGCCTTTGCTCTGATCCCTACTGCAACCCCAACCTAATTTTGGGCTCTTATTCCAGAGTCCTGAGCCCCACCACCCAGGAATCCACTTCACCGTTAGGATTTAAAGATAGGTGGTTTGTTCCCTGAGTGAGAAGACTATGGACTCTGAGAAACAAACTGAGGGCTTCAGAGGGGAGGGGGGTGGGGGAATGGGATAGGCTGGTGATGGGTAGTAAGGAGGGCACGTATTGCATGGTGCACTGGGTGTTATACGCAACTAATGAATCATTGAACTTTACATCTAAATAAATAAATAAATAAATAAATAAATAAATAAATAAATAAATAGTTTTTGACACCATAGGATGAAGTAATTTAGCAGACAACCTCGGCAATCTCCACATGGGTACTGTGAATGGGAAAGCAGCGCCTGCAGTCTTAGTACCAGGCTTCCACCTTGGGGCTGAGGAGGGATGACTCATTGCTCCATTTTCTTTATCTCCTTAGGTTCCTGTCTGGAACGTGAGACTGGGCTGCCCAGTGTGATCTGCTCTTCCATGAAAAGAGGGCAATTCTGCATTCATCCAAACCATCCGCAACAGTTGACCCAGTGTCCACCATGAACTAAGCAGAGCTGCTGGAGTGGTTCAGGATAGCTGTGTGGTCCTTGGAGTGTTTCTCAGGCTCTCTCTGTTTAATCTGTACAGAGAATGGGATCGCCTTCCCCTTGGTTCAATGTAATTAGCTCGGTGGGGAGAATGGAGCCTTCACACTAGCAATGGTGGAAACACCATATTCCTGGGTGCTCTCTGCCAAGAGAAGGGAGAATGTGAACTCTATGTGGGGACTGAATCTTGAGGTCTTCAAAGGAACCTCAGGACAGCCTCCAGCCCCACTTAGTTCCCTCGCTTCCTCCCTGTTCTCAGGGAGGAATGCTGGGTTTGACTTTTTAAAATAATACTAATTACTGTCCTTTACGTGAACTGCTTATGCATTTAAATCTAACTAGTATGTTAGTATCTAACAGGATGATTATGGGTACCAGTACATATGTGTCAGACTAGCACTGTTTGTAAGTAATATTTGGTTTTATCTCTCCACTATATTTTCCCATGCCCAGTTATTACAGTTTTTGCTTATGTAGTGTGCTCATGTACTCAAGTTTGAACAACTAAAGGGGGCATTAGTCTATAGTGCATTATTCAAATCAGAATAATATATTTTATATTCTTGGCTTGATCATCCGAAAATTAACTCTACCAGGATTTATGTCAAAAGAACGAATATATAAACCATTCCTTCTAAGTATAATTTACTTGTGTGGGCATTTAATAGAATGCCTATTCCCATAGATAAAGAATCACTGTATGATTTGAGCATATATAATTATACAATGTACATATATATGTAGAAGAGAGAAAGGAGTGTGGGAGTGTAGAAACTAAAATTCAGTTGCTACCACAACTGTATATGTCCTAAACTTTCTTGTGTCTTGGGTATTTTATCCTCAAAACTAGTTATAAAATTTGAATATGTAATCACTTCCATTTCTTTATGGGTTGTAGAAGAAGTTAAAAATATATATTTATTCATTGGAATCTATTACGCAGAATTTTTAGATATTGTGAAAAAAATTCCTATTCCTCCTTCATATAAGTGCATTTTTGTTTGCTTGTCATTTAATAAAATGTGGGGAGAGGATGAGTTGAGGATTTAGTCTCTGCTGAAGATCTACTGTGCTTCTTAACATGTGTTGTATGTTTGATAAAATGTTTTGGAATCTTTATATAACTATGGCTATAAAGTTCCTGAGGTCAGGGATTGGATCCTCAATGCATTTCCACTGAACCCAACATTTAAAGTGGTTCAGGAAATATTTCTTGAATGAATGATTCTATATAATACCTATAGAACTGATTCATTTACTTAGGTAGCCAACTAAACCAGTTTCCTCAATTTCATTGATATTGTGGCCTTATTTAGATATAATTTATAAAGCAGAAAGTCATCATGAGGGAAAGGATAGAAAGGTTCCTATTGTTGTATTGTAGTAAAAAGATAATATGAAATATTTCATCGTATTATGTGGCACATAAAAAAGAAGATAAAAACTTCCAGGACTATGAAGAAAATACTCCCTAAACTTTTGAATCCTTGAATAGCACTGGGGGGGCGGGGGTGGGTGGAAACTCTGAAGACAATAATTTTAAAACAAAAACAAACTAGTCCTTTAATTATAGCATAATTATCCAGATTTCAAACTGTGAATTCACTTTTGCTTTGGTCTTTTAAATAAATTATGCATGTTTTCCATATGGGGCCCCACACCAAAACTCCTTTTTAATCTGGGAAAACATTTCCAAAATCCAAGTTAGTATCCATGCTCTGGCATATTAATTTGACTTTGGATTCTTCCATAAACTTTCCATGTTTAGCAATCTTTTTGAACTGTCCCTTGGGATACACATGTTTGTATTACACATATTCTATGTCTTTTAATAGTAACGTTTAGGAATTCAGTAGGGAAAAAACAATGCCCTTGTAAATTTGATCTCTTTTGCAAACATCAGAACATGAAATGTTCTTTGGCTTACCCCCCACTAGGTTTACATTAATAAACCATCAGTTGTGAGCCCAACCACCCAATTCCGAAGAAACTTCCAACTTCAATATTATATGCTGTTTTATTCTTTTGTGCATTTAACAAAGGATTAAGGCATAATGCATTTTTAATTAACTGAAATATTAATGGCAAAAGGCTTTTAAGAGAAAATTTTTAAAGAATTACTCATCATAAACATGGTTTCAATAGAATTTATTTATAAAGCTGGGTAGAGGACCGGGAATGGATAATTAAAACTTTAAAACAATGTTTTCCTTTTATATAAAATGGTTAACTTAAGGAACTTCATAGATAACAGCAAAAATGTGGGAACACTCTTGGGGGCCATATACTAGTGTCATACTAGTGTCACACTGAGATTTTCTACTTTTTGGCCAAGTTTTTGTGAAACTGCTTATACTAAACGTGTAAAGCCTGGATTGTGTTTAGCCCACCAGATTCCTTCATAGACCCATATTCACCATCATAAATGCCTTTCTCAGTAGTCACCAGGAACCCTGAAACTGCAGCTAATGAAATGACGTAGAGGAACAGGACCTAAACAACAGCACCGATCAATCCAGTACTGTCTTGCTTTTAATTCTACTGTCTATACTATACAAAGCAAAGTCAAGATTTTGAAAGCACTTCAATATTGACAATGGACTAATTTTCATGGCTTTGAAAATTTTGAAGTCAGTTAATCCAGAGGGTTGTGTTTGGCTACATTTACCAGAAACCCACCAACAGGGGCTTAAGCAATTAAGTTTTTTATTTCTCAAATTAATTAGAAGTCCAGAAGGAAGCACTACAGGCAAGGAAGTCATCAAAGATTAAGGTTCATTTCAGTGTTCTGTCCCACCTTCCACAGTGTTGGCTTTCACGATTACTAGATAGTCCTTTCATCTCTGGGCATAATATCTGTGTTCTTAGCTGGAAGAAAGAGGAAGCACATAGCACCAATGTGCACGCCCACTGAGTCTGTCCCTTTTTAACCAGGAAAAGGTAGCATTCCTACAATCCCTGCCTGTAGAATCTGCTTATTTCTCAATGGCCAGAACAGTCTCATATGGGTCACCTCTGGTTGAAAGGGTAGCCTGGGAATTCAAATTCTTTTTTGGGGGGGATACTTTGCTTCCCCCCAAAAAATCAACTCTCCATCAGTAAGGAAGAAGGGAGAAAAAGGCTATTGGATAGACGAATGGGAGTGGTTGCAATATGTGATGTGGTTCCTGACGGCGACCAAATACATTATCCACTTTGTACCCTACTTCACATTATTTAGCTACAGCTTCAACTATGCCCTCCTATAGCCAGAAGATCCAAAAACATTTTATATCACAACAAACTTTAGCTGTGAAATACTCCATTCTTTCACACAGGCCTCGTCAGAGCCCCCGGGACTTCCTAGGTGTCCCATGGAATTTGCAGGAGGGGCTGAGCACAGGAGGAGTGGATCAAAAGAATGGTTTTGACACATTTGTCTGCGGCATTTTTTCACTCATTTTGACAGAGTGAATTAAAGGCTGATGACCACACATTCCTAATTTCTGGCCTACTTATGTTCTACATTAAATTAGGGAGCCCCTTTCCCTCTCTCAATGTTTCTACGTCAGGCAAGTCTACAATACTCACGTGATAATGAATGACCTAGATTAGGAGTCTGTAAACTAGAGCCCACAGTCAAATCTGGCCAGCGGCATTTTTATAAATAAGGTTTTCTTAGAACATAGCCACATCCATTCCTTTATGTATTACAGATGGCTGTTTTCACACTACCAGGGCAGAGGTGGGAGCTGCGACAGAGACCATCTGGCCTGGAAAGCCTAAACACTTTTGATAAACACTTTCTATATGCAAGGGATGGAAATATGGATTGTTTTGTTATTGTTGTAGACTGCATCTATGAGTTTGGCACTATTTTTTATCCCCATTGTATAGACGGGGAAATGGAGGCTTGAAGATCAAGTACTTAACCTAAAATCCTAGAAGGTGGAGATGGCTCCAAATTCAAGCTCCCTGACTCCAGGGCCTATCACCCAGCCACCATGACAAGACTGTGCTCCTTCCTTCATGCCACAGAGGAGAATAGCCAGGGTTAACCTCCAGTGTAGGTCTCCACAGCCTCTGTACCATGGGACAGGGGCTCCAGGGGAGATTACTACAGGAGTCGCTGGCTTCAGAACAAGATATGCTCTTTGGTTTTTGACAGTTCCATTTCTCTCTTTGCCCTTAAGAGCTTCTATGACAGGTTAATAACTCCTCCTAATCAACTATGTTTCCTCCTTTGCAGAAAAATAGTAGCCATATAGGCAGCTGGTCCATTCTTGCCAATTAAACATCCCAAGAAGCCAAGTGAAGAATTTGCCTATCCAGACTGGGAAACTAGGAAACCCAGTTACTCAGTAGGGGCTTAATGAGGACAGATGGTTATTTTCTCTTCCTGTTGGTAGCTTCAAGGTCACAGGGAGTGAAAAGGAAATGAAGGAGGACTGGAATCCCTGAGCCTGCCCCTCATGCGGTGGTGCAGAGGGGGCGCTGATCTGCCATCTAAAGTAGATTGATCAAAGATGCCAAAAACTCTGCTCTCAAAGACTGCCACCTCAGACTTAAAACATGTAAATGGCAAAGGCAGGGGATGCTGTTTGTGCGCTGTTAGGAGAGTATTTAAATTAACCTTCCTGTTCCTACCCTGGGAAGCCAGTGGAGTCAGAGGCAAGCTTATGCAGCCCAGAGTCCAAGTAGATCACAGACACATAAGAACAGCTCTTCCAAGAGGAAATTTCTTTTTCCTTTCTTCCTTTCTTTCCTTTCCTTTTCCTTTCCTTCCCTTTCCTTCCCTTCCCTTTCCTTTCCTTTCCTTTCCGTTCCGTTCCGTTCCAAGATTTATTTCTTTATTTTAGAGACAGAGCAGGAGCGGGAGGGGCAGAGGGAGAGAGAATCTCAAGCAGACTCCACACTACTCCTGGAACCCAACATGGGGCTCGATCTCACCGCCCTGAGATCATGACCTGAGCCAAAACAAAGAGTTGGACGCTTAACTGATTGCGCCACCCAGGTGCCCCCCAAGAGTAAATTTCAATGGCACTCCGATTCTGAAAATAATTATTCCACAAATCTTTAGGTTGAAATACTAAGATTCACTCCAGTTCATTTTTTCCCCTGATGTCAAGCACAATGAATCTTGCATCACCCAAAACTAAATGACAAATTCAAAACAAGAAGATACAGTGGCTGCTATTCAGGAAGCCTAAAAAGCAAAATGTGGAGGCTCAGATTTTTATATCCATTCATGGATATAATTCACTCTTTGACCAAATAGATTTCTCCTCTGTTGTCACATTGCAATTCAAATATTGGACATTTAGAGTATAAACCTATGTGGCAAATCTCCAACGTCAATATTCCTGAGCAGAAATTTGATCTCTGGTCTCTGCTTTTTCCTGAATGGATCTTTTCTAACTATCCAGAAAGAAAGGTCTTGATTTATTAGGATTGGGCCAGTCAAATAAGGCCCAGCAGTCACCACAAACATAGGCCCTGTGGATTCATATTTGAGATGGTTCTAAAGGCCGAGGAGCTTAGAAGTTCTCCTCAGGTTGGTGCCTTTTGAACTACCTTTGCCTGGAGTCATCCTTTAAAACCTTATTAAAGTATTTCGTCTTGTCTTTGTGCTCCCTGAGAACTATTTTATTCATCTGCCTAGAGCTACAGGTTTGTCAGTCCCACCTGAGTGACACTTGGCCTTTTTTTCCTATTTCAGAAACCTGAAACTGTAGAAACACCATTCTTACTGACTCTTGCAGTGCCCATGGGGTGGTCTTAATCTAAAACTATGGTGTCTCTGGGTCAAACATCTAATTTTTAAATATTTTTTGAATTATACTTTTAATTCATGTGCAACTTTCAAAATGGCATGATTTAATCAAGGACAATTTGAAATTAACAGCGGCCATTTTGGAGAACTTTGAACATGAACAGAAAAGGAAACAAAATCTTAGCTATCCTTTAGTCTTTATATTTTAATTGACATAGGAAAACTTCCAAATGCAATTTGGATTCTAAAATTGCCTCCCTAAAAGATTTGCCAATAACCAGAATTTTAAAAGAAAAGTTTACTTAAAAGTTCAGGCTTATCACGGTCACATTCACTCTAGGCCTCCCTGAACTCTACCAAAAATTAAAAAAAAAAAAAAAAAAAAAGAACTAGAAGGCTCTGTGGGACAATGAAGAGGCTCCAAGCAAGACTTCGGCATCCAATTTCCAATGGACCCCTTAAGCCAACAAGAATTATCTCTAATGATAAGACAGAAGAAAACCTTTTTTTTTTTTTTAAAGACTTTATTTGTTAGAGAGAAAAAGGGCACAAGCAGGGGGTGCTATAGACAGAGGGAGAAGCAGGCTCCCCATCGAATAAGAAGCAGATGCAATCCCAGGACACTGGGATCATGATCTGAGCCAAAGGCAGATGATTAACCAACTGAGCACCCAGGCGCCCCAGAAGCAAACCTTTTTTAAGAGACTCAGGCACTGCACTTCCAATGAGAAGTCCTACCACAGTGACTACACTTGTATCATGGAGTTAGGACATTACTTAGGTGATGGGGGTTTTTAACACTCCCTCGGACTCTTTCTCTCACCCAATCTATAAGTATAACTTCTATATTTGTCTGTAGCTGGTTTTTTCTCATTTAATTTCCACCTACCCCCTCTCTTTGGAAACTTTAGAAATTAATTAATTTTAAAGAAGCTGTCATTGTGTGTCACTTTAGAAATATCTAGGTCACATAGCCAGACCTAACCACAAGGAAAAGATATCAGAAATTAGGTTTAATGGAAGGAGCTCTTGCTTCAATTGACTTTTAAAAACAACACTGACGTAGTTAGCTTTTGAAAAAAAAAAAAAATCGAAGACTGCATGGCCTTAGTTACTGGGTTATAAGATAAGAAGGAAAAAAAATGCCAAGAGCTTTTAAATATGATTTCTAGTATTTAAAATTCTGGTTTATAAAAACACACGTTTGTAAATTATTTTTGCAAAAGTTTCATATAACATTCCTATTGCATTGATTCCTTGGACAAATAGCTAATTTAATAATTCCAGGCTAAAACTGCTCTATGTTCTGTCCTTGTTTTTACACTACACTAAAAACAAAGTCAGCAAAGCATTCTAGTTTATGCTAGTCTTTATTTTTCATACAAAAGACCAATTTGAATTTCTTTAATTTCCTTTATTGGTTTTGCTAGACAGTCCTATAAAATTATAAAAATTGAAATTTGTATGTTCAAATAAATTATATCAAAATGTCTTTATGAAAAGAGATACATTTATGTAAAGTACAAACTATAAGATTTATCAGGACCCTCAGTTTAAAATTGTATATATATTATTTTGAGTTAACTGAAAAATAATCTTTGGATACTTGGGCACATAATTTGAATAGATTTATGATATTTATTTTATTATTTTTTTAAAACTTTTTTACAGGGGGTGGGGAAAGAGATAATCTTAAAAAAATTTTTTTAGTATTAGAGAGCGAGAAAGTGAGGGGGGGAGGGAAGAAAGGAGGGGCAGAGGGAGAGAGAGAATCTCAAGCAGGCTCTACCCCCAGTGCAGAGCCTGATGTAGGGCTTGATCTCACAATCCTGACATCATGACCTGAGCCGAAATCAGGAGTCAGGCAGATGCTTAACTGACTAAGCCGTCTAGGTGCCCCATTATGATATTATTTAATACAGAGTAGTTCTTTAACACATTAAAAGGATATACAAATGCCTTTGGTTTATGTTAATGTATGTGCTCATTTGTTAAGAATGTATTTTTAAAAAGTGTGGTTTTGGATGATGGTTTTGCATAGTAAAGAATATATTTTGGTTTACTATACAAAAAAGGATAATCTTGTCTTAAGTAAAAAAAAAAAACTGGTCAAAATAAAAAATGATAGTAAAGACAAATTTTAGCATATTTTATAAATGTAGAAAATCCCTCCTGAAAAGTAAACTTTATTATCTTGGGATTATAATATCTACAAATAAGGAGTTGGAAAAAACTGTGCTAAAATTTTGACTAAGTTGTTTAAATTGATGGGTTTATTCAAAAGAGAAAAAGACTTAGATCTTTATCAGCAAATTGTTAATGGGTGACATTTTTTAAAAAGATATATTTATTTATTTTAGAGAGAGAGCGCAGGAGCAGGAGGGGTAGAGGGAGAAGGACAGAGAATCTCAAACAGACTCCACACTGAGCAGAGAGCCCAAAACGGGGCTGGTTTCATGATGCTGAGATCATGACCTGAGCCTAAACCAATACTTAGACACTCAATGGACTGTGCCAGCCAGGTGCCCTGTGGATGACATTTTTAAGAGTGAACTAGAATGGGTTTTCTGTTAAAATGTCTAAATTATTCTGTGCCCAGATAAGAAAATTATTCTGTTAACTCTCTTTGGCTTTGACATAATTTTAAATAATTTTGAAAGGTTTTACTTTTGAAAAAGTTAAAGCTCTTCATGATGGCTTTCACTAATTGCTGTTTTAAACCTATTCCTTATAACTATTTCTTGCCTTAAGCACGCATATCTTGTCCCAAAGACATCTTTCTTTGACTTTGTCTTTCTCAAATTTAGACACCAAATTTAGAATAATAAAAATGTTTCTGATAGCTCTTACTCCTGAAATACCTTTGAGTTTCCTAAATGGATACAGGTAATAGAAAGATTTGCTCCTTTACTTTATGAATCAAAGGGTACTAGGCATAACTCAATTTGTTGGCCAATTTTAGTTTTAATTAACTCAAAACTATTGAAACTTTTTCTTTATTAAAGCTAGGATAAATTTTTTTAAGCTGACAAATTCAAAAAAAAGTTCAGCATTTCTTTGTTAATTATGTATAAATGTGTTATAAATATGTATTGATTACTGTGTACTCTGTGTATTGTGTATTATGTTAAAGAAAATACACTCACGTAGATACAGTAGTGGTATACACAAAGATTTTGTAAGGTTTATATATGAAATGTCAATTGGGGACTTTCATAGTACACATTTTTTAATAAATTAAAAGCCTGGATACTTATCACTGTCCTAACTATTGATAATATGTTCTTTTTTCTAGGACAATCACTGACTCAATCCCTATAGGTTAATTTTGAATGATACTTCAAAAGAGAATTCTACTGTCCTTCATTCAAATACTGTAATGTAATAAATTATCATGATATGTTCATTCTTATCACCAAAAAATAAGAACAGCCTTCCTTGCTGGCCACCTAATCTACTTCAGCATGACAACAGACCCAGTGATCAGATATTTGGAAACACCATCAGATAAAGACTTCACTTAAACTTCATCAGAAAAGACCTTATCATGTACTGTTAACATCTCACATAGCAGTAAGACTCCAATGGTCTATGTCTTCCAGAAAAACATCATCCATTCTTCAACATTAAAATGTTTGGAAAACTATACTTCATGAAAACATAAAACGGAAGTTCTCTATACAATCTCTAGACGGTTCACAGGAATAGATAGCTACCTCATGATTCTTGGAACAAGCAGATGACCACATAAAGTAGACAGACTTCGTGCACGACATCTGTCTCCAGCAAAACCCAGATTCCCAAAGCCACTAAGCCTGTGCTTCTTTACACATTTGCTCTTTTCTTCCATCTCGTTCTCTTACTGCTTCTCATTTCTAAGTTGTTAGTAGACACCTCTGTCCCTCATTCATGCCAATGCTCTCATCTTTGATAATTTCCAAATACTGAACCAGTTCGTCAGACACTGGCAAAGCTAAGCAACCCATACCCAAATTAAAGAGAAAAAACCAGGTATATAAGGAAGATTCAAATAGTTTGTGGGACAGTTAGGACATGTCTCAACCATTAATAATAATCCTAGTGTCCCTGTTTATCGCTGTTATAGCTGCCAAATCCATAATCTCCAGAATATTAAACACTCACTATCATACTAGACGATTCAATCAATAATCATCCCCCCCAAAGTAGCCAGAAGGTATAATGCCTATAGTTATCAAAACATCTACCACTACAAATATTCAGTCCTTTTAAATAGATTCAAACACTATACTTTCTTTTTTAAAAACCAAGATATAATTGAGATATAATTGACAAAGTTGTATATATTTAAAATGTACAATGTGATGATTTGATATACATATACATTGTGAAATGATTACTACAGTCAAGTTAATTAACACATCCATCACTCCACATAATTACCTTTTTTTGTGAGACTGCTTAAGATCTACTCTCTTACTCCCAGTGGAATTCAATATAGTATTATTAACTATAGTCACCACACTGTACATTAAAAAAATCCTCAGAAGTTATTCATCTGGTAACTAAGAATTTGTTAGGCACTATGCTTTCAACCAAAGTGCAAAACTAAATTGATCATATTCTCCAAAGAAAATAATCTATCACCAAGAAAGTAAAAAAATGTCCATACTGGTAATTAGGCTGCAGTGGAGGGAAAGAGATACTGAGAATTGAAACAGAAGGCACAACTTTCAAAAACGTGACACAGATAAACTGCATCAAGCCTAACCATCTTGAGCATCATAGAATATCCAGGCTCAAACTTCTGTAACATGAGCTTGTTCGGCCCCATATGTTCTGAGATAAGACCATGGACAGTATCTAGCAGTAACTGCACAGACTCACGTTTAAAGACCAGGGATCGTTCCAGCAACTTGGCCTATCAAGGCCATTGTTTGATTAATCTAACCCCCCATCTGCTAGAAGCACCCTTTTAAACCACTCCCTCTTGAAATATGCCAGGGTTTCTCTGGAGTACCTTCTTCCTTATGCACCAAATTAAACAAACATTGGTTTCAAATATGTTCCTGGTGGTCTTTGCTTGGCAGGCTTTAAAAATCTTATGAAATAGGTATTATTACTCTTTCCTGAAATATTTCAGATTTTATTGAAGAATTTTCTTACAGCAGCACTGTCTACTAGAACTACCCCTGATGATGGAAATGGTTTATAATCTGCACTGTTGAGCACAATAGTTACTAGCCACATGCTAGTACTGGGTATTTGAAAATATGGCTAGAATGACTGAAGAGCTGAAGTTTTAATTTTGCCTAATTTTAATTAATTTAAATCTAAATAGTCGTTTGTGACTAGAAGTCATCATACTGGACAGTACAGTCTTAGAACACACACCATTGCTGAGCCTGCTGGTATACTTTATTTAAAGGCATTTTCTCAGGGAGTAATGCACCTGGATCACTTCCCTTCTCTACAAATCCCTGTAATAGTCCCTGAATAGATGTAGAAGGAACTTCCTGATGGGGGGGGGGATAAAACTTAGCTTTGGTCTTTTAAGGGAAATGTTGGGTTGTAGGGATATAGTTTCTGCTTCATTTTCTGATTGAAGCAGCTTCTGCATCACTGAAGAGGGGTTAGCAACAGCATTCTTCTGTCTACTCATCAGCCAAAGGGGTCCCTCTGATTCAAGCTGTACAGAGTGGGAATGCCACCGTGCTTGTGAATTTTGCCTCCCAGACTCTTATTTGTGGAAATTCCATGAAGCTTCTGGCATGTGACAAACTTTTGTGTTCATTTTCCTTTGTAATGTGAGTTTTCATAATTTTAGGTGTCCTAAAGAGTATTTTAAATGGACAGTTGGCAGACTATGAACCAGAGGCTGCTGAGGCTGATACTATCTTAAACTTGAAGTCCCAATATCACTAGAATATTTATGGCAGTATTTGATGTTGTAAAGAATATCTATTGCTGAGCTATTTTACGATATTTTGTTGAGATATAATTAACACACTGTGTAGTTTAAGGTGTACAATGTGAAGATTTGATCTGTATATACTGCAAAATGATTACCACAATAGGATTAGTTAACACTTCCATCATCTCACATAATTATCTTTTTGTGGGCGGTAAGAACATTTAAGATTGACCTTCTTAACAACTTTCAAGTATACAATATGGTATTTTAAACTATATCATCATACTGTACCTCTGATCTCCAGAATTTATTCATCTTATAAATGAAAATTCATATCCTTTGACATCTCTCATTTCCCCCACCCCCTAGCAACCACCATACCACTTTTTGTTACAATGAGTTTGGCTTTTTTCAATTCCACATATATGTGAGATGACACAGTATTTGTCTTTCTCTGTCTGACTGATTTCACTTAGTATAATGTCCTCAAGGTTCATCCATGTTGTCATAACTGGTAGAATTTCCTTCTTTCTCATAGCTAAATAATATGCCAGTGTGTGTGTGTGTGTGTGTGTGTGTGTGTGTGTGTCACATCTTCTTTATCCATTCATCTGTAGATGGACATGTAGATTGGGTCTATATCTTGGCTATTGTAAATAATGCTGCAATGAACAGAAGGGTACATACATCTCTTCAAGATCTTGATTTCATTTCTTTTGGATATATACCAAATGTGGGTTTGCTGATCATGTGATTTTTAATATTTTCAGGAACTTCCATACTGTTTTCCATAGTGGCTGCACCAATTTCCACTCCTAGCCACGGTGCACAAAGTTGCCCTTTTCTCCACATCCTTGCCAATACTTGTTACCTCTTGTCTTTTTGATAATAGCCATTCTAACAGGTGGGAGGTGATAGCTCATTGTAGTTTTGATTTGCATTTCCTTGATAATTAGTGATGTTGAGCACCTTTTCATGTACTTGTTGGCCATTTGTGGGTCTTCTATGGAAACATGTCTATTCTGGACGTCTGCCATTTTTTAATTGGTTGGTTTGTTTTGTTGCTATTGGGTTGTATGAGTTCCGTGTATATTTTGAGTATTAACCCCTTATCAGATAGATAGATGGCTTACAAATATTTTATTCTATTCCATAGATTGCCTTTTCATTTTGATCATTCTTTTGCTGTGCAGAAGTTTTTTAGTTTGATATGGTCCCACTTACTTATTTTTGCTTTTGTTGTTTGCGCTTTTGGTGTCTTATGCAGGAAAACTGCTGCCAAGACCGATGTCATGGAGTCTTCCCCTGTGTTTTCTTCTAGGATTTTTATAGTATCAGGTCTTACGTTTAAATCTTTAAATCTATTTTGAGTTTACTTTTTGTGAGTTGTGTAAGACAATTCAATTCAATTTCACTTTCTGCTTGTGGTTACCCAGTTTTCCCAGCATCATTTATTGAAGAAATTATCCTTTCCCCCATTGAGTATCTTGGCTCCCTTGTCAAACACTAGTTACTGTATATGCAAGGATTTATTTCTGGGCTCTTTAGTCTGTTCCATTGGTCTGTGTTTCTGTTTTTATGCCAATACCATATCATTTTGATTACTGTAGCTTTGTAATACATTTTGAAATTCGCAAGTGTGATGCCTCCAGCTTTGCTCTTCTTTCTCAGGATTGCTTTGTCTATCTGCGGTCTTTTTATGGTTCCATACAAATTCTAGGATTTTTTCTCTTTCTGTGAAAAATGCCATTGGAATATTGATAGAGATTGTATTGAATCTGTAGATGGCTTTGGGTAGCACTTTAATAATATTGATTCTTCCAGTCCATAAACACAGGATATCTTTCCATTTATCTGTGTCTTACTCAACTTCTTTCATCAGTGTTTTATAGTTTTCAGTGCACAGATCTTGCACCTCAACAGTTAAAATTTATTCCTAAGTATGTTATGTTTTTATGCTATTATAAATGGCATTGTTTTATTTCTTTTTCAGATATTTTGTTGTTGGTATATAGAAATGCAACTTATTTCTGTATGCTGATTTTTAATTGAATTATTTTAGAACACTGATTCCCAATCTTGATTGCGCATTAGGATAACTTGAGGAGCTTTTAAAAATTCCACATCCCAACCAAATAATCCAGAATTTCTGAAGGTGAGACCCTGGTATTAGTGTCTTTTAAAGTTTCCTAGATGATCCCAATGGGCAGCCAAAGACAGAATACTCATTTTTAGCGAGTTGTTTGACACAACTAATGATTTCATATTAACAACAGAATGAAACACTTCTCAGATAGTTCAAAAGGATCATCATCATCATCATTGTTGTCACTGTCATCATCATCATCATCTCTACTCAGCGATTTCTTAGCACAATGTAGTGTCTTCAGTCCCAAAGCATTTCTATGAAGTAGGCATCGTTATTCTCATTTGTCATATAAAAAAACTGAGTAATTAAGGTTCTGAATTTCTAAACCCTTGTCTTTTCTTTTTTCTCTCTTCCTTTCTCCCTTCCTTCTTTCCTTCCTTCCCTTCTATCTCCCCCTTCCTCTTCTTCTCCCTCCTCCCCGTCTTTCTCCTCTCCTCTCCTCCTCCTCTTCCTCCTTCTTCTTCATCATCATCGTCACTAGATTACTGGTTTATTACAAAAGTATAGAACTCAGGAACATCCAGATGGAAGAGATGTATAGAACAAGGTATGGGGAAAGAATGTGGAAACTTCATGCTGGGTGTGCCACTTTCCCCAAATTTTCATGTTTCACCAATCTGGCAGCTCTAAACCCTTGCTTTTTCAATATACTTTACTGCTTCCACAAAGTTATTTGAATCACTGATAGTCTTAATGCCATCCAGAATTAATATTCTGAGCATTTATGGTATCTCATCTCAGATTTCTCTTTAAAGAAAATGTATTTACTTTGGTATATACTAGAGGGCATTATCATTTATCAGAGACAAAAATTTGTAGCAGTATTTTTCTTTTCATTAATGAAAGTCTATTACTGCAGGTATTCATTGAAGGTCAATTGATCATTTTTATTAAATTCTATTTTTAATTGATTTACCAATCTTGTGTTTGAATACCTTAAGTTTAAAAAGAAAGTATTTTAATTCTCAATAAAACTATAAAGTTGAATATGTAAATTTCAAGACACTATATTAAGAAAAAGGAAGTACATGCTGGCTTAAGGGGGGAAAGATAAATGAAAACAAATAATTAGGCTGAGAACGCCACTAGGTTTTTTTTGTATGATAATCGATCTCTCTGTGAAGCTATGCTTAACCTTGCTCTAGTTTGGAATAATCTCCTTAATTTCCTGACTCTGAATAAAATGCAGCAAATACCTATTGAACACTTACTTTGACCATGGCATAATGAAGAGGAAGTTAATCATCATAATCTTTTACATTTAGTAAAATGAGTTGCAAAGCTATTTCCCATTGTACCAGATGTGGCCACGTCAGATATACTGGATGAACATTTTTTATTTTGTATTTTTGTAAGAAATTTGGCTGTCTTGCATCTTAGCTTTACATGACAGATGTTAGGGGCCTTGAAATTGTCTCTGGATTAAGGAAAATGGTGAGATTTGGGGGTCTGGTGGGGGTTCACATTTGCACATCATCAATATCTTGGAGGTTCAGGCAGACACATCTATATAAGCATGAAAGTGAAGTATGGTCTTTGAGTCTAGACTTAGTGCCAAACTGTAAGAATTTAAACCCCAGCTCTCCCAGCTATGCGATTTTGGGGAAAATAACTTAAAATTCCTTGTGCCTCAGTTTTCTCATCTGCTAAATGGGGATAATGACAGTAATAGCACCCACCTGATAGGGTTGTTAAGTAATTGATACTGGCATATTACTGAGATCAATGGCTGGCATATTACTGAGATCAATTTGCTGTTATTATGATGTAGGCTCCAACTTTGAAGAATCTCATGTAATTGTTTTCACACAAGAGTTTAGAAAAAGAATGCGATCACTGACTTGCTTGTTCATCATGTCAGTCAAGGATTAAAAGCAATAAAAAGCTTTAAGCATTTACTATCTTATTAAAAGAACACCCAGAGCATTAGCAATGTCAGAAGGCATCTTAGAAGGCATATTCCCTCCCCAGCTCAGGGCAGCCGTGCATCCTGAGACCCTCATGCATCCAAGGTGGGTCCATGCACCTGTCCAGAAGACAGAGAACTTCTCTCTCTGAGTATCAGTCCCTGACAGGAAAGACAGAAGCACGTTTCAGACTGTAAAAGGACAGAAATGCTTGGCAGTATGGATGGAGGATTTAGGCATTTATGAGCAGCTTTATTTGACAATGAATCCCTTGGAGTATAAACATTAGGGATTTGAAGAATTTTTAGTTATTATAAGAAGACCTTCAGCAATCTGTTTTTCCTTTTAATTACACAACTGTACATTTGTGTAAAACTTCACAGTATTCAAAGTAGAAGATCCATTGGCATCATGATATTCCTTGCTCCTTCCTAACTTTGCTCTTCCCCTCCCCTGTTCTAGAGAAGTCTGAGAAAAAGGACATAATGAAGAGAATGATAGAAGGACAACTCCAGGTAGAAGCAAATAGATGGAATCCTAAGAAAGCAAAACTTTGGTCCACAGAATATGACTGGACCTGAGCACTTTTAAATTTAATCACTCACTTTCTAAAGAGTCCCTGAGGTGAGCAGAATTCTGTCCTGTAAATAAGGAGCTAATTTAAGGAAAATATATTCTCTTGTCAAGGGAAACCTAGAACAAGGACAAGAAATATATCTATTATTTTTAAACTTTCCTGTGCAATTGGGTCAATTCGGTCTAATATATAAATTTCTCCATGCAGGGCTAGATGACGGTATATTGTGAATTATGAATTGATAGGAACAGACCTGTGGGGCAGCCTAGAGACTATGTAGTCTGAAGGCCTGAGGCTTAATACTTGCTACTCCGTACAAAACATTCCAAGGTTGTCATTTCTTTACTGTGTTACTCTGATGAAGTTTCTTTCTTCTTTCTATATATCAATATTTAAAATACATAAATTGATATTTTACTGTATTTGGAGTCATATGAGATCTCTCTTTGGAAAAAACGTTTTAAGGGTTCAAAGTTTGATTATGGCTTTTTTAGGGTCATGGCATAAGTCTAGGATATCATTGCCTGGTTTGGGTTTCTCTTGGCTGCTATGTGGCCTTTTACTTATTTTCTTGCCCTGCACTCTCTCTACGTCATCTTTCATTCTGTTGTCAGAGTTCTGAAGGACAAATTTAATCACGTCTCTGCCTTAAGAATACTTATGGTCTCCTTCTAGGCCTAAGAATGAAACCCTAATTCGCAGGAAGGCGTCCGGGAAGTCTTCTGCTCTGTGAGCTCCACACCGGCAGAATCACGGCCGGTTTGGTTCACCATTTTCCTACAGGTTCAAAGGCGGCCAGCACGTGGCGTGGAGAGAAGACGGCAGGGTGGAGAATGGGGTGAGCTGGCAAGCACGTGCCTCTTTTGAAGAGGGAGGAGGCACAGGAGCTGCTACCCAGCTCCAGTCGTTTGTTGCCATGTGGGAATGTAGGCCCAGTGTTGCCAGATCTTCTGATTTTTTTTTTCAAGAGAAGCCAGAAATCTGGAATTTTATGAGAAATCTTCCAATTTTTAAATCTTGGCAACTAATTCAAAATATTTTTAAAACACTGTATGGGCCAAAAAGAAAAAAAAAAAAAAAGAGTCTGCCAGCTGAGACTGTGACCTCTCTGGTAGGAGCCAGAAAGTGTGTGTTATTTACCTAGCCTTGGGCTCCACCCACACTACACTTCCTGCCGTTTCCCAAATATGCCATGTATTTTGTACTCCTCTTCCGCATTGATCTCACTGCCAGGAACGCCCTCCTCGTACTCCCCTTGGAAACTCCTACTCATCCTTCAGGACCCAGCCCAAACGTCACCTTCCCTGGAGAGGTTCACCTTCCCTGAGGAGGCAGAGTCTGGTTCTGCCCGGAAGGTCACAGCACATACCGTGTGTATGGCGATCCTTACAGACCAGGAGGGGCTCTCTTAGGAATCTTCTCTGGCACCCAGAACAGGGTCTGGCACATAGTAGGCTCTCACTAAATGTTTGTTGAAGGATGTGTTCCCATCAGAATGAATATATGAGATTTCCTGAGGAAATAAACACTTTTCAGTTCCTCTCATCTTTGCCATGTTGATTTCAATGTGGTAGGCAAATCCATCTGTGGATGTTGGTGTCCTTTTTCAGTTCTACACTACGTGCAGGCTGTACTCTTTTTGGAGCTCTCCACTGCTACCACACTCATTGGCTTAGGGTTAAAGCATATCTAGGCAGATGGCTATATAACTATTTGTCTTAAATGGGCTAAATTATTCAGATTGCTTTTCAAGAACTTAAGGTATAGTACAAGAGTTGTTTCTTCAATGACCTGGAAGTAAGTTTTACAGAAATGAAATGATTACATGCTGAGTCAGGTAGTTCCGATTTTAAAAATATGCCTACTAATTTTGTAGTGTGTAAGCTTACCTTCTTTGTGAGAATTTCATTTCTTAAAACTGTTTGAATTATGTTTGATGTATATTATGAAAATAATGCCAGCCTAAATGATTTCATATGAAAAATGAAAGCCACTCCAATCCATCCTTACCTCTGTTAAAGTAAAACCATAAGGGCTTCTAATTCCTAATTTCCTGTATACACCCCATACTTCCCAACAAACAAGCCCATCCACATAATTTGACCACATATCCACCCACACAAAAAAGCCCACAGATTCCATACACATACATGCATATAAACAGAGAAATATACTAAGCAATTTGCATATAATCATTCTGTCTACACAATAATATTCAAAGTAGACTTTCCTCCTCTGGAATTCAATACACTCAAATGTTAATTAGGAAATTGCATTTCTCCTGTTTCCATAAATCCATACACTCCCCTATTTTATTTTTCTGAAATTTTCTACTTATTCTAGGATTAAGACATAACTTGTCTGAAAATGTGAAAGGGTTTTGAACAAAGGGCAAATTGAGTTCCTAAATTTACCAACAGAAATTTACCCTTATACAGGAGCTGACTAATTAGTGGAATCAAGTAAGATCTGAAGGAAGGTCTCCCCACCCGTTACTACTCTCATCACTATAAAATCAGAAGGATAGCAGAAAATCAGTTAAAAAGAACCCCAAAAGATAATAACTTCTCTTTAATAAGAAAGTTCAAATTTGACATGATCCAAAAGATGCCTAAAATTCATGAAATAGAGAAGTCCAAATAACAAAAAATGAAAAGAATAAGGCTTTCAAATGATTTGTTTTTCAAGTCAACAAGATATATCATTTTTGCATGATGACTGACAATTGATTACTATAATATGAAGTTTACTCCACATGTTTATGGAACAGTATTTGTTCTTTCTTCTACAATATTTCTCCTAAAATACACCACTAATAGGATTACTCAATTAGGGTCTCAAGAACTCCAGAAAAAGGTCAGGAGAACACACAATGCTATGCTTGGCAGTAAAGTCCAACCACAATTTCAATCTCCCTCCTCTGCCCTCACACACAAAACTCCAGGGGCTAAAATAATGCCAAGTCATTAAAGTGTCACCGATTAACTTAAATGGCCTCCACGACAGTAGGAATCCAAATGAACAAGAAAGTTAAAGCACTAGGCAATGAACTCAAAGGTCAGAATTCTGAACTCCGAGCTGGTGGGACCTTGGTCATTGGCTAAAAGTAGGCACTAATCCCCCTACCCATTTGTTTGTGTTCTCTCATAGACCCTGTGGATGCAAACATGATTAAGACGTAGGCTTTCAGAGTGCAGGGCTCCTCGTGTGAAGCCAGAAAGCTCAGGCCCCTGGCTTGGGGGTATAATGGATTCCAGGCTCTCCTGAGCTCGGTGCTTCCTTCATCTGTCCAGGACAGGTGTGGTGTGCCAAGGTGCTGTGCACCGTGCTTTGTCTTGGTGGTTTCCTTGTCCTTTCTGGCTATTCACTCATTATAAAGCATTTTCAGGAATAACTATGACGGCAAAAACATTATGAATGCCTACGATGTCAAATAGAAAATATAATATGGTATCTACAAGTCAAAGGACAGAAGGAACGAGCATATAGTGGGTGAGGATGAAGCTAGCTACTAGTGAAAAAGGAAAGTCCTTTAACCAGGACTCTCTTGCTCTCTTTCAATGAGGCTTATCCATAATTTTCATTTTCAGAGACAATAGGGAAACACCAGACAATGAAGGTAGTTAGAATTTCCAGACGGGAAACTATAGCAGGTCATTTTTAGACTAGAAAGTTCTGTATCTTTCCTTTCAAGGAAAATAAAAATCTTTTGGTATGATGAAGTCATAGACATGGTTCATTATTAGGTTATACATTTTAAAAACCTTATTAGGATCCCCAAACCAGGATATAAAAGTGTAGTTTATCCCCTTCCCCATAAAGACATATTTATTGGCATCTATAGTGAAAAAAAAAAAAAGGCTTCTGAAAGTCCCAAATGTATCTAAATAAGCAGTTAAGAATACACAATGTGCATATGCCACATCAAAAGAGGTATTGTAATTTAAGGACTGTAGGATAAAAATAAAACCCAAATCTGCCACAGTCGCATAGAAATGTGTTTAATCCTCTGTCTGAGTTATTTGGTCTGAAACATTACCCTGCCCCCACAAACCTTGACATAGACTTTGGTGGAAAGTTAGCCAGGCCACGGGGTTTCTGCAGGCTCTGTGGTAGGGTTGGCCAGTCTTCATTCCCTCCCAGGGCTACCATGCTTTAAATAAACTCATCTGACTTTAAAGGAATGTTATGCAGACAGATTGTTTGTTTGCACTTGTATTTCTGAAATGGAGATGCTTCTGCTTGTGTTAATATGGGAGCAGAAAGCTTCACAACAAAGAACAGAGTCAGGGAAATATCATTTGTACCTGACAAAAGGACTCCTGTAGGCCCCCATGCTAAATTTTCTTTTCTTCGGGACTACAGTTGTCCTTCAGACCAGTCAGGAACTCTGGGCCCATGAGGCCTCCATATGGTTCTTGGAGAAATTAGGGGCATCTCCCCCCAAATTATATTAGTTATGCTTTGGTGCCAAATGAGTGAGGTTTTTTTTTTTAGTCGCAATTGCACGTGCACATAACGATCATAATGCTAAGTAAAAATTATTGACATAGCAGGAGAGCTAAAATTGGTCTTCTCCACACTTTCACATGTTTATTAAACATCTACTTCATGCCAGGCTTTGTATTGACTCAAACAGAAATATGAAAGGAGCATGCACGTGGGACACTAAAAATAGTTCACATAGGCTAGACAGTGAGTGCTAGAAGGGAATGGCAAAGCAAGAGGAGGGAACTCAAAAGCATTGTACTAGAATCTCAACTTAGCCGAAAGACAAGTGGTTAAGGCCAAAAGGCAGAGAGCAAGGCAAAAATCTCAAAAATGTCACTATCCTTGAAATCTTTTATGGAGGCACCATATTGGTGCCCATGCGCCAGCTCGCCATAAATTCATCTTGGACAGGCTTTCCTCCCACCTTCAGAGAGAAAGCTGTTTCTCCTGCTGAGTACCAGATTTAAGAAAAAAAAATGGCTTCCATTTTGAATTTATATTGTACAAGAAATATATAAACATTGTCATCCCATTTGGTGTGGTAAGATGTCCACCCCCTCAAAAAAGGCACAAAGAGACCCTTAAGTGAAGGAAACACAGAGGCACATCTCCCATCTCCCACCTGCACTCGGGCTCTCATTTAGTGAATCGGAGTGTAAGTTTTGCTGCAGGGTTTCAGTACTGAAATTGTACTTTCTGTCACTCTGGACTCTTCTGTCGGATACTAATAGTTGATTTTTAGAAAATGAAAGGTAAGGGTGTGAACATTATTGCCTGGCCAAGGGTAGTTCAAAGAATTTAGCATGACCAGACTTGTGGTTTAGAATGTTGCTGTAGCTTAGAGGAGGTAGGTGAGGAAGGGAGACCGGAGATGCATTTGGATTGGGTTGCAAAGGGTTGCCACCAAAGAGAGGCTGTGGAGATGGAAAGGAGAAATTTCAGAGAGAAAAATGTGGGAGGTAAAATTGACCGGGTTTGTGATGACTGAGATACAAAGAATAGAGCAGGGAAAGGTGCGAGTTATAATAAGACTGATTTTTGACAGGATATGCAAACATTGGATGTCATTCTTACAGTTTATAACTTGGGCAAATGACCCAGAGTCACATATAAAAAAACTTGACATTTATGGCATAGACTGTACTATAATGTTTTTCCCCCAATATCTCTGCTATGAAGGATGTACAGATTAGGGTTTATGATGTATTTGTGTGACAAAGTTTTTCTGTAGCTAGGAAATAATTTTTTAAAAAGCCAGATTAATTTTGGTAACAAGGGTATCAAACTGGTACATGGAAGTACGGTGCTGGCGGCTAATCGGCTTATGACTTCACGTTTCCCATCAATGCCTGCCACTGACAAACCAGCGAATTACGGATTCCACCAGGTACAACAGAATACTGTTATTAGCAAGAAGTAATTAGGGTCAAAGGTCTTAGTTGGTCATTATGTATAATATAGCACTTTTCATAAAAACAAAAATGTCAGCCCTGACTCAAATTTAAGGAGACGTGCCATTATGGGTGTTTTCTTTCACTGTGGTTTACTTCTAGCATGAATTTGAATCCTTTAGGATTAGGATCTGGTATTTGTACTTGTGGCTACAGTGCGTGGGAAATAAAAAATCAATAGAATTCTATCTCAACATTCTGACTAGTTAAACGTAATACTACCTGCATTATATCTGTTGAGGACTCTCATTCCTTCTATTTTTGAACCCATCCGGGAGAGAGTGTCTGTGAGTGTGTTTGTGACATGGTACATTACAGTCAAAGTGAAATTAATTATGTTTGTTCAATTTACTTCTAGCTCTTCAGTGATTTTAGTTAAAGAGACATGAATGACTATATCTTATACCAAGCAATAATAGTATGTGGCAATGCTGAAATATTAAACTTCTTGTCAGATTTCCTTTTATAGCATTTTGCCTGGGGGCTGAGATATTACAGAATATCCCTAAAGTAAAACCTGCCATTTATTTACCTTCTGATTATTATAACACTGCATATAGCCTTATCTTCAAATTTCAAGACACACACCTTTTTAGAATTGAGTAACGTTTACTATCGAATCATGTTATAAAAATCTTTTAAAAAATAGACACTTCATCTATAAGATGGTTATAATAATAGATAACATGACTTCCTAAATTAATAAAAGATGGGTAAAATTTAGGAACAACATTTTAAAAACCTAACAATTGAGCAATATTAAAAGCTGAAATACGGTATATCTATCATTTTAATGTCCCAAATTATTGTCTCTTCGAGAAGGCTTGAATATATTGAAGTCTATTCAACACAATGAAAAAAATGTTCAATTTGGCTATAGTGAACACACAGCATTCAAGTAAACATTCTCTTTTAATGGCTGAAAATGACATTATCTCAAGTCCCTGAAGGATGCCAAATTAACGTATTATCTGTACCAGGTATGCAAGTGTTCTTAGGTACAGCCAATTTTGATTTCTGCCCTTTAGCAAGAATATATCACAGGCCCGAAGGAAAACCCTCTTCAGGGTAAAGTGCACTCCTGGAATATTTCGGTCTGGTGGGAGAGCTAAGGAAATGGTTAGTATCCACTCAATAACTGCACATCCAAAAAGAGGGATCTCAGTTTGACCAAGCCCTCATTACAGAAAAAAATCCCTACATATATGTAGGAATAAAAGCAAGCTAGAAACATGTGAACACAACTGGAAAAATCTCCCAGTGCACCTGGCCCTTGGCACAGTGGTCACGGAGGCCGCTCTGGAGAGCGCAGGATGCTTAAAGCCAGGGCACAAGGTCCCATTTCTCCGGAACTTAGGCAAGTCCTGTGTTTTCCCTGAAAATCTGGGCCCAACTCTCGGTTTTCTCCTCCGAGGATTATATACCCTAAGGTTTCTCTGTAACGCTAGAAGTTGGCCTGGATTTCCAACATTTCAACGTTCCTAATTAAAGGAGGATTGTCTCTATCGGGCTGGCAGATGGTGCTGTGGCAGAGTCTGCTCACATGGAAACATGTTTGCAAGGCCTTTCCTGTTGGAGATTTACCAGGAGAAGCAAATGTACTGGGCGCACCTTCCATGGCGAGAAACGAGGTTAAGTGGACAGATCCTCAAAGAGACAGAGATAGACACAGACATAGAGAGAGTGAGAGATAGGGAGAGAGAGATGGGGGGGAGGGGTGATAGGGACAGAGAGAGGGAGATGGGGATAAACATTGGGCTAATAGATGGGGCTAATAGACAGCTTCGAGATCTTTCCAACGTGAAGCCCTGCTCTAGTGTGCTGCAGGGCCAGTAAAGGGTAGTGGCTGATAGAAGACACCGGAAGTCCTACAGACTTCATCTTGAATCCCTGTTCTACTACTGATAGAAGGGCAAGGTCTTTAACTTCTCCATGGTTCAGTTTCCTGATGCATAAAATGGGGACAACACGATTTTCCCAGAGGAATATTATCAGGACCCCGTGAGGTAATGAATTTAAGGAGATTACTTTGCACCTGACATTGACACAGTGTATGGCCTCAATAAAGAATTTTATATTATTAAATGTAAGCTAATTGAGTTTATAACTATACAAGATATTGGAGATATAAATTACACTATTTTTACAGAGTGCTAGCCTCAATACTACTGATTTTGGTAAGCTCATGTAGCTCCCCGGATGGTGCTGCTAACAGAACACATAAACACTGGATCGACTGGCTTCTGTTTGGAGCACAACCTTAATTTGGGGTCTAGTAACAGCTAAAGGTTCGCTTTCAAGGAAATCTACTCTGAGTTTTAAATATCAATGTCAAGGTTAAGTTCTCTGACAGTTTGCTTTCTTTCTGATTGTACCATACTTCTATAGGCCAAGTTAGGAAAAATAAATGATAAAATGTTGAGGCTACAGAAGCTTTTTATCTTGATGAAGTCCCAAAAGTTCATTTTTGCTTTTGTTTCACTTGCCTTTGGAGACGTGTCTTGAAAGAAATTAAACTAAGAGGCAGCCTATGGAATGGGAGAAGATATTTGCAAATGACATTACAGAAAAAGGGCTGATATCCAAGATCTATAAAGAACTTCTCAAACTCAACACTCAAAAAACTAATAACTCAGTCAAAAAATGGGCAGAAGAAATGAACAGACACTTCTCCAAAGAAGACATACAATGGCTAACAGACACATGAAAAAATGCTCAACATCACTAGCCATCAGGGAATTACAAATCAAAATCACAATGAGATACCACATTACACCAGTTAGAATGGCTAAAATTAACAAGACAGAAAACAACAAATGTTGGCGAGGATGTGGAGAAAGGGGAACCCTCTTACACTGTTGGTTGGAATCCAAGCTGGTACAGTCACTCTGGAAAACAGTATGGAGGTTCCTCAAGATGTTAAGAATAGAGCTACCCTACAACCTAGCAATCGCACTACTAGGTATTTATCCCAAAGATACAGATGTAGTGAAAAGAAAGGGCACCTGCACCCCAATGTTCATAGCAGCGATGTCCACAATAGCCAAGCTGTGGAAGGAGCCGAGATGCCTTTCAAAAAATGAATGGATAGAGAAGATGTGGTACATATATACAATAGAATATTACTCAATCATCAAAAACGATGAATACCCACCATTTGCATTGACATGGATGGAACTGGAGGGGGTTATGTTAAGTGAAGTTAAGTCAAGCAGAGAAACACAATTATCATATGGTTTCACTCATATGTGGTACATAAGCAATAGCACGGAGGACCATAGGGGAAGGGAGGAAAATCCACAAGGGAGATGAACCATGAGAGACTATGGACCCAGGGAAACAAACTGACGGTTTCAGAGCGGAAGAGGGTGGTGGGAGAGGGTAACAGGGTGATGGGTATAGAGGAGGGCACGTGCTGTGATGAGCACTGGGTGTTATACTTGACTAATGAATCACTGAACACTACATCAAAAACTAATTATGTACTATACACCGGCTAACTGAACATATTAAAAAAAATTGTTGAGGCTACAGACTGGCTCTTGGCCCAAGGGTGAGATGATGGTGTTCTTCCTCATCCCTACTCCTTATACCCTTTTTGCATCTCTCTTTGGAATCCAAGTCAGGCTCTTAACAATCAAGTTGTCCCAGAACCGTCAGCTATGATGTTGACGGACAATAATCTTTGCTTCTCAACAGAGCGCAGTTGAACTGCCAGACTTCAGGAGGCAATACAGTCATCTTCAATTGCAACATTTTAGCAAATTTGTGGCCAGGGAGCCTTCCAGGAGCTGCCCTCTCAGATTCCTCAACTAAACTCCTATAGTCATCTACCTGGCAATATTGGGACAAATGGAAAATCTGTAGCGGAGGGACCCGAAAAGTCTCTGGAGCAACTAAAATATAAAGGAAACTGGGAACAAAAGTCCTCTTCTTTCCTCTCCCTCCAAATTTTCTACAAATGAAAGAAAAGTAACTAAATTCATTTCTCAAGAAAGGCATTACTATTGGCAAGTATTGGCAGGATGTGGAGCAAGTGGAACTCACATATACCAGTGGTAGAAGTGTACATTGGTGCACTTTGGAAAACTGTTGGGCAGTTCCTCCTGAGGGTAAATTACACATATTCCTTGACTCAACAGTTCTTCTCTAATAGTAAGCCATACATATGCCCACCAAAACCATGTATAAAATGTGAGAAATAAAATCTGGTGGAAGAGGGCTTGCAAACATTTTGTTTCTTGAGATGGCCATCTTGTTATACAGGTGTAACCCTTTTGTGAAAATGTCCTGATTATAAACTTATGATCTGTGCCCTTTGTGTGCATCTATGTTATATTTCAATAAAATTTATACAATAAAACAAAATAGCCTCCTGTACAAAAACTAAAAATGTGGCCTACAGTTTGGAGAGAGGCTTTGCTAGTTGAGCTAGTTCTCTGAGAAGGAACATTAAAGGGAAGATCAGCACACCTGAGTTTCACTTAAAACATTTGAACAAATCGTTGGTTCTCTCTTGGTCTCATTTTTCTCTTCTAAAAAAGGAAGGACGTCACTAGAGGTCCCTAAAATTTCTCATGGTTCTATCATGGGCATACCGACCTCAGAACGAGCACACTTAACCACCAAACATGTTGCCTGCCTCAACTGGACCACAGGCAGATGGCAGTATCTAACGTTCTCCCAAAGGTGAAGGCCGCCGCCTCCTCAGAGAGATTCTTGGGCAGTCTGATAGAAAACTACATTAGAATAGATTTCCAGAAAAACATTTTTTTCCCCTCTGGTAGCCTGTATCCTATCAATGTTGGGTCTCATTAAGCAATAATCCCTCACAGAGAATTCATCCTTAATCCTAAGAGAAGTGAGAAGGGTTAAAGCAATAATTACACTTGAGGTAACCAACCTAAAGACCTTCAGTAAGCTGTCTGGGGGGAGAGGGAGTATGTTCTTGAAGCTGCCAAATGCAGCACTGGATTTTTGATTACCTACTGCATTTGACCTCCTAACAAACTGGGATTATCAACATCCCCTTGCCAACTAAATTCTAATGAGGAGGTCTGAACTGAAATTAAATGCAGATAGTTTAAATGAGGCCTTATTATGCTAACCATGTCCTTCAGCTAGGCCAAAAGCTTCTCTAAATTGGGATCTTTGCTTTGAGATGGCTTTTCCCATGCCCCACACGGGAAGGGGGAGAGGCCCATTTCATCAGCCCCCCTCCCCTGATCCCTCTCTTCTTACCTTGGGACAATCTAGAAAAATTATTAGGATGGAAAATGTTTTGCTGAAATTTTTTTTGCGTATAATTTCCGAGAAATTTCCAAACTAGCAAGGGGATGCTGACTTCCCACTAGGACTCAATAGAGTGTAGCAAATCAAACAATTTTCCAAAAGGCATTTTCCTACCACTCATCTGACCACATTTCCCACCCCACAGAGAAGTACTGTGGCTGCAAGCAGAATTAGATCTGAAATTCTCGGATTGAAATAGGTATATTTTCAAATGTTGGAGGGAGAAAGGAGCAGAGAAAAACTCCAGTCCGGATTTTTGAGTGGGGCAGGGGGAAGGGTAGGAAATGACAAAGGAGAGCAGTGTAACCAGGAAAGAAACAAAGTCACTTACTTTCTGTAACTGAGCAGAGGTGGGGTGAAGCCATCGGCACCCTGAGGAGCGGGGAGAGGGACTTCTCGAGCAACACAGGACGGTTTCAAATTCTACTCTCAGTGATCTGCGGGTCTTGTCTAATCAGGGAAACTTTATTTTTCACCATTCCTTGCTGAGCTGTGACACATGAAAATAATTACTGAGGTTAGGGATGGAAAATATTTATTAGGTCAGCTCGACCATCCTTCCCACTATGTAGGCCGGCTCCCCGCTGGGCCGGGAAGACATAGCTATGACAACAACCTGGCCTGTCCCTGTCTCCCCGCACCTGAAAAGCAGGTTATTAGTTCCTTCCTGTTCTTTGCTGGGCTTGTGAACGCCAAGGAGGAGAAAAAAAGAAGACAGCGAGATATAACCCAGCAACAGGAAGTCCTGTCTCCCAGCCACTGACTAAGTATTCATGCGGGAGGTTGTCCGATGTGCTTTCAGAAGGTTGAGGTCCAACCCTTCCTTGACGTCTCCCTTACTGTTTGTTTGTTATGACAGATGCACGAGGCCGTATTGAAGGTCGGGAAGGTTTTTCTGGCGGGTTGCGCCCGGCCTCATCGCTTTTCCTTGGGTGAGGCCTGCTCCTCAGCGCTGGCGCTCGCAGATCGTCGCCGAGGGGCCTGCATGCCCCACTGGCTGTTACTCAGCCAAGGAGGAGGGCCGGTCCCCTCCCCGCGGGCCGAGTCGACGCTCTCCCGCGAGCCTTCTTCCTTTCTGCTGTTTTTCTTCCGCATGACTTCCAGCTTGCTAACATCGAACCTGTCCTAAAGAGACCAGGCAAGCACTTAGCAGCCCAAAGATGGTCTCTTCAGAGCCATAGAGACACAGCTGCCCCCTGTGCTGGGCCTCCCGAATAAACGGCCCTCCCCAGCCCCCCACCAGCTCCAGTCTATGCGCCCTTGTTTCGTGCGGAAGCCTCGGGCCGGTTCTCTACGGCACTCAGCGCACAGAGGCCCTTAACATGTGTAAAATAGTGCGGCTGCCGTCCCCAGCCCTCCCCATGTGACCGGGGCTGCCCCCTCCTCAGAGTTGCCCCCACACACCGAGAAGGAGCCCAAGGGCCCCACACAGCATTGGTTTCAGAAAACAGCCCAGAAGAATGGACTCAAATTCCTCTCCAAGCCCCAGAACATGTAAGGGGAAAATGGAGCACAACTTGCTATAAAATGAAGGAAGTGGCTGAGGAAAGGGTTAGAATGATTGAAGGTATTCACGCTGAGCGCCAGGGTTGCTTGTACAGGTGGCGCAGGGTAGGAATAAGCCTACGACGAGAGACAAATGATCCATACAGTCTGCTTGTCCATGTACAAGAGGGCCTACACGGGATGTTTGTAAGGTAACCGAAAACCGTCCACAATTCTCCCGGGCAATTGCACAGGTCTGTGGAGAGGGAGCTCTTTTCCTGGCCCGCGACAGGGCCCTGGTATTACCGCAAGCTCTTTCCGTCCTCCGGGGCTGCCCGGCAGGCGCGGCGACAACCGAGCCCTCAGCTCCGCACGGAGACGCCGTGTCCGGTCGCGAGGGCGGTGTTCCAGACAGATCTTCTCCCAGCGCTTTGAACACGCGGCATTTTCACGAGGTCGATCACTGGCCTTCTCACTCCCTCATCCGCATCCGCGGCCGGCACACGTACGCGCCTAAGCCTTGCAGCGCCTGCTTGAGCGGGGAGCGCGCCGTGCGCGAGAGGAGGGTTCTGACGGGACGTGAGGCGCTGCTCTTGACGGCTGGGTCAACCTTTCACTGAAGAACTGACCGATTTAGTCTTAAAAAGTGAGGGCGGTCACCTCAACCATTTAAAAAATCCAGCTTATTATTTTTACTACACGAATTAGTCAACTGTAAGCCACGGAGGCTTCTCTCCTGCATGTTTACTAGCAGGTATTATGATCGTATGGGAACCTGGGAAAAACAGAAATAGGAACCAGACGTCGTAAGTGATCGGATATGTGTAATTCAAGAGAACAGGTTTAAAGCAAGAGTTCCTCAGATTCAAAAAAGGAGACCACTTTTGACTGTATTTTGACTCTTCTACTCGATGTCAAAGCTGAATTACATCTCTTTTGGTTTTTCCTTTAATATCTTTTTTTTTCGTTGCTCCATACGCACTGAGGGGACTGCAGTGGGGGCCTTGCTAGCCTCATGTCAATAGATTTTTTCTAATTCATTTTCATATCCATAAACACTTCAATTTTCTTCCTTATTCTACAAAAAAAAAAATCATGCTTTTCACTTTTTCTTTTTGGAAAATAAATGAACCAAAATGTAATATGATATTTAAGTGAACGGTGCAATGAACATTAAACGGTCCACGTGGCGTTACATTATGTTTTCTGTTTTGTTCTATGCATCTTTCTAATACAGGCGAAAGCTGGTGTTCGTGTAAATTGCTCTGTTTTTATAGAACAGGCTGCTGCATTCTTTTGAGACTCAGGGCTCTGATGCAGTAATAGAAAAAAAAAGGCAGCAACAAAATAATGGGCCCTGGCAATCAAACTATCATTATAGGTACATTATGTGCAGGGTGCTAAATTGGTAGAAGGCCTTTATTTTTAATTTCTGCTCATCTGTTCACCATTATTAAGCGAGCTTAGACACCAGAGGAGATTTAAGAGTGACAGAGGGTAATTATACACTTTAGGAAAAGATATTTTTCATCATAGGGTTAGAACCACACCAAGAAAAAAGCCCCTTCAGGATTTTATATAAAGCCTCAATGTACATTTTTGTTTGGACAGGTACATATTTTTATTTTATATTCCAGTTTGCATTTCACATAATGCTATTCCTATTATATTTTTATAGTCTGGCTGTATATAATTTCATAGTTGTTTTTAAGGGCATCATTTTAATAAATGTTCATTTTGTACTCTGTACTTAAAAATAATTCACAATGCAGTTAATGAATTTTCAATTTTCCAATTATGGTTAGTGTCATTGGGATGAAAATGTGAGCATTTTAAACATAATTGGAGACTTTGGTTAACTGGAATGATTGATGGCGCAAAGTCATAGAAACTACACAGATTTGGGCAGTTTTATTGGTGTGTAACTGACGTACAATAAATTGCACATATTTAAATTGCACACTACTGTAACTTTTGATATCTATGTGAGATATATATAAAGAGATATACATATATATATACATATGATATATATATATGTATGTATCAACACAATCTAGTGAAACCATCACCACAATTACTTAATAAAGACAGTGAACAGAGTCATAACTCTCCCCAAATTTTCTTGTGCCCCTTCCTTTGTAACCCCTCCCTTACACTCCTCCCTACACTCTGCCATGGGTAACAATTTATCAGCCATCACTACAGTTTAGTTTGCATTTTCTACAGTTTTACTTAAGTGGAATCACATAGTAATATACTCTTTTTTCTGGCTTTGTTCATTCAGCAGTTATTTTGAGATATGTTCATGTTGTTGCATGTATTAATAGCTTATCCCTTTTTATTGCCATTCCATTATATGGGTATATCATAATTTGTGTATCCATTCACCTGTTGGTGGACATTTGGATTGTGTCCAGTGTTTGACTATTACAAATAACGCTGCTCTAGACACTCATGTACAAGTCACTGTATAATCATAAATTTTCTTTTCTTTGGGGTAAAGACTTAGGAATGCTATAGCTAATTCATAGGGTAGGTGGGTGTTTATATTTATTAAGAAACTGACAAACTATTTTCCAAAGTGGTTGTACCATCTTTTTTTTTTAAAGATTTAATTTATCTACTTGAGAGAGAGAGAGAGAGAGAGCACGAGCCGGGGGAGGGGAAGAGGAAGAAACAGACTCCCCACTAAGCAGAGAGCCCCATACAGGACTCGATCCCAGGACCCTGGGATCATGACCCTAGCCAAAGGCTGATGCTTAACTGACTGAGCCACTCAGGCGCCCCTGTGCCATCTTCTCTTCCTACTGCAATCTATGAGAGCTCAAGTTGCTCCTCATTCTCACCAACATTTGCTATGGTCAGTCTTTTATTTTTTATTTTTTTACTTTTTTAAAATTTTATTTATCAGAGAGAGAGCAAGAGAGCATAAGCAGGGGGAACAGCAGAGGGAGAGGGAGAAGCAGGCTTCCTGCTGAGCAGGGAGCCCAACCTGGGGCTCCATCCCAGGACTCTGGGATCACGACCTGAGCCGAAGGCAGACACGTAACTGACTGAGCCACCCAGGCGTCCCTGGTATGGTCAGTCTTTTAAATTTTAGACATTTTATAAGTATTTAGTGATCTCTCATTCTGTTTGTTTGTTTGTTTGTTTGTTTGTTTGTTTGTTTTAGAGTGATTGCAGACTTAAAAAAATTTTTTTAATTCCAGTATGGTTGGCATACAGTGTTATATTAGTTTCAGATGTACAATATATGGATTAGAGAATTCTATACATCACTCAGTGCTCATCACAATAAGTATGCTCTTAATTCCCTTCATGTATTACACCCATCCCCCCCATCCACCTCCCCCCTGGTAACCATCAGTTTGTTCTATATAGTTAGGAGTCTGTTTTTTGGTTTGTCTCTTTTTTACTTTGTTTGTTTAACTCCACATATGAGTGAAATAATGTGGTATTTGTCTTTCTCTTAGCCTTTATATCCTCTTTCACTTAGTATTATATCCTCTATATCTTCCCATGTTGTTGCAAGTAGCAAGATTTCATTTTTAGGTTGGGTAATATTATATATATATATAATATATATATATTATATATATTCATTCATCTATCAATGGATACTTGGCTTTTTTCTATATTTTGGTTAATGTAAATAATGCCTCAAGAAACATAGGGGTGCATATATCTTTTTGAATTAGTGTTTTGGTATTCTTTGGGTTAACGCACAGAAGTGGAATTATTGGATCATAAGGTAATTTTATTTTTAATTTTTTTAAGGAAACTCCATACTGTTTTCCAGAGTGGCTGCAATAGTTTGCAATCCCACCAAGAGTGCATGAAGGTTCCTTTTCCTCCACATCCTCACCAGTATTTGTTGTCTCTTGTGTTTTTTATTTTAGTCATTCTGACAGGTGTGAGGTGGTATTCCATTATGATTCTGATTCACATTTCCCTGATAATGAGTGATGTTGAGCATCTTTTCACGTGTCTGTTGTCCATCTGTATGTCTTCTTTGGAGAAATGTCTGTTCATGTCTTCTGACCACTTTTTAATTGGGTTATTTGTTTTTTTGGTGTTGAGTTGTATATGTTCTCTCTCTCTCTCTCTGTTTCTTTCTTTCATTTTTTGAGAGAGAGAGTGTGAGTGGGGGTGGTGGGGGCAGAGAGAGAATCTTAAGCAGACTCCATCCTGAGTGTGGAGCCCATTGTAGGGCTTGATCCCATGACTGTGAGATCATGACCTGAGTCAAAAGCAAGAGTCAGATGCTCAATAGACTGAGCCACCGAAGTGTCCCAAGTTGTGTAAGTTCTTTATATATTTTGGATACTAACTCTTTATCAGATATGTCATTTGCAAATGTCTTCTTCCATTCAGTAGGTTGTCTTTTCATTTTGTTAATTGTTTCCTTTGTAGCACAGAAACTGCTTATTTTGATGTAGTCCCAATAGTCTATTTTTGCTTTTGTTTCCCTTGACTCAGGAGACATATCTAAAAAAATGTTGCCAAGGCCAACATCAGAGAAATTAGTGCCTATGATCTTTTTAGGATTTTTATGGTTTCAAGTGTCACATATAGGTCCTTAATCCATTTTGAGTTTATTTTTGTGTATGAGGTAAGAGAGTGGTCCAGTTTCATTCTTCTCCATGTAGGTGTCCAGTTTTCCCAACACCATTTGTTGAAGAGACTGTCTTATTCCCATTGGATATTCTTACCTTCTTTGTTGAAGATTAATTGACCATATAATTGTGGGTTTATTTCTGGGCTTTCTATTCTGTTCCTTTGATCTATGTGCCAATTTTTGTGCCAGTACCATACTGTTTTGATTACTACAGCTTTGCAGTATATCTTGAAATCTGGGATTATGATACCTCAAGTTTTGTTCTTCTTTTTCACGATTGTTTTGGCTGTTTAGGATCTTTTGTTGTTCCATACAAATTTTAGAATTGTTTGTTCTAGATCTGTGAAAAATGCTGTTGGTATTTTAATAGGGGTTGCATTAAATGTGTAGATTGCTTTGGGTAGTACATTTTAACAATATTTGTTCTTCCAATTCATGAGCACGGAATGTCTTTCCATTTCTTTGGGTCCTCTTCAATTTCTTTCATCAGTGTTTTATAGTTTTCAAAGTACAGATCCTTCTCTTTGTTTGGGTTTATTCCTAGTATCTTATGGTTTTTGGTGCAATTGTAAATGGATTGTTTTCTTAATTTCTCTTTCTGTTACTTTATTATTAATGTATAGAAATGCAATGGATTTCTGTATATTGATTTTGTTTCTTGCAACCTTACTGAATTCATTTATCCGTCCTAGTCACTTTTTGGAGGGGCATTTGGGTTTTCTATACATAGTATCATATCATCTGCAAATAGTGAAAGTTTTACTTCTTCCTTACCAATTTGAATGCTTATTACTTCTTTTTGTTGTCTAATTGCTGTGGCTAGGACTTCCAGTACTATGTTGAATAAAAGTGGTGAGAGTGGACATTCTTGTTCTGTTCCTCATCTTAGGGGGTTTTACACCACTGAGTATTATATTTGCTGTGAGATTTTCATATATGGCCTTTATTATGTTGAGGTACGTTTCCTCTAAACCTACTTTGTTGAAGGTTTTTATCATGAATGGATGTTGTACTTTGTCAAATGTTTTTTCTGCATCTATTGAAAGATCATATGGTTTTAATCCTTTCTCTTGTTGATGTGATGTATCATGTCAATTGATTTGTGAATATTGAACCACCCTTGTATCCCAAGAATAAATTCCACTTGATTGTGATGAATGATTTTTTTAATGTATTGTTGGATTCAGTTTGCTAATATTTTGTTAAGCATTTTTCTCATTCTGATTTTAGTTTGCATTTCTCTAATGACTAATGATGAGCATCTTTTCACATGATTATTTGCCATCCATATATTTCCTTTGGTGAGGTGGCTGTTTAATACTTTTGCCCATTTTTTAAAAAAATAGGGTTGTTTTTTTCCTATTATTGAGTTTTGAGAGAGTACCTCATATTTTACCTAAGAAATCTTTGACTAATTCAAGGTCACAAAGATTTTATTTTATGATTTCCTTCTAGAAGTTTTATAATTTTATGTTTTACATTTAAGTCTGAGGTCCATTTTGAGTTAATTTTTTTGTATATAAGAATGGATGGGAGTTCATTATTCTGCATATGAATTTTCAACTGTTCTAGTACAATTTGTTGAAAAAAGTATATTTTCTCCACTGAATTGCCTTTGAACTGTGGTAAAATATCAATTGTTCATGTATGTATGTATGTATGTGTCATGTATATATGTGTCAAGACTCTCTATTCTGTTCTATTGATCTATTTGTTGTTAACACTAATATTGAGTCTTCTGACCTATGAACATGGTTTATCTCTTCATTTATTTAGATTCTCTTTAATTTCTCTCAGCAATGTTGTGTATTTTCAGTACACAGGTCTTTCAAATCTGTTGCTAAATTCATTTCTATGTATTTAATATTTTTCATGTTATTATAAATAGTATTGCTTTTTAATTTCAATTTCTGATTTGTTGTTGCTAATATAAATACAATAGATTTTTGTATATTAATCTTGTAAGCAGCTACCCTGCTGAATTTACTTATCCTAGCTGTTTGTAGATTCCACTAGATTTTCTTCCTATATGAGTATGTAGTCTGTGGAATAAAGAGAGTTTTATTTATTCCTTTCCAACATGTGTGGCTGTTTTTCTTTTTCTTGTCTGATTGCGCTGGCTGGACTCTCCAGTAGAATGTTGAATAGAAGTGGTGACAGTGAGCATCTTTGTCTTGTTCCTGATTTTAAGGAGGCTTTCAGTCTTTCACCATTAAGTATTATGTTAGTTATAGGTTTTTCAAAGAAGCCCTTTATCAGGTTGAGGAAGTTCCCTTCTATTCCTAGTTTTCTGAGAGTCTTGATCAGGAATGGATGTTGAATTTTGTCAAATCTCTTTCTGCATTTTTTTTTAAGATTTTATTTATTTATTCGACAGAGATAGAGACAGCCAGCGAGAGAGGGAACACAAGCAGGGGGAGTGGGAGAGGAAGAAGCAGGCTCACAGCGGAAGAGCCTGATGTGGGGCTCGATCCCACAATGCCAGGATCACGCCCTGAGCCGAAGGCAGACGCTCAACCGCTGTGCCACCCAGGCGCCCCTCTTTCTGCATTTATTGAGGTTATCATATAGTTATTCTTTTACAGTTTGTTTGATTTTCAAATGTCAAATCAGCTCTGCATTCCTGGGGTAAACCCCACATGGTCATGAGGTATCATCCATTTTATATATTGTTGGATTTGAGTTGATAAAATTTTGTTTAAAATACAGTGTTACAGGCAGAGTGCAGAGAGTTTTTAGGGCAGTGAATCTACTCTCTGTAATATTATCATGGTGGACAAATGTCCTCACACATTTGTCCAAACCCACAGAATGTACAACACCAAGAGTGAACCCTAATATAAACTATGGACTCTAGGTAGTAATACTGTGTCAATGTACGTGCATCAGTTATAACAAATGTACTATTTTGGTGGGGGTTATTGATAATGGGGGGAATTATACATGTGTGGGGGAACGAAGTATAGAGATAGCTCTGTATCTTCCACTCAATTTTGCTGTGAACTCAAAGATGTTCCAAAAAATAAACTACTAAAAAAAGTTCTGGAGATAGTGGTGGATAGTTGTGTAACAATGTAAATGTACTTAAAACCACTGAATTGTACACTTTAAAAATGGTTAAATGCTAAATTTTGTTTTATATGTATTTTACCACAACAGAAATTATTATAAGGTCTTTCATGAACACAAAGGAGTATAACACATAAAGGTAAGAATGAGCACCCATGTGCCCATCACTAGATTAGGAAATAAATCATTATTATACTTAAGTCTTGGGCATTCCTCTGAATGATGCTCTCTTCCTCCCAAGGATTACCACTCTTCTGATTTTATGTTTACCCTTCCTATGCTTTCCAATCTTGATATATCCCTAACTAATGTACCAGCTATACTATGTTTCTAAACCTTATATATATAATATCTGGTATATATCCCGCAAGTGCTCCCTCTTACTTAAAGCTAGGATTTTCAGATTTATCCATATTGATACATGTAACTCCTCATTTTCCTTGCCCTTGGAATGCATTAAGTAAATATACCACATTATATTTACCCCCCCCAAAAAATACAGTGTTAATTTTTTTAAGTAAGCTCTCTGCCCAATGTGGGGCTTGAACTCATAACCCCAAGATCAAGAGTCACATGCTCCAATGACTGAGCCAGCCAGGACCCCCAATACAGTGTTACTTTAAATAATGTGATGTTACTCTGTTAAAATACAGTGAGTATATTAAAATTTGAACCCTGGTTAATTCTTGAATGGTTCAGAACATAAAATCTATAGGATCCATAGAATTTTTAAAGAAAAAAAATTATTTTAAAATAGAAGCTCCTGTTGAACGCCTAAAGCATTTGTTATCTGCACTAGACACATTAATTGTACGCTGTATGTATTGTTTTTAATTATAGAACTTATTTATTATTGCTTCTCCAATTGAATTATACATCTTTTAGCATGAATCACATTTAATCTACCTTCTGTGTTCCTCTCAGCACTTAGCACAGTAGATGCCTACCAAGGCCCAGACTTTCATTAGCAGGTGCTTAATTAAGATACTCACTGACTGAGATGGACTGATTGAATAAATTAATTCCTATTCCTCAGTGCCCTCAGCACTGATGATTTCAGGATTGGACTTTTGAGAATGATGGGAAAAGAATTAAAAATTACACTTTTCTATCTTTTCCACCTTCAAGTCTTGACTTGTCTCCAAGCATTAAAATAGCTAGGGGAGCCAGGGGCTGAAAATCAGAGATGGGGGAAAGTACAATGGGTTCTAGGAAAGGCTGCCACTGAGTGCTCTCATATCTTGGGTTCAGGTCACCCATGCACACAGATCAAATCTGTGTGGAAAAGCCAGACCTCACCTATGAACATGAGAATAGCATTTGCAAGATTAGATCACTATTGTTAGTTTAAGCCTATTGAATTTATACTCATGCCTGAGAAGTAACAGCCAAGAATTGATGGCATGTGAAACTCTTCTTTTGCTGGGTACTGAATAGGAGTTTGAAAGTCCAGAAGAGCTAGGATATCTTATGTACAGGGCAATCCTACTTGTATAGGATTATACTACTACTTCTTACGTTCTTATCAGTAGATGGATATAATTTTTATATTCAACCACTCATTAAAATGGAAGAGAAGAAAAAGACTGGAAGTATATGACACAAAACTTTAACAGAATTGATAGACTTAATTACAGGTAATTTTTTTTACTCTGATCTTAATTTTCTATAATAAATATTTATATTTGTTTTCAGAAACAGAAAGCATTTTTAAAGATCCAATTAAATAATACTAATGGTTTTAATGCTAGCCATGTCAATAGCCAAGTCCTTGGACTAGCTTACCTGCTACAGCCAATCAATTCCGATCTTATGTTGTTCAGTTTGCTTCCCAGAAATCCCCAGTGAACGACAAAATTTTGTCACATCTGTAGATAAAGTAAAATGGTAGTTTGGAATATAGTATTAGAATTTACTAAATTATCTTTATTGAGCGAAGTAAGGGTCCATGAAACAAAAGCAAACCAACCTGAGTTCATTGCCTAGAATATAAAAATTCAAAAGCAAAAAAGAAAAATAACCAGCCCAGATAACGGGACTATCTGGAAAAGCAGCGGGGCAACGGTAATAGCTTCGGTTAGATGTCTATCAGCCAAGACCAGAAGGGACAGAATGAGTGACCAGGGTTGATACCATAGACCAGTTGCTATGGTCCCTAACCTAGCAGTGAAAAACAGATCTTTGCCCTGATTCAGAATCATAACACAAAAATGCTTATCCTTCCTAAGGATGGCAGAAATTCTGGTGTTACCCAGTAAGTGCTGGTATCCAATGACACTGAAAAATGAGTGACGATGATTCACGCTGGTTTGTTAACAGTCACCATGTTTTTCTTATACTGATAAACAATTTTTAAAGAACATGAACGCCAGAAAGCGTATCCTCAATTCTGATACATTAGGCATAATTTATTCTTTTACAATTCAAAAGACTTCTCATGTCTTAACAATGACTAGAAGTCATTGGAGTGTATGAAAATTCTAAGAAAGTGTTAGAGGATGCTAGATTAAAATCGTGCTGAAATCTGCTTTAATAAAGTATTTCCTTGCATTGGTACAATCCCCTTTCCTTAAAATATATAATTATGATACATAATACGTATAAAAGTACATGTATAAATAGCTAAAATAATAATAAACAAAAATACCTGTGCACCCACTCCAAGGCTTTGAAGCTCCTGTGTAGCTTTCCCAAAATATTTCTCCCCATGATAACACAACCCTGAATTTTGTGTATAGGATTCCCTCAAGCTTTATCGTATAGGTATGTCTCTAAACATTATGTTTGGTTTCCATGTTTTTGAACTTTATATATACGGAATCACTATGTATTTGTTTTTTATTTTTATTATTTACTGTATTATTTTTGTTTTTGAGAAGGAGAGAGAGAGATGGGTGGGAGGAAGGACAGAGGGGAAGGGAGAGAGAGAATCTTAAGCAGGCTCCACACCTAGTGCAGAGCCTAACACGGGGCTCGATCTCACAACCCTGAGATCACGACCTGAGTCAAAATCGAGTCGGGCTTAACTGACTGAGCCACCCAGGTGCCCTGGTATTTGTTTTTTTAACTCCACATTAAGTTTGTGACATTCACCTGTGCTGATGTAGTTAACTGTAGTTCATTCATTTTTCACTGCTGTAGAGTACTTCATTGTTGAATATACCACACCAGGCATTCTAGAAATAAAAACCTGGTTCGTGGGGCGCCTGGGTGTCTCAGTTGTTAAGCGTCTGCCTTCGGCTCAGGGCGTGATCCCAGCGTTATGGGATCGAGCCCCACATCAGGCTCCTCTGCTATGAGCCTGCTTCTCCCTCTCCCACTCCCTCTGCTTGTGTTCCCTCTCTCGCTGGCTGTCTCTCTCTGTCAAATAAATAAATAAAATCTTAAAAAAAAAAAAACAACCTGGTTTGTTTGTTTTTTTAAATTGACTAATATTTATATGTTGTGTCCAATTTAGGGGGAAAAAAAACCAATCATTTTCTTCTTGAGAAACAGTAGAGGGTATGTGGCTAAGAGCCACTCCCAAGGGTCAAACCTTGGTTTAGCAGTGTGACTTTGGATTGGTTACTTAACCTCTCTGATCCTCAGTTTTCTCATTTGTAACGTGAGGATAACAACAGCACCTATCTCATAGAGCTGTGACAATGGTAAAGTGAGCTAATGCATGTAAAGTGTTTGGAAGAGTGTCCGGCTCATATTTAAGAGCTCAGTAAACATGATTCTGCCATAAGAGACAGAGGTTTGGAATGAAGTCTAGATGTTTCTGTAGACTTAAGTGTATATAAGAAGGTATTTTGAGAATTGTCAATTAATGAGCTAATGAGTAAAGCACTGTTCCTAAGACTTCTGGAGAACGGATGACAAATCTTGTCTTTTCCTTGTACTGTCTGCCTTATTAAAGATAATGCTAAGTGAACCAAAAAGAAAAAGGAAAAAGAATAAGCTTTAAGAAAAGATTATATTATTAGGGTCCAGTCCTTAAATACAAGAGGTGAATATCTCTTATTTACATTGTAATCACAGACTTCATGTAGCAAGTCCATTAGGATATAAATTTATGATGTTCTTTAAAGAAAATTTATCATCATCAAGACTTCTAAGTGAATTGAAATCTCAATGAGCGACTGGAGATTAAACCATCATGTTTTGGAATGAGGGCAGTTTACTGCTAAAAAACTACAGTTTTCTCCACCCTTACCCTGGAGAAAAAAACAGAGGGAAGGAGAGGAAATAACTTTTGACTATGAGAAACATTCGTTGTGACATTTGTGAAGGGGAAATGAGTATTCCTTGGCTATTCCACAAATGCGAGAAAAAAATTTAGGATTTTTAAAGGAGGCTCCTATATTTCTTATTGGTTACAAGTTTATGTTGAACACAGAAATAAGCCGCACAAGTAAAGATTTACCTTTCCTTTTCAAAATCTGTTACCCTTGCTATTGTATTGAAGATATAGAATTACAGGAATGGAAATGATCTCATCTGCTGGGCATGAATTAATGTATTGCACTTCTAGTTGCTGAGAAATCATGAGTGGCGTGATTCCTGAGGCTGTCTGTGTCTTGGCCTTTACGTAGCTCCAGACTTAGCAGAGCGCTTGGGGCATCGATACATGGCTGACGCTCAGTGAATGACTGTGGAATAAATAAATGAACAAATTCCTGCGTTACCTTGAAACAGTACTAGTCTCAATTATTTCATTGGTCTAGCAAAGCACATTTCAATGCCTGTCACAATAATTCTTATTGCTAGGAAATGCATCTTTATACTATACTCACATCCCAATGCTACATCCAAAATCAGTGGTCCTCAGCCTTTTCAAAGACAAAGCCCCCTTGTAATGGCAAACATCACACCAGGAAAAAAAAAACTATTGCTGTACTTTTTGTATTTAGTATTTGAAAAAATGTACTGGAGGATCCCTTTAAATAATTCAGTGGCAATCTCCCTCCTTGTCCTTCCCCCAGATCTGGAGTCCACAAATTAGAAACCAATGTTCTAGATTCCATTCATGCCACTCTTGTTCTGAATAGAAAGAGAAAATGATTGATTATTCTGGATTCTCCCTGCGAAAATCTTCAATGTGATCACTAATCACAGCATGTCACTCTGAAGTATTTTTCAACCTTTGTAAAAATAAATCTGTTTAATCTTGCCTCTCAGGCTTTATTTTTCCAGTACTTTTATTTTTCATAGTCTTTTCTGAACCTTCTCCAAAGTTTCCACATTTTCAAGTTGCAGAACCCACAAGTGGTCACAGCACTCTGGTAGTGCTCATTTCAGAAGTGTAACAGAGTGACAGGCTTCTTAAAGATATGCACTTTTAAATATAGGAAACAGCAAATAAAAATACAAATCAAGAAATATCACGGCACCACTCTGGCCTATGATGTTTAGTGAAAAAGATATCGCAATAATCCCTAAAGTCACTGTGTTTCTTGGACCTTATCGCTCCCATACTAGTGTTATTCTGCTGTGTAACGGGATACACAGTTCATGTCTCTAACCCGTAAAAAGGCAGGAATGAGTCCCATATGTACCTTTGCCTAGTCTTTATGATGTAGACTCTGATTAGCCTCTGGGCCACACAAGTTGAGTTAACGTGTCTTTCCAAACAATTCTGTTATATCTCATTGCTCGGACTCCTGTTGGCAGGCTGATGAAATGAACAGTTGTTCTCTCCACTTCCTCAATCCAACTACAGTATCTTGGAGTATGTTCCTGGGAGCTAAACTGTCACTTCCTCGCTCAGCCTTTTAAAGCATTAATAAAGCACAAATCACATCATTTCTATCAATGTAGGTGGGAATTATGAGCAAACTAGAGATTTTCCAAAATCCTGGGTTGGCTGTAAATTGATGTGGTAATTTCTCTAAACCCTTAGAGCTACTACACAATGGGCGAAGTGGGGATGGTGTGCTCTTGGGTTTTATTCACATTAAACCTGGGAGTCCCAGCTGCCCCAGAGGACAGACACCTTAAAATCATGAGCTAGGGGCTTTCTCAATCTGAGAAATCTTTACTTTCTACCAGTGCTTTCTCTGACTCAATATGAGTTTAATGGAAAGAGCAACAAACTTGAATCACAAGATGCGTTCATTCCTGGCTTTCCCCCTTATCATCTGTGTCGCTTTGGGCAAGTCACTACTTCTCTGAGCTTGTTTTCTCTTCTCTAATATACGAATAATGATGTCTGCCATAAGTGTTATTTCGAGGATCAAATGGGACAATGTTCAAGGATATGCTGGATACACCAGAAAGCGGAGTAAAAATGGGAGGTATTATTGTCATTACCATCAGCAGCATCTCACAGCCCCATGGTTTATGTGTGACTTTATCTTCCAGTGATGCCATAAAGGGGTTGGCAAAGCAAGCCCAGTGGGCCAAATCCAACCCATGGCCTGTTTTTGAACAGTCTGTGAGCTAAGAATGGTTTTTACATTTCTAAAGAGCCTGTGAAAACAAAACAAAACAAAACAAAAGTACCAAGAGCAGCGGCAGCAGCGACAAGGACCGTATGCCATCCACAACAACTAAAATAACTCACTACCTGGCCCTTTACGGAAGTTCGCTGACCCCAGTTCTACACCGAAGGACCAGGAATACAAATAGTCCACTAGTTCGTTACTCAGCGGTGGGCACAAAGATTCTTCAATCACATATGAAAGATTGAAAAAATTCTCAAATCACATGGTTTGGGAGGCCAGCAAATTTACGTACTCAAATTGAGCTGTGGGCACAAATTATGTTAGAAAAGACCAAAGGATTTCACATTTCATATTTTTGTTTCCCCCTGGATAATCTGCTGCAAATGGAATTATCTCATCTCTCTTTTCCCCCTATCACCACGATCTTCCAAACCTCTCAATCCAAACTGATACTGGTGGCAAAGAGCCTCTGACATAATTAAATTGAACCATATGGATTCTGGATCAAGATTAAGAAAAAAATTAAAGCGTTTATTGTGTTGAAATTTCTTATGCCAATTTTCTGCTAAAAAGGAAGATTCAAAAGGTCAGGGATTTTGCAGTACAGACTTAGTGGTATATTAGTTACAGTAACTCAGCCTGAAAATTCCAGCAGAAATAAATACAATGGAATGCCATGAATTACAAGAGACCACAACTTTAATCAGATCATGGGAAAAGAAAAACATGCATTTGCCTATTGACAGTTGATAAACTGAATCCTGAAGCTTGTTTAGAGCACCAAGGGCTCACCACCAGTGCTGTTATGTTGAAGCAAACATTTTGAGCTTCCATTTTCTTCCCCTGCTGGTTGTGATATAAAGGCAAACTGAGCAGAATCCTATCTGATTCTTCTTGCAGAGTTTCATTACATTCATTTAGTGGGTGCTTTCAGAGTCAGACAACACCCCAAAGCATAGGAGCCAATATGCCTAGAGGGTGAGTAACAGAATGATAGAAACTTTATGAATTATTTTACTCTAATTTCAGATGCAACATAACACAAACTTGTGCATTCTGATGTCACAGATCTCATTTTCACCAATTTACGGTACAAAACTCACAATTAAAGAGAACGTTATGCCAGGCATATAAATACTTGTTAAATAAGTTTTACCTCAAGAATCTTACAGAATTCTTGAGCTTTTATCGAAACACAGTATCCAGATTTTAATACATTTTGACCCATAAGAATAATGCCTAAATTTACAAATCCTTAGGCCTCTTTGGATTAGTTAACAATGCCTTAAAAATTGACTCCAAAATTCATATAGAAGACAAATACATGATAACATCAAAGAAGTTTCTGAAAAAGAAAAATGATGATGTAAAAATTGTCCTTCACACAGTAAAATACAGTCTCAAGCAGCAGTAATTGATATGGTAAGGCACCAGTATGGAACAGGAGATAGCTCACTGAAATCGGATGATCTGGAAACAAAGTACAGAATATGTAGGAATTTACTCTATGAAAAAAGTGGTATTTTTAGATCAGTAAATTGCAGACAAATAGTAGATATGGTGAAAAAATTGTTTGGTCATATATAAAATACATTTAAGTATATGTAGATATATAGATATACAAAAAAATACCTATGACTTTTTAAGTGGAAAAAGCAGGTTACGGAACAGTATGTGTATTGTGATCCCATTCAAGTAAAAGTATGGAAGGATACACAATGAAGAGACCAGAAGGAGATGCGTACTAAGAGGTTTGCTGGCTGTCTTTGCAAAGGGAGATTATAGTTGTTTTTTCCCTCTTTCTTCCTTCCTTTCTTTCTTTCTTTCTTTCTTTCTTTTCTCTCTTTCTTTCTTTCTTTCTTTCTTGCATGACATCTGTATTGTTCTTGCAATGATAAAAACCAGAAACACTATTTTTTAATGAAAAAGATATTTTAACACAAAATGAAGGTAACTATCAAGATGTTTGCCATATAGTAGGTCTTCATTCATTGTTTTTGTTTATCTGTTTAGAAGAGAGACCCTTCAAAGCAAATATTAAATCATCAGAAGAGCTCAGGCTTCCCTTCTATCTCATTCCTTTCTGTCTCTCACCTGTGAAATGGAGATGATCGTATTAGCTAACCTACTGAATTGCTGCAAAGAATGTGAAAATAATTTCCTGTAAGTATAATGTTTTATCTACTTTTGTCTTTAAATGAATAACAATTGTAAAATTAATAAATGACAAACTTTCTGATTATATACCACTGCTGTCTGGGACTTCCTGTAACTCAGGCCAAATTTCCATTAGTTTAAATGGGAAACATCTTCAGAAAGACTGAAATGTTGGCATAAGAATCGTTTTCTAACATGTTCCTTCCTGGGTAAATTACTTTGTGAAAGAATTAGTAACTGGCTCCATGTCTGGAATCCTGAAAAAAGGGCTGTATATAGCCTGCAGTGAAATCTACAATGCTAATGCTCATTTAGGCAGTTAATAAAACATACATGCCGATTATCCAATAGCCTATTAGCGCTCCTTTAGAGCCACCACTGTTGCTTTCGAATCCACAGAAGACTGCGCCAGACATATGTGCTGCTCCCTTACAGAACAGACTAAGTTTTAAATTGTTACCGAGTGTCATTTAAATTTCTACCCAGGTTATTTAGAAAAAGGACATCTGGCGAAAAGAGTAATAGGTTCTCTGCTCCACTGTGTAAAGATAGATATTGGCACCTAACACTGCAGACGGCAGCCAAACATCCCATGAAATGGTATTACAGAGCCTGTAGAATGGGAAATGAGTCCAGGTGATGATTCTACATGGCCACAGAAATTATAACTCTCCTGACCTCGTTTAAGACCACGGTGTTTATTTGGGTTTGGGAGCAGAGAATAGTTGTCCTCATCACATTAGCAATAACTAAATACCTCTCCATTCAAGGTGTCTTTTTCTTTTGAAGCCCTGTGCACTCTCACATTGGAAAGTACTGTCATGAGCTCAGGCAGCTCTTGCTTTGCCTGTGAGAAATTTCTTCACAATGCTTGGGAGTGGGGGCATTGAAGAGGTGGTGTGTTTTCTGTTTTCGTCACTAAAAGAGGTGTATGCAATAACAACACTGAACCCCTAAGGGATTTACTGGTGCTACTCAAGGCAGAAAATGATGAGAAAAAAAGAAATAGTCTCAGTCTTCATCTCCTTAGTGGATGGAAGGTAGGTACGTGGCTAGTATCCAATGGGAAATGAACGTGTACACTGGAGAGATTCCAGAACTACCTATTGGGATGGAGATGAGAAACAAATGAACTAGGGATGCAAGAATAATCTTTCCCAAATTAAGAAAGAAGAAAAAGAAGGAAGAGGAAAGAAGGAGGAGGGGGGAGGGAAGAAGGAGGAATTGAGGAGGATGGGAAGGGGACGAAGAGGAGGAAGAAAAGGAGATCTTTTTCCTCTTTCTCAGTGGAAAGATATAACAAAAGATTTTCTTTTAAATGGGATGTGCTTTAACTTTGGTAAGCCGGAAGCACCACCACCGGTCAGCTACATTTATTGAACATCTGTTTCCCACCCTCTTCTAAGCTGTATGAAGTCATTAGCCTCAGGTAAGGTCAGTACTCAAACTGCTAGCTGTTCCAGATGCGCCAGAATTCAGAGGTGACAAAAGTTTGATATCTTATCACCAAGGACAAGGAGATGATAAGCAAATTTCTGTACAAATTCGGAAAGCACGTTTCAGAACTGTTTACCCGGGACTTCTTTAGGTAGTTGGGGAATCACGAGCATGTCCCCTGTGTCAGAGTTTCTTCAGAGTCGTCCTTCCGGATCGTGTAGGTCAGAGATTGCGGGACTATAATCTCACTTTTTAAACTATGCCTTTTAAGACTGGTTCTGTAGCTCAGCCAATTCCTTCATTCACCTACGGAGCCCTTGCTACGTGGCAGCCCGGGGTTTAAGTGCTAGGGAGATACAAAAAAGAGTAAGACAGAGCCCTTGCCCTATGGTGCTCACATTTCCCTGGGGAAAACAAACTCATAAATAGGTAAATCCAGTCTCTGTGGTAACTGCCATCATAGCAAAGAATGTCTTTCTCACCATTCATTCTTTAAGCTCTAGTTTAAAAGCAGCCATCTCGTAGGACCCTTCCAAACCTTCTCTGTCCCAGGTGGCATTACCCACTCACACCCTTTTACTCTCCATAGCACTTCATCTTGCTTCTAGCAGAACATGGATTTAGTATTATGGATTATGGTTAATTATATATACACGAATCTTGGGTAGACTGTAAGCAGTCCAAGATCAGACAGGGGCAGGTATCGTTCATTCTGTATCCCGGATGCCTAGGATAGTATCTGGCTTGCCGTAGACGCTCAATAGATGTTTCCGAAATGAACCGGATTCCAATGAGTCATTTAATTCTAGTGTACTGGGTCATCTCTTTGCTTCTGTGTTCCCTCCAGAGCAGCCATACAAATCGACAGTGGGCCACTAAGCCTCAAAAAATTAATCCTGAGGCGAAAGAAAATCTGTAGTCAACAGTTTGTCCACACATTGGAAGTGATGTCAGAGCTTTAATATTGTTTTCCTGTTGCTTAATACTGAGCATGCCGTCATAGTAGTGGGTGCCAGTGGTCACTGGGAATCAAGGGAGCTGTTATTTCCCAGTTACTTCAACGCCAGATGTAAAGACTTTTCTCATGGCACTTTAGTTTTCTATCTTAGGATTAATTTTCTATCTTCTTAAAATCATTATTTTAGAAAAGAATTGCTATACCCAAGTGAAAACTTTTTTTAAAATATGGTGGTAGTTTTAGATAATTCTTTTAAAAAACAAATAAAATTGAGAATGTACTAACATCGATGGCTTCTTTTATATACTTTTAGAAATAATGTCTTGCATAGAACAACTGATAGGAAATAAAAAGTAGTTAATTGACAGGAAGCCTTTTTTCCATTGTTATTCTACTCTGACTCCTCCATACCTCTGGCCTCTCATTGTCACCAAACAAAGAAAAACTGGGGAGCTCAACATACATTTTGTCACTTTTATTTTACCAAATAGGGGCTTTAAAAAATAAAAATCAGAAATTACTATTTATTATCACATTATTTCATAAAAGAAAGGACTTTCTAACATACCAAATATAGAAGGTCCTAATCTCTGAAGACAGACATTTAAATTGAATAAACTTAGCTTTCAAAAAACCCACTTCATGTCCTTATTATTCTTTCTGCTGTTGATGGGTGCAAATTTGGCATGGACTCGCAGTGTCCACTACTCAGTCTTCGAAGTCCCTGTGCCTTATCCTTCTCTTTCATTCATGCCTGCATCATTCCATCACCCAGCACAGCCGACTGAGCCCCTTCTGGGCACCACGCCACTGCCAGGACATTGACTTGTGTGTCCTCGCCGCACTGCCCCGGCCACCTGCTCCTAACAGATTAGGGCTAATAAGCGATAGTTTCATCACATGGAATCAAACTGGATGAATATCACAATAAAAGCTGATAATTTTAACAGACATTTCAGGGAGAAAGAATTAAACCCATAACATTATCAGTTTGTTTAATATTAAAAAAAAAAAGACGAGATTTTTTTTGGAGCCTAAGTTATAGAAATGCAACGTGCATCTGTGAGAGCAGTGTAGCCTTCTAGAGGAATTAAGATAATAGAACATATCTTACTAAAGAGATTTAATTTTTAAAATCAACTAATGTTAGAGGCAATATCTGTACTCTGCATATTGAAAAAAAATCCAAGCAGTACAAGAGAGCATATGGTGAAAAGTCTCTCTCCCTCTTCTGAACCCCAGTTTCTCAAATCCCCTCCCCAGAGATAACTACAGCAACTATGGTTACCAGATTTTTGTATATCTTTCCATAGATAGTCTACGATTATGCAAACGCATATATCCTTTTTTTTTTTTTTTTACAAAAATGATAGTACACCATATATGCTATGCTCCATCTTGCTTTTTTAAGTTAATAATTTCATCTTAAGGCTGGTCCACATTAGCATCTACAGATCTGCTTCATTCTTCTTAACTTTTGTGTAGTATTTCATTGTGTGGTTGTACATAATTTATTTCACCAATTGCTTTTTAAGGTTGTTTATAGTCTTCTGCTATTGCAAATAGTAATACAACCAGGGTCCCGGTACCCTTATATGTGCATCCCTGCAGGCTGTCTTCCTGGAAAGAGAGTTGCTGAGCTCAAGGGCATGTACATTTCTGGTACTCTCCTTGCCTTTCAATAACAATTTGGAGATTTTAAAAGATCCATCCTGCTCACCACCCTGCCATCTGGCCTTTTCCAGACATGTTAACCCTAGTTCCTTTATGCCAGCGAGTCTTAATCCTTCTGCCCATCACAGTTACCATGGAGCTTTAAAAAATACAGATACTCTCAGAGATCCCATTGTAATTGGTGATCCTAACATGTAGTTCCTGTCCCACTACTCCTTCTCCGGGGGATCCCTTGGGCTCTCCTAGGCGAAAAATAACTCTCAACCGTGAAGAAAACATAGAAATTGCTCCTGAGGTCTGATCGTCTGTAGGCAGGTCAATTATCTATATGATAACCGTATAGTTTCTATGCCTTCAGGGGCGGAGAAGTTTACTCCCCCCACCCCCGTCCTTGTCCTCGCTCTCACCTCCCTCTTTCATCTCTGAACTGGTTCACCTTGAAAAGCCCCAAGGATGTTGCTGAATCCTCTGCTGCTTTCTTAAATATGGGCTGAAAAACCAGTATTAGTGTAAGTCAGGAGCCAAAGCGGGAGTGAGGGGTGAGTTCATCGTGGTCTGAACTCCTTACTACACAGTTGTCAGAGATCCTTGGTTTTTCTCCTTTTTCATAGATTTTTTTTTCCTTTCACTCTCCCGCTCTTCCCCTCTCCTCCTTTCCTTATTCACGCTTCCGCTTGTCACTTCTTTAGCCCATACAGAATCTCACTACGATGAGGATCACATGATGGCTGAAGGTATCCAGTCTGAAGAATTCCTTGATTTTTGTGTCTAATAGGGTGATGGCATCGTGTCAGCCTCCCGGGGCTTAAAGTTGCAAGGCACCTATCGTTACTCTTCGATAGCCATTCATGGTTAGAAGCTCATCAGCTCCGGAGAAAACCCTTTGCTTTAGCTGTTCATTTACAGACGCTGGAAGCTCCAGTCAGGGCGTCTTTATAAGTCTGCTTTATAACAATTAAGCTCGCTCTGGTAGGAAATTAGTTCCAGCATGTTTTATGGGCAGCTACAATTTTGGTTCAAAGGAAGGAGCATGTAATCTCAACAATTTCAAAAGGGAAATATTACAGGCAGATTCTGACACATTTCCATCTCACGGCTGTGTCAGAAACCACTGGCACCTCACATCTGTATGCTTCTTCCCAAGCAGTCAGTTAATAGTATAACGATAACGGATGTACCGGCAGGGCATGGGGGCAGAAGCTGTTCTCTTCTGGGAGTGGAATGATGTGCCCTTAGTATGATAAGCCGATTCCATCCCATTAAATCACAAATCTGTCTCTTCTCTGTGCATCCCACATGAGCCGCTGAAGAAAAATCGTGGAATTGCTAACACTTGCTGCAGCTGTCAGGAAATGATACTAATTAGTTTAATTTGCAATAACACAAGCACTTAACTCTCCAAATAATCTAAGTTAGTAAGTCAGTTTTTATATTATGACAATGTCATGTTTAAGAGACTCTGGAGCCCTGCTTTTTTGACCTTTGACACACATTTCTGATAAAGGAACACATCAAAGATGTTTTGTTTTCCTTCTCCATTATTCTTTCATCTGTTTCAGTGCAAATTATTTGATAAATGAGATGGCTTGGTAGCCTTACATAACAGAAAAGAAGCTGAGATTGATGTCTTAAAAAGCACACATTAGCCAAAGGCTTATACTTGCAAAAAAGACACTAGATCAAGCGGGTGATACTTCCTCAGATCACTAAATCTCCTAGAATTCATGTGTTCACATTTAATTCTATCCATTTTTCCCCCTTTGTCCTTTTTTGGTGATTGTCAGCCTGGCAGAGAGGAGCTCGACTGGTGAGTTTCACTTTCTCCTCTTACCCGACTCTGTCTCTTCTCGGGCAAGGCGGCTCCTACTGCTTCTGCTCCTTCCCCTGACAGGCGGACGTTTACTCTCTTTATCTCCTCTCTCCTTTCCATACATTTGGTATCAACATCTCTTTCAGAAGCCAAAGAGGAAAAATCTCTCCAAAACATACGCGTACATACTAAATGGTCTTCATCTGGGGTCTCTTGGGGCCCCCCGATCTGGGAGTTAGCAGTTGGACGTGCTTTCTGTTTCTTTCGAATTCCTCCTTCTTTCGTGCCATATTCTTTTTCATTCCACACGAGACCAGGGGTTTGTGGCTGCTACAAAGCCCACGCACCGTTCCAGACCTTAATGGAATCCTCATTGGAGGATCTGTTTAGATCAGGAGAGGCGGCCCGGTGATGTGAGATTCCTGGGCTCAGGTCCCTAGGCTACAAAGAGCTTTACTCAAGGGTTTATTATTTTCATCAGAGGCTCAATTTCTCTTTTTACTCACCTTTTTATTTAAAAAAATTTGTTTTTATTATAAAGCTTAATCTAGGTTTGTGGAGCCTGTTAAGACTTTGGAAAGAGAAGTATTAGGAATTTCTGTTGTTATTCAAATAGGCGAAAAGTTGTCTGGCCTCTTAGAGAAATTTTATTGATAGCCACCCAAGTTTAAACTCAGATTGTCATAGTGATTTTTAAAGGAAGGACTGAATATAAGTTTCCCCCTCCTTCCCAATTGTGGTTCAGAGGTAAAAGCAAGACGTTACTTTCTTCTGGAAGATTTAATCCTAGTCAATGAGAGCTATATTTAAGATCAAGCATCAAATGGCCAGAGGCTACTGCTCTGCTTTGTCTTGCTTTTTAATCAATTACTGGGGAAACAAGAACAAGTTGTACAGCTTAAAAAGTCTGCAAACATTCAGGTCTCTTTTTCAAGGGGAGGGGGTATAGAGTTGATGTCAAATCTAAAAATTCATTCCAAAGACGGGTCAGAAACCTTTGAAATGGGGGTGGGGGAACATTAAAATAGCTACTGAATAATTTCAGCATTTGCCCATTTTGGAAATTCTACCTCACTGGCACATGTATCAGTGAAGCCACGACAGTTAACATTCTGTCAATGTTTCCATCATAAATAAGCCTCAGTGTTGAAAGCTTTATAATTTGGTTATAAAAATTTGCTTTCTACTAAAATTTGACAGGATATGCAAGATCCAATTGTCCCAGAGAGAGATTGTTTTAAAAACATTTGGGAGGAATAAATAAAGAAAGATTAACATATTGTGAAATGAGAATCAGAAGTTTTATACCATATTTTTTTAGTGGTCTAAACAGTGACAAATTTAGATAAATCTTGGGCCCAAAGTAAAATTTTAGAAAGAATTCACTTATCCATCGGTAACTGCTGAATAAACATGTCTCCAGTGTCCCCCAATATTCAGGGGCATCTTAGGTAGTACTTAGCGATGTAGAGAAATACAGACCATATATTATAAACTGATAGGTATAGACAATGGGGGCAAAGATGCTAAGGTTTTTCCCCCCTTGCTCTCATCTGATTTTGCTTTGTTTCCCATGGTCTATTTTATTTTTTCCCCCAAGATTTTAACTATTAATACCAAGAACATACTAATTGTCACTCAGCCTAAGGGTAACTCTCATAGGTTTACTAGGTTTGGCTAAAATAATGTTAGTGTAGAAAAGTTTAAAAAAACAGAGAGAGAGAGAGAGAGAGAGAGAGAAGAGAAGGCTGGTCAGCAGGAGTCCAGGAATCTAACCTGGGCATTGCTGCCAACTGGTTGTATGACCTTGATAATGTCATTTAATCTTTGCGGAGACTTTGGTTTTCTAAACTATAAAATGTGAGTATTGACATTTTAGTTCGTTGCTCCTATCAGCATGGTTTTGTCATTTTAGGTGGATGGGGATGGCTTATGGAGGCTCAGAGTTTCCTCAGAACACTTTGCAATGCCCCCGGCTGAATTCATAGAGTCTGTGGCTTCCAAAATGGTTTGGGGAGGGCTTTTGTCTCCTAAGACCACGCTTTACAGGGAATGCTTGGGGTTTCAGCTATATCTATGGTTGTAATGGTGGGCAGTAACAATGCCTGTGTAAATTGTATGTTTTATGAAGCATTTTTGAGTATGCAATCTTGTTGAATTCTAACGAAGCACCTAGAGCATAGGTTTTGGCTCCATCATTTAGGCTAGAACACTGAGATCAACCAGATTCAGTTACTTGGCCAAAATAGTAACTGCTGGGGGGTTCTGAAGCTGAATTTGGTCCTCTCTAGGCACACTGCTCCCTAATTTTAATTTCTCTGCAAATGCTTTCTCAAAAATTAATACAACTAATTAATACAACTGATGTTTACAGATCTACAGGGAAAGAGGACATGTCTCCGTGTGTGCACGTTCACACGTGAACAGGTGCTTTGTAATCATCGTCCTGTGGCTCTGGCATTCCCCAAAGAGGCAGCAAAATACCCTTGTGCTCTACCTCTGTGCTTCGGCCCCAGTCAGCATTCCGATGTTGGGATTAATGTTCAGTTACAGGCCTGTTTAATTCTAGCTGCCAGGAGTCTCCCTCTCTCTGGCTTGTACAGCCCTTTCAAAGCAGCCAAGAAATACAGAAGCTCTAGATTCTTACAGCTGAGTGAGATTTTTGACATTATTTAGGCCCAGCTTCTCATTTTTCCAGAAGAAGAAACAGAAGCCCCAAAGACCTGAGAATTCCTCCAACTGGCTGGCAGGAGAGATGGGACCAGAAGCTGGCTTCTAGCGTCAGACTCAGTGTCACTCCTGCGTCTCCAGGGCAGCCTTCCTTCTTCATGTAACAGTCCAACTGGACCTCTGCAGAGACAGGCCTTGGAAGCCTATTTAAATGAGTGAATTAAGTGGCTTACTGAGGGCCTCGCTAGGGCACCTAGCGACAGGCAGCTGAAGCTACTGCTCTTTCAGGTTGCACACATGACATGCATTCATCCTTCCAAGAAGCTGTCTGTTTTCTTTAGTGTCATTTGCCTTCTGCCCCCATTTCTACACTTTTCCATTTCCTTCCATCCCACTCCCAGCATATATATGTATGTGACATGATGACTACATACCAACATTCGCACATCTTAGTTCTGTAAGTTTTTATACATGTAATTCTCAACACTCTGATCTCTAAAACATGAAAGAAATTCAACCTTTAATTCAAAACAGCTGATTTAGGGTTCTTCATGTTCAGGGCAAATTAAAAAAGCTCTCTGTGTTCATCTATCATATCCAAACTGACAAAAAGGATGTTACATGACTCGCTCAGATTGCAGTAGGACAGAATGGAGGAAGAGGGCGAGGGGAACAGAGACCGGAGAGCCGTCATCTACTGCTTTTTCAAAGGCATGAAGCAGCAAGAGTGTCTAGAATGCAAGCCGGACCTCAACATTTCTGGTCAAATATCCAAGGTCTCGACTGTAGGGAGAAATAAAAAAGAACAATGCCTTCCCTTACCAGAAATATTCAGCAGTTTTGCATCATAAATCAGTTGTTTGAAACCAAAAAAAACCTAGCCATTATCCTCTCTTATTACACAGCAACCACAATAGTGTAGTGAAACTGACATTTTGGTCTTCTCCGGGGGGCGAGGCCAGACCTGCTGGGAACGGTACCCACAGTGGACAACATTCTGGTTTTGCTTCTTAAATTCATTATTATTCAGAACCTGCCAGAATCCAGATAACATCCCTCATTCCTAAGAGGTATCACTTGCCTTTGTGATTTTGTCTACACTTCAATAAACAGAATTCAAAGATACTGAGAAATTAAAGGAGGTCTTGGAACCAGGCAAGTAAACTGAAGACAAGGAGTGAGGGGTTGATTACACAGACTCATCCGAATGCAGGGCGGTTAGGCTGCGGCACGCGTGTTACATATGAAATGGCCACACTACAGAGAGCTCTCCGTGCAGCCTTAACGTCCTGCAGTCCCTGAGTGGCCCTGCATTCACCAAACTCTTTCTGGGAAAACAACAGGAAGATGGTGATGATTTGAAGGGACGCAGTTCTTTTCTTGCCTTTACTTTGGAATCTAGTTGCCTCCAAGGAAATTTACCATAATGGAGCCCCTGGCAATTGGAAACATATAGCTCATACCCCAACCTTTAGGTCAGGAAAATATAACGAAAAAATAAGGAATGGCTTCCGTTGGCTTGTGGGGCTGTAGGAAGAGTGTGCTATGTGTCTCTATGAGATGAAAATTCAGCTTGGGTCACACGGTTATTCCTGACATGTATAATATTTGCAATTAAGTAACGTAACGGGGCCCACTTCTTCCAGAGCAAAAGCCACTTTGCATATTAAGGTACACAGGTGATCTCTGTCACTCTTCCCCTTTTACAAAGACCGGCTTCAAGGCTAAATGTGTTTGTTCAAAATGCCTCCTCCCCTCAAGTCACCAGGGCTGCTCACTGTAACCAGTAATTTCGAAACAATAAGAACACTTTTCAGTAGAATTATAATGCGGTTGTCTGATACCCAGAATGCCCCCTTGTCAAAGCTTCACTTATAATCAACATGAGAAAGGCAGGGTGAGCTGGCAGTGGCCTTGGAGAAAGGAGTGGGTGGAAGGGGGAGTTTGCGCCACATCAGTGCCTGTCTGATGGAACTCTGTTTTTCCCCCTTGAACACATCCATACAGAATTATCCCAATCCAGGCACACACACACCCACTTCCAACTTAGATGGCTGTCACCTTTCCTGGCGAAAGAAATCAGTAACAGATGTGCCAGGCCTTGAGTAAGAAAACAGAGATCCTCGGGTACTTTGTAATATGCCCCAAATTAATCCTAGAGCTTACATACAATTAAATTAAACTATGTCGGGATTCACGCTTCAATAAAGTCTAACACTTTGGAAAATTCTGCCTCTTGGTTTTAATAAGTAAAATTTTTTAAATGTCCCTTGAAAGAATTCACAAATGCTAGATTTACTCTAAATCTCCTAGTACTGATTACAACTCCTATTACTGATGAGTTACTGTTTCTTTGAATGGAGCATACATAGAGATGACATGGAGGCACTCAAATTCCTATCTTCAGAGGTCTGAAGGCTGTTGGGGTCTTTTTCAGTGACTTTCATTGGAAACATGAACGACAACCTTGCTTAGATTAGAAGAGGCCAATTTCGGGGAGAAGCTGGAAGCTGTCAGCAGGTGTTAGGTTACTCCCGCACAACAACAGAGTTTATTCCCACATGGAGCGCGACACGCAGCTCTGGTCACTGCCTCTCAAGAAATACAGCACAGACTGTAAGTGTATCCATAGAGTAATATGGAAAAATGATCCTGGGCTTTAAGGGGTTTCTCTGCTGAGATGAGACTGTAAAACTAACACATTTCTCTCTGGAAAGATGAAAGCTGATCAAAGTTAAATCATGAAAGGTGTCAATACCCATTCATCTAAACTCAGATTACCAGACCTATGGAAAGAATGGGTTTAGATCAAGTAAAAAGAAGTTCAAGTTTCATAATACTCTTAAAAACTTTGTTACCCCACATATTTGAGAAACCGGATTATTCAGAGTTGAGGTGGGATTATAGAAGTCAATTTCTAGTTGCTTTTGAAGGGAGGGTGGGGCTACCTGGGAATGTCTTTGTGATTTTCTTCTGTGAGCTCATGAGGATGGCAGTAGCCTCTCTACTGGAGATGTATGGAAGGTCTGACCCAGGATGGCATTGTCTTTGTTCCTATGACTTTGAGGAGGGGGAAGGAGGACTTGTAAAATTTCATTGAACCTGCAGGCTACAGCAGTACAGAAACCAGAGCCAGGAAGCTTTGGGAGCTAACTTTCCCTAGGAGAAATCAAACTAGTCATGATACATCATTTATCACAGTAGTGCTACAATGGCTATAATTATTTCCCTTACAAAAAGAACAATGCCCAGGTCTGAAAAACCTCGTTATAATAACTTCTATATAAATACAAGAATTGTAGGGAAATGCATTTTATGTAATGCATAAATAAAAACTAAAATAAAATAAAAGCCTTGGTGCCATTTTCTTTGCTTTAGGCACTGGAAGCCTATGGATCATTACTGCCAATTGAAGACAACAAAAGTGCATTGTAAGACTTAGTCAAGAATAGCATGAGCCTTGGCCTTTGGACGCCATTTAGGGTGTTTTTCAAATTGCGACATTAGGACCCTTAGGTCCTAAGAGGACCCAGAGGCAGTAATTTCAAATGCCTCCTCTAAGGAGTGCTTTGACCAACCGCACCACTGTTGTGGGACAAGGCAGGTCGTGCTGCCAACGGGGTTCACTGAGCCCCTGGGGCTCTCTGACCAGTTCCTGGGTTTCTGGGGACCTGGGAAAGCTGAGCACATAGTTTCATCACGGCCTCCGCTTCTTGAGGTCCCACGGGTGTGTGATACCAAGACAGACCCCAGGATTGGCCACTGTCACTTATAGCTCCTTACAGGCCGGGGGATGGGGGGTTCGGAGAAGGAAAAACAAAATGATGTAATGACTTGTTTCCTTCCTAAAAGAGCCTGATGCCCGCTTCTTCCCCTGAAAGACGCTCTTCATCACAGGCCCACCAGGAGCAAATGAGGACAACAGAAAAGTGCTGGGAGATTAGCATTCCAGCCATGTGTTCCCCTTTCCCCCATCATCCTTTGGGGGGAAATGGAAGTATCACTCAAACCAGGAATGCCAAGAAAGTATTTTCTTTCTCGCTTTGGCTCTGACCCTGATGGTGGTAGCATCTGGAGCGCAAGCACTGCTACCCGGGGCCCCACTGCATTAAGGATTTTAATTTGGGAAGATGGTGGTGGTGGCTCTGAATGCCTGACTTTAGGAAAGTCATAAAAGTTAGTTTCAGCAGGACTAGGACCCCGGGGTCCCTGGGACCCTCAGACTTCTGGCTCAATTCACATTGCCATTGTCGTGGGCCGCCTCTCTGGTTAGCCACAGTTGGACACCTAGGCCTCCCTGGACGATTGTTAGGAGAGAGGGGGAGGAAATAGTCCATAAAGAGAATTTTTTTATTTTTTATTTTTCTAAATGTTAACTAAAAGTACCTTATCTCTGCCGCTGCCCTAACTACCTCACTAATTCTGGTAGCAAAGTCATGCTGTTAACGAAATAGCTGATTTAAACAAAGCAGGAGTATTTTTAGAACAATAAAAAAACCTATTCATGATATCTAATTATGCAAACTGTGAACAAGAAGATGCTAGTCTTGCATTAGCTGAGACTTGACTCTTGTTATAATTTGCTCTTTTTTCGCAGCAGAAAGCGGTTCTTTTTTGTCGCTTTCCTGCCTTCGCGTGGCTTGGCGCTTTCGGCAGACACGGTGCAGGTCACCGCCAAGTGTGTCTGCTGCGGCGGTAGGCCGCAGTGAGGGAGCGTGGCAGGATAATGTATTGTCATGCAGATTACGGTGGTTTGCTGCTGCGTGATTCACAGATATGATTGCATCTAATTTCAGGAATAAGTGGAACCGTCTGCTCTTTTGTGTTAGCTGAAAAGCTGTTCGATGGCATTCAAATGACTGCTGCCTTTGCCACCTAGAAAGAGAGAAAAGAAACCCACCCGTAGCACAGCAGTAACTTTCCGCATTGTACCCCTCAAATTCAGCACCATATTGGTTTTTATAAGAATCGGCGTTCTTTTTCTCTTTCTTCCGAGAAACTGTATGGCCCGATGTTTTGGGGAGTGGGTATATTTTATTTTATTAAATTTTCTCGTCTCTTCCTCTTGGAGCAGGACCATGCTAAATGTTCGTTTTCCTCACTTTCTCCTGTGGTTCTGTAACAATGTTCTTCTGACTCTGAAGAAAATACCTGCGTGTAAACCCTTCAGTGAGAAGTTTCTAAGAAGTGACTTAGCATCTCCATATGTGGCCACTTTCCTGAGGCCTGTGGATAGCGAGAGACTTTGCAACCGAGAAATAATGATCCCTCTGATTATTAATCAGATCCCTTTAGGTTGTTGACTTTTATCAGTTTGTAGGGTTTTGTGGAGCCTTCCAGCACCCTGGCCTCCACTTTCAAGGGAGGCGGTTCTCCAGAAGTGGACGAATCATGCACACACTCTTTTCCTCCTCTTTGACCACACACAGTCCTCATCCCTTTATGAAATCAGCCTCCCCATTCGAGTTTGCATCCCCCTAATTATGTGCTTTCTTAAATGTTTGTTTTCCGTTGCTCTAACTTTGGTTTTGCATATCGCTCTAAAAAAGCCCACAGAAACAAGTTAACTATACTTTTCATTCCAAAGAGAAATTAAACCTAGGTAACAAACCCTTTGGCAGGAAAACAGTGGGATTTCCCAAGGAGCCACATGAACGCAGAGGATTTTGGAAGCCAGCAGTCACTTGGGACCCACAGAGCACAGAGGTTAACGTGAGGGAACATCCACCAAAGGTCCAAGGAGGAGCCATCCACCATTTAACACTGACAATTTTGTTTGGATTCTGCAAGGAGACCAATCACAGGCATTTTCCCCCTTCTCATTTCACACAGAAAAAAATCAACCCTCTGTATCAGCACAAGATACAAGAGGGGAGAAATTTTTACCCGGAGGCACCTCCTTCCGGCTGACTGACTCATTCCTCAGACAGGCTGGCCCTATTTCCCCGCTCTGGGGGGGTTTTGATGGTTTTCTGATTTGACCCACAATAAATACACATCTATGTAACAATGAGGTCTCCCCAGTTGGAGTTATTGTATGTGTATGTATATATGCACTATGATCTTTAGACATTATCCTCTCTTTGGTCCTTCCAGTTTACCAAGTGGCATTTTATCTGTGTGGATGAGAGTATATGATATTACCTTTTGTGTAAAATGCTACCAGGTTTTTTGCGGATGCCATTGTTCACGCTGTGAATTCCAAAACTGTCTGATGCCTGGGTCATTTGTCCATCGGTCTCTAACTGGTCTTCAAAGCAAACAGCAAAAGAGCTGAAACTGTCCAGCTGCAACTGGAACATTCAGGAGGATGTCACAGGAGATCTCTGCTCCAGCACAGTGATTGTCAGAGAGCACCTGGCAGGCATCCTGAGTATCCAAGACAGAAGGACTGGCCCCTCCGCACCCACACAGTGGGGTCTTTACTATGGAAAGAACATCATTAATAACTATCCCACTGACCCGAAGCTCTAGGTGGGAGAAACAGCTCATTAGGAAACATAAACTTCTCGAAGAGCAGAGGATTTGGTTTCCTCTGTATTTTTAAACTAATTATGAGATTTAAGTGCTTTATTCTCACGATTAACCATCTCCTTCAAAGGAGAACACCACAACCTAGAAGTACATGGAGAAGGATAAAACTCCCACACAATACCTTTCTCGCCTCCACTTTGCAGATCTGCCCAGCTTGAGACATAAAGCCAGGAGAAAAGCAATATGGCTCGGAGTGGGGGTTAGGAATCAGTTCCTATAATAACTAATGTATAGGATTTAACATAAAATATAAGTTTAATTCCATTAAGAAAGCCTAAGTTTGGGGCGCCTGGGTGGCACAGCGGTTAAGCGCCTGCCTTCCGCTCAGGGCGTGATCCCGGCATTATGGGATCGAGCCCCACATCAGGCTCCTCTGCTATGAGCCTGCTTCTTCCTCTCCCACTCCCCCTGCTTGTGTTCCCTCTCTCACTGGCTGTCTCTCTGTCGAATAAATAAATAAAATCTTTAAAAAAAAAAAAAAAAAAAAAAAAAAAGAAAGCCTAAGTTTAACTCTTTCAGTAGACGCAATAGGAAAAAACATATTCTTTATTAACCCAGTGATACAGCCTTACAGTAATGCAGGGATGAGGTCAGGAAGGTAGAGGGGACAAGAGGCCAAATCCACAGAAATAAGAGTGCCTTGAACTGGGAACTAAGACATTTAGATTCCCTCCTGGCACCAGTTACCTAGGTCGTATCCATCTGTAAAATGGGGAGTTACCCTTCTGTCCTTCACAAAGATACAAAAATTAAGAAGTATCTGTAAAAGTACTTAAAAATAAATAATATTTTAACCTACTGTACACCACTGGGCCCAGGGCGCACAGCTGGGATTTAAAAGTGGAAAGAACATCAAGAAGGTGATTCTAGCGGGACAAGGGTCTGGGAATTCCATGGTAACCCTGAGAGGATGCCAACGACGGTATTAGTTATACCCGGGGAGCACTGTGTCACCGACCGGCGTTAAAAATGCCCGAGTTACAGAGAGCAGAAGACAGTCTCTGTAGAAAACTCAGAGCGAGAAGATGGGCAGGTGTGTGGCTGTCTCTTTCCCTGCTGCATGTAGGGCAGCCTTCTTTTTGGCGTGGCAAGGCCTAAGTCTGCCTTGTGTGGAGAGCGGTCTCATCCTCCAGACACAGGAGAGGAACAACTTGACCTTTCGCGGAGACCTGAGTCCATGCACAACATTGCTAACCGTTCTGCAGAAGCCTTCGGCGTTGACAGTATCCTGCCTCTTCCCGTTCCTGGCTTAGACTGCCTGCCAGCATTACTCAGGGCAAGAGACGATGATTCCCTGTCATTGTTTTTGAGTAATGAATGGGCAATTACCAAACTCTTCTGGAAACTCCTGTCTTCCCAGAGCCCTAATGGAGCATTTGATTCCGAGTATTGGGAAGGCAAATAGCAGCGAGGGTGCCCACATATTTCAAAGGCTGTAGAAATTATGTTGCACAACGTAAACCACCAGAAGTTAAATGGCCTTCTGAAAGGATACTGCTGGGATATTTTTCATCACTTTTACAATATTTTTTTCCTTGCTGTCATTTAAAATAGATCCTTGGAAACTTGAAACTTAAATCTGTTTCCCTACCAAAAGTTTTCCTTTCAGCATGCGCGCACACACACACACACACACACACACCCATAATGCTTTGTTATTTTAGGACCACTCACGGACTGGTGGCACTGATTTTTTTTTTTTTAATCAGAAAAACACATGAAAGCTTTCTCTCCACATATTTTCCCCACACACGCTGTGTCTCACAATGGTAAATTAAAGCCACGTAGACAAAAGAGACACATCCTCGCTTTCTATATAGAAGCAAGGGTGATGGGCACCGCCATCTTTTCCCCCTAAGTATCCATTAAAAGTATTTCATTCGGGGGGGGGCATTTCTTTAAAGATTTAATTTTTTAAACCAAATACATAAGAAATAATTGTATTAGGTGCAAGGTTTATGTAATCTTTAGAGCTAGAGCTCCTAGCAAAAACAATCTTCACGCTCTTTGCATAAGAAGGCAGGCAAGTAAATCTGATTTTCATAATAGCTCGGATTCACATACATTGTTGGTGAAAGTCTATGAAAATATGCTTTGTATTAACTCTGCTAACTTTATATTCAGTTTTTCTTTTAAAAATTTAATTGCATTTCCCATTGTTTCTATTGCATTCTTATAACACAATTTGTGTTCCCTTTGGTAGCTAAAATTACACCTGTAACTGTCCAAAACTATTAGTAAAGTCAGCTTAGCCTGTGGGATAAAGTATCTGTCTTGTATTTCAGACAGATTGTGTTCCAACACCATTGTGGTCAGATTTTTATTAAAAATTCTTCATATTTCTTTTCTCTTGGTGCCAAACAGATCGCTACATTTTCAACACTTAATCATCTTCATCATCTAAAAATATTTCCACATTAAATGAAAATATTTAAACTTCTTTTTGATGCAGCAAAACTTAGAACACTGTACAAAGCCTGGTTTTCATAAAGTTTTGCACAGGCTTAGTGTGCATATGGAAGTGACTCTATTCTAAATAACCGTCCAGGTCAACTCCAGGAGAAATGCTGTGTCTCTGAGACTTCAGATGGGCTACTTCAGCAGGGAAGTTTTTTCCCTTGTTCTGAGAAATCTCTTTGGAAAGCCAGCGCTGCTGATGTAAGGTTATGGCTTCCCTTCAGTGGAGACAATTTCCTTAGCATCTCTGAACGTTTTAAACTCATTCACGTGAGCGGGGAGGTGCTCCCGTTCCCAAACGGCCCCAGGCAAAATCCATAAATGCTGCTGTAATAATTAGGGTCCAATCAGTAAAACAGAAACCTTTCTGAGCATTTGAAAATAAGAATTTTCATACAGCGGATTTGTTCCACTCCTGTTGCAACAAGGGACAGCTAGGAAACCCGGGATTAACAAGAGTGGGAGGCCAGGGGCTCTCCTAGATTGGAGGGATGGGGAGGAGGTGAAGCCTGAGCCAGGCAGGAGACAGTCACTGGCTGAGAAATCACAGGAGGCATAACGGGAGGGGACAGCATGGCTCCTAGCCCAGGCCTAGAAGGCCTGCCCTTGAGCAATGTAGAGTCCATGTGGTCTCCTCCAGCTGTGAGCTCCCCACCCTTGCCGTGGAGGGAGGAATGCTGGGGGCTACAGGAAGGTACAGGTGAAGCCAAGGGCAACTATTTGAGATAAAGGGAATGGAGCTTGGACTCAGGGAGAGGGATATCTACATGTGTGCATGGAAGGTCACAACAGGTGAGTGGCAAGCCAGAGCCTAGGCCAAAGCATGGGCCGGGGGTGACGCAAGGGGCTGGAGACCAGGGCCAACTCTACTTATGCCATCATCGCCTAGGAGGTCAAAAATTCTCTAATTAGCCTTCACAGTTGACGTGCAGGTATAATTGATGAAGTAGGAAGATAGAGTGTGTTTTATTTATCAATTTATTGGCTTGCTTTATAACTCTTAAATATTTAGGCATAGGGACCTATGGTATGGGAGCATCTATTTGACCTTTTATCTTGGGCTCTGTGGATGGGAGAGACAGACCTGGGGAGGGAAGAAATACCTTGCCTCTCATCCTGTAACCTCCCACCAGTGCCTGTCACTGCCAAACCTGATGACACAGGCTTCCTATAATCCTAACAGAGTGGAGGAGAGTGAGAAAAGGCCCCCAGAGCAAACAGGCTCAGGGCTGGGACACCCTCAGGGCTGAGGACCTCTGAGCTCCCCCAGGCCAAAACTGTATGTCTTTTGTATGCTAGGTTTTAAATCTTTTATTTAAAGCGTGTCTTAAATGGATGTCCCACTCTTTTTTTTTCTTACCCAGCTTTTTCTCTTCCTTCCTTCTTCCCAAACTCCATTACAATGCAAAACCTCCTGTATGGGATGGCAGATTAAACCCCTAGCACGTTAGTGTGAATGTTTCTGTTAAATATTTTTCTAGGTCTGGAAAGCTTGGGGGGAACAGGCTGTCTAGGAAGAGATAGGAGGGAATAGAATGGCCATCTGGTGACTTTCTGCAAAAGTCATATTGTAAACTCTGCAAATTATAAGACACAAATAATCAATGATAATATCAGCCCTGCCTGGGGAGCAAGTGATACAGTAGTTATGATTACGATTAAAATCACCATGGACTTCAGTCTGGACTGAGCAAATGTATTCAACATCTCTGTGCCTCAGTGTCCCTACCTGTAAAATAGGGATGGTAATAAAACAACTGTTCAGGGTCGGAGGGTTAAGCCAGGTGTATAAAGTGCTTAGCACAGTGTTTGTCTAACATTGTCTAACATGTCTAACATGTCACTCAATTAATGCCAGCTGTTAAGATTTTGTTGTAGGCTGAATAATGGCCCCTTGAAGATATCCATGTCCACATCCCCAGAAATCTATGAATATGCTACTTTACATGGTAAAGGAATTTTTTGCAGATGTGATTAAGTTAAGGTTCTTGAGATGGGGAGGTTATCCTAAATTACCCAGGTAGATGCACTGTAATCACCGTGACCTTATAAGAAGAACACAGAAGGATCAGAGTTAGTTGTGGCAGATGTGACAGCAGAAGCAAGATGTCACAGTGAAACAAGGAAGGAGCCACAGGCCAAAGAATGCAGACAGCTTCTAGAAGCCAAAGAGGGCCAGAAAACGGATTCTACCCTGAAGCCTCCAGAAGGAACAGAGCCCCGGTGACACCATGATTTTAGACTCTGGTCTCCAGCCTGCAAGAGAATACATTTGTGTTGTTGCAAGTCACTAAGCGTGTGGTAATTTCTCACAGCAGCAGCAGAATACTAATAGAGATGATTATCTAAGATGGTCTGGACATAGATGCATGAAGGACTTAGAAATGCGCTTAGGAAGAGAGAAAAGAGTCAGCTGATTTTATTTTAAACTTCTAAATCTAGGAACGAACTAAGGATGGCAGAGAGAGAGAGAAACTTATGCAGTACAAGACCTAATATGGCAAGGAATTTTCTTTTTCACAGGTGTTCAAGAAACTTGAATATTCTCTGATAACATTACTCACTTGTAGAGGATTTAGGGTGAAATCCAGCTTTCTTTTCTCAGTGGATAATTTTTGGTATGAACAACTTCTACTTGTCTCTGGGTACCCTCTATGGAAGTACAAAGGATCAATGAGGAGCAGGAGTTTGGCAGCTGGGGGAGGAAGATCTCAGAAGGCTGCTAGCCCATGCTGGCTGACGATATTTCACAAATTTTGTGGTGGTAGACAAAAACATTTTATAGATTTGATTTTTCCCCTTATTTTATTCTTCTTTAGGATTTAGAACTTCTTACCCTTAATTCAATATCCACCTAGCAATCATGTATTAAACACCCACTCTGAACCCCCGTGCTGGGCAAAGTACGAGGGAGACAGAGATGAATGACAGAGGAGACCTTCTGCATGAGGAGAAAGCTTACGGTCCGGGGCACGAGGCAGATGAGTCATGGGTAATTACAATAAAATGTGATATGAAGTACAATATATAAACGAACAGGGTGCTCACATAGCTAATTCAAGAAGTCAAGAAATAATTCTGAGTGGAAGAGCTTTATCCAGGGTTTAAAAGATGAATGGAAATTGACCAAGTAGAAAGTACTAGACAGAGTAACAAGGTCTCAAAGGGCATGATGTGTTCAAGGAAGAGTTAGAATTAAAGGTGAATCAGGAAGAGAGGGAAGATTAAAATGGGAAACTAGTAAGGGTCAGATTATGAAAGGTCTCACATGCCTAGCATGCAGGCTAGGGACTGTAAGGCAGAAATACAAGAGGCCGAAGAGCAGATGGATTTATGTGTGACTCCTGGGTCTGATTTTGCCACTTATTAGCTGTGTAATATTGGGCAAATTATTTCACCTCAGTTTCTTCATTTATGAAAGATAAATGGCTAATGGAATAGAAAAATGGCAACATCTAGATTTTTAAATCAGTCCTCTATGTGTCCTCCCCTTTCCCCCAGTTACTACACTCTCTCACTCACACCTCTGAAATAGCTCCTTTGAAAATAAACTCTCCTTCATTTATCCTGATCTGAGCATGCCATCTCTTTCCTAGGCACTGACCAAAGCAGTCCACAAAGCATGTGGCCACATGATAGGTTCCCAGCACATTTAGACCCCTTCCCTCCTTCGCCTAAGATCTTGGGCTGCATTTGGAATGTTACTGGAACTCCTGAGCTTCCTCATGCAAGAGAATGGCTTGATCTATTTTGCTGTTTAGAAAGATGATCTGATGACCAGTAAAAAGGACCTCCAGAGGGGAGAAGGAGAAGGCAGAGCGACCTCATCATTGGGCCCTGACCTGAAGTCCTGGGGGAGACTCCGAGGCTGTGACAGGTGACTAGTCATGGTGTGGAGGAAGAAGAGTGTCTCCTGGCTCTGTGGCTTGAAAGAATGGTAGATAACCTCCCTCTTAGTTAAACATGGGAATCAAGAAGAGGAAGAGGACGGAAGAAATACACGGGCAGAAAATCTGAAGGAGCAGTTAAGGGATCACTTCCCTTCTCTCACCTTCTGTTTGTGAGAAGAGGAAAATGAGGGGGAGGATGTGGGAAGAAAATAAGTAGACAACAGCAAACTGTGAGGGAGCACAGAGAGCAGCTGAGGGGTGTGGCCCTGGTCCTTGCATGTGAACGTCTTCCCCCATTTCTAGGGACTAAGGGGAATTAAACTACACAGCCAGCCCAGTCTTCTCTCCTGAGATTCAGCCACATACTAAACACTTCCACCCAGATGTCTCAAAGGAATCACAAACTCCAAATGTCCCACCTGAACCCACCATGTATCCCCTAAACCTGGTCCATCTGCTGTGTTCCTGTTCCCTGCTGGGTCGACAGCAGGAACACCCATCCAGTTGTCCAGGTCAGAAACACAGGAACTTTTTTTGACACTCCACCCCACCATCCACCCCCACCTGTTCAATGACTAAGTTATCTTGGTTCTGTCTCCTCTTCTCACTCCTCTCCTCCCCTCCTTCCATATCTTAGTTCTGGTCTCCAGAGTCTCTTCATGGGACTATTGTCATAACCTCTAACCACTATCTTCTCTTTGCTCCTTCTGAGTCCATTCTCTACATTGCTGTCGGAATGACCCATCTAAAAGGCCAATGAGAGGATTTCATTCTCTACTTGAATGCTTTGATGACCTCCTGTGCCTGTTGTCCTGGTCTAAAGACCAGACTCTTAGTGTGCCAACAACCTCTGGCCTCCTAAAATAATAAAAGTGGAGGCTCTACTGCCAAATTGCTGGGTTCATATCCTGGCTTCTTGCTCTCTAAACACGTGGTCTTGTGGCCTTGATTTCCTTATCTCTCAAATGGGGATACATAAAGGTATTTCCTTGGCCAGGTTGCTGTGAGATGCTTGGCACACCTTAAACCCTCAATGAGTGTTAGCTGTTAATGTCTCCAGCATCATTTCTCACCTTTCACCCATTTCTTCTTTCTTCGAAAATCACACCAAACTCTTTTCTGCTTTCTCAATTAACCCTTTGCACATCCAGTGCCCTCCACCTACACACCCACTGCTTGTCCTACACTCTTTTCTTCATTAAGGACTTGTGTACATCTTTCCTACCTCCTTCCAGACTCAAAGCTCTGCTAGAAGCTCCCCTCTCTCTTTCCTAGTACACACTCGACCCTTATTAAATAATTAATGGTAAAATGAATGAATAGTATTTATCACACTTTATGGAACTTGCTTTTTTCTATTTTCCTCTCTGTAGGTCACAAAGTGTATGAAAGTTATCTTGATCACCATTGAACCCTGGTATCTGGTAACAAGAATGGCACATAGTAGGAGTTAAGTAAATAGGTACTGAAGGGACAAATACATTTGCCATCCTAAGTAAGTACTGACTTTTGAAATCTACTTATATACTCAAATGGATCTATCATGCATCACAAAATTCAGCAAATTTTGCCAATTTATGATAGAGGATCTTTAAAAAAATTTCATGTTCTCTCCAAGTCTTTTACTCTTCCAATACTCCTCCTTTAATTATTAGATGTGTTAGATAATTTTGAACTCTAGGGATTTGTTTACTTTGTATCATGTGGCAAAACATTTTTTGGTGAACTTCAGACCTTCTCTCTGACCCTGCCAATGGAGTAGACTACATCAGGTTTTTGTAGGTATGCAAAAAGTTCTGTTAAAAGCAAGCCATCAGTCCAACCACTTTATAGTTTCAAGTAAACAAAAATATCTCAATAATTCCCTTGCCTTTCATCATTTTCTTTTTTAATATTAGCAAAACTGCTTTCCAACTGAAGGCCACTTTCACTTTTAGGACAGCATACTTTTATCGAATTCTATTAAAACATCGATTTAACTGTAATCCAAACATTTCATTATCTACGGTTTACTTTTTGCTTTATGCTTGAGGAAAAGAGTCCAAAGACAAAGAAACAGGACAGTTTTAGTAAAACCAAGAACAATAAAACATTTGCAGCATACATTTGGGGGACAAATGCATATTAATGCAATAAAACTTCTAAATTTAAAATTATTTAAATTTATTTTTAGGAATCATGATTTAGTAATACACCCAGTCACCAACGATTTGATTCTTTTCCTCCATTCTATCTGAAATGGAGAAGAATGGAATCATTCATTCAGATGTTTCACTAAGAACTGAAACAAAAAGGGTTGCTGGTTTAATCCTTGGTGAAACAGAAAACTCGATGTTACTTGAACTCCATGAATTTTGTGAATTGTGTGCTTCTGTTACTTTTAGTGACATCTTAATAAACAAATGCTTTTGACTGACCCTAAAGTACCTCTTGCTGAACAAGCACTCGTTACACACTGAATAAATAAATGAATGGACAAAGGATATATATTAAGCTGGATCTGACTCCTTTAGTAAGACATTTATTTGACTCAATCCAATTCTGTAAATTTCATAAATGAGAGGGAAATAGGTGACACTAAACCAAGATGTTTGGAAGACGAATGGGGAGGGAAATAACTCAAAACCCTGAAAATAAAGCTGTTAAATATTACAAGCACAGCCATGCCTTGCTAAACTCATTTTTCAGGACAGAAAAGCAGATTGTGGAATTATTCACGCCAAAGTAATCCTTGCCTAATTTAATCATCGAACTAGGTTTCCTAATATGGATATTTTCTTAGACTTCAATTTGTTACATAGCTAACTTATTTTCTAATAGACTATGTTGGTAATAAGAAAATGAATTACACGCTCTTGGCAGAGAGATGACAAGTTAGATCTGAATTTATCCCACACAAGATTGGTACCCCCTTTTAAATTCAATAAGCTTGGGATACCTCTATAATATACCAGCTCTGGATGCCAATTATAAACAGATGGTAAGCCTCCGAACCCCGAGCACTGCATCGAGCACGGGCCACACCACACTTTTATCAGGAACTGTCCACGGGCGTCATCAGGAAGAATGCACGGTCCAGGGAATTTTGCAGAAAGACCACTCAGTGTCCTCTTTTAGACCTTCTAAATGCATAAATCCAGTTGGCTTAGCCCAAGTAGGACCTCACACTCCAGTAAATTTAACACTCCACCCTGGCGAAGACAGTGACTCTCATGAAGAGTCAACGTGTCCCTCATCGGCTCTGAATGATGAAGCAGGGAAACAATGAAATGAGGTGTCTGATTCTGAAAAGACCATGGGTCTTTCATTATCCACTGTCTCCAAACATGAACCAGGAGAACTATCAATGCAGGGAAGAAAAAAAAAAAAAAAAGCCACAGTTACTATTTCATCAACTCCCCATTCACAGCAGGGACTTATTCAAAAATAATAATGCCTTTCTATGACAGGAAACCTAATTATGAAGAGCATTAAACACTAAGAGATTGCCACCCTTCACACTGGCTGCAGATCGTTTGTCTCACTTGTCAAACATAAGTTCATTTTTGACACTGATTTCTTAAATTTCTGCTGACTTGGCAATCCGCAACCACTTCTCACAAGCTCTGTAATATCTTAAAGACTTCACAGCTAAGCAGTTAGAAAGGATTTGGGGTTTAATTCAGCTCACTGACCTGTTTAAGAGAATAACGGAAATAAAACAATTTTCAGCTAAAGGCCCGAGAAGGCCTCTCTCCTTCTGAAAGACTCTTTGTATCAATGCCATGAATCAAATGGTTTGTCTAAGTGGTTATTCTGTACCACCAGTGAAGGCCCAGCAATGTGGCAGTGAATCACATTTAATAACTTGTGGTTAGCTGTCATGAACACTTAATTTGATGTTGAACACAAACCCTGCAGGGGCAGAGGGGGCTGGGGAGGAGAGGTGGGTTGGGGGTGGGGGGCAGAGAAAGTTAAGATCCACTTGAGGTCCTGCGGCTTTTTTCTGCCCTTGACTGGGTGAAAGTAGGACGTGGATCCGGTCTGCGGGTGTGCCTGCGCGGCTCTGCAGAGAGGCAGGAGAGCGCATTGGCTTGCTGGCTTTCCCCTGCCCTTCAGGTTTTCCCGGGGTCCCGCTCACCCCCGTGAGGAAGGCTAGCCCAGTGCTACAAGAACATTGCAATCTTTTCCAGGGTGCTATTGGAGGGCTGTCAGGCCGGCTAGAAGAATTCAAAGTGTTCGGGGAACCCGCAAAAGATTTCTTGCAGCTTTTTAGCTGTCTGGCAGGCCCAGAAACCCCTCTTGTGTCAACTGCTAAACACTGCTGTCCCTGTGTCCTAGATGGAATGCGTCAAAACTGGGGAATACCACAGCTTCACATGTTGGCCATGTGTGCTGGCGGCAGCGGGCTCCAGCCGCTTCAGACGTTTTAATTTGTCACTCAGGAAAGCAGATGTGTCAGGGAGTTGCAGGACGTGGGAGGTGACCACAGCGAACTCCCCGAGGGGCTTACCCGGCCCGGACTCGGCCGAGCCCCTCCCCTCCGGAGCGAGCGGCGGGGGGCAGAGGGCCGGGACAGGGTCGGGACAGCACCGGTCGCCTCCCACGGCGCCGCCCAGGGCTGGCGACGCGACGCGCGGGCCGGGAGCGGAGCGCAGCGCTCCCGACCCGACCGCACCCCGCTCCCCGGCCCTGTCACAGCGTCTGTTTCTCAGCAGCACTTGCCGGCTAGCTCGGCGACCCTCGCTCCTCGCGCCACAGCCCTCGGGGCCACACGACCGTTTCTCTGGCACTTCCCTAACCTGGTGTGCGGATCTTTCAAGTGCGTGGCAAATTCTACGTTGCGGGGCCGGGAAGGCAAGGATAAATCTTGATAATTGCGCATTGGTCCAAGCTCGGGATACCTGCTTCTGAGGAAACCGGAATTTGACATTACAAAATAAATAAATAAATAAATCGGTAGTCCTGTTTTCAAAGTGTAGCGGAGCACTGAGTATGTTTTCGGGTAGTGTGGACTGATTTTACAGCAAAGCAAGCTTTAATACATTTAAATAAACACTAATTAAGTTGTAACACCTCTGAAAGCATTAAGCACACCCTTGGGATGCCAAGAACTTCCAGTAATTCGAGACCTTATTTCCGCAGCACCTCACCTCCATCTACCTACCCCTGCCCCTCCCCCACCACAGCTTCCCTCACCCACCAGGACACCCTGTGCATTGCCTGGCTCAGTGTAACTGCTAAATAAACGCGTTGGACCAAATTCCTACAAACTCAGCTGACAAGATGAACGCGAAAAATATAGATCTCTATTTTGCATATTCTTATTTTAATTTATTGGTAGCGAAAACAAGAAAAAAATGTTGACATTAAAAAAAAATAACCCAAACCCATGGAATGAAAGTAGCAAGCCTGTAGCTACCCCATAAAGCACACCTAAAAAAAGAGTCATTATCCATGAAATAAACACACGTGTGCGCGCACGCGCGCGCGCACACACACACTCGAAGCTTGTGTATTCTAAAAATGTAGCAGGTACCTCCAAATCAGAGCTACGGCACCACGTTTCTTGGAACAAACTAGTCACCACAATAAAATTAGGAAAACAAAACCCAAGAAAATTGAACAAGAAAACTAAAACACTAAACGGTGTGTTTGTATGTGTTCACTTTAGAAAAGACACTGAAATAATAATAAAATTAAAAGATTTTAAAACAGGAAAATTCTGTAACGTTTGCTTCATTTAAATTAATGTTTCAAGGAAAATGAGTTTCAACTAATTTAAATCTTTGAATGCTTTTTAAATTATGAGGAGACTTGACCACAAGGTTTGAGCAACTTGCATGGAGCCCTTGAGCTGGCTGGTTAGTCCTAGGCCAGAGATGAAAACTTAACTGTACATCTGTGAATTCTGCCTCGCTGCCTTCCTCCAGCAACATCGATGAGAACGGCGATCATTTACGACAACTTTAAACGGCAGATACTGAGGCAAACACAGGTAAAAATCACTGAGCAAATTGATCACAGAGAGTCATAGGAGTCCGAATGCCTAACTGTTCCACAAAAAACAATATTTCTTATTTTAAGAAGTGATTTTCTTAAACCATTTAAATTCTCAGAACATTATGGGTAGACCGAAAATATGCAGATAAACACATTAAAATATTTTTAAACTATTTCCTTCTTTACTTACTTTCCAAGACCTGAACTCGGGTTTATGCTTCTCTTGAAAGAATTCCCAAGCTTTCTTTTCCAAGCAGCAGGACTAGGCCTCCATCAGGGCCCTGTGATTGCAAGCTGAAGGCAAGAGAGAACACAGGAATCCGGGATCCGAGCGAACTCAGGTCTTCTTGACACTCAGCTCAACATCTTCAGGATTTGGCTTCGGCAAGAAGGAGGAAAGTCCTGATTCTTTCAGGACCATAATTTCTCCCTGAACACACCAAGTTTATTAGTTTCGGAGCTGTTAATTTGACACTTGCCTTCTTAGAGTTTACCTAAAAATAGAGTGTGGGGGAGGGGCAGGGATGCAAAACCAAAAACTAAAATGTAAAGGATTCTGACGAGGATGGCAAAAATCATGTCATTTATAACATTTCAGTCAACAGGCTTACTGCATGCCACATCTTCATAGAAATCCTATTATCAAAGCCACCAGACACTATATTTGCTTCCTAATTATAGACCCTGAGCTAACAGTTACTTTTTCTTCCCTGTAATAACAACAACACTTTGTATTTATCTAGCGCCTTTCTTCCAACAAGCTCAAAATGCTTTGCAGACATTAACTCCTGAATCCCAGGCCTCTGGCAAGTGGCATCGGTGATGTCTCTCAGTCTCTACGATCTGTTGTTGGAGAAAGGAAGGCACAGAGCAGCCGAGGACTCAGAGAGGGGCCTGCGGAAGGAGTTGAACCCTTGGACTTGGAGCCTCCTCCACTGTTTGCTTCCATTTGGTCAAGTCCTACTCGACACTTGCAGCAAACCAGGAGAATTCTTGGGTCGGACGAAGCTTCCATTTTGGATATTTTCCTTTCTCCCTTGGCTTCCTGATCATGACTTGCAAAAATCTTTAGCAGAGCTGTTCATTAATTCTGATTTCGAGTTTAGCCACAAGGATCTCAATCACATCTATCATTCTCTACCACCACGAGCAACCCCTGGGGTGCTTAGGCCCCCCCAAAAGTGAGAAACGAAACACAGGCCTTCACCGGGGAGGCTGGAATTGCCTTTTAGACAAATTTAGCTGGAGGCCTGGGATTTTTACCTTACACTGTTACTGAAAGTTTCCAAATGGATTTCCTCAGTGGGCTCCTTTAAAACTTAACTAAAAATAAAACACAGGATTGTAGAATCTTGGAGTTAGAAAAAACTTGGAGGCCTTCTAGAATTCCCTCTCTAATATTGCTGACATACCATCGTTCAACTGTTGCCTGAACATTTCCAGTTTTCAAGGAACTCAGACAACAGCCCGTTTATTTTTATAATAACTCTCATTGATAGAAAAGTCTTCACATGGCTGAAGCCATCGGCCTTACAATTTCATCTCATTCAAGCTAGTTTTTGCCCTCAGAGAACCCAGCTTATAATCACTCTTCCATGTATCAGCTCTGCAAAAATTCAAGGATACAATAATTTTCCCTTTAAGTTTTCTCTTTGCTGAGTTAAATCCTCGGTTGGTAGTACTTCCTCCTATGACATGTTTTCCAGACCCTTTGCCTTTATCATTGCCCTGCTCTTGTTGCGCTTCACCTGTCAGCAGTGTCCCTGACACCGGGTCGGTTCTGACCAGCATAGATCACAACAGAGCTACATCCTCTGCTATATGGTCCTCTCTGCTTCCAGTAATGTAACATAGGATTTCATCAAATGTTGCTAGCCATAATGCTCTCCTGCCCACTGTTCATCTGGAGTTCAACTAAACCCCTGGGTCTTTTCCATCTTAAATAAGAGTAAAGCAGGCCTCCTTCATTCTGTTCGTACAGAGGTGGACTTTGAATCATTGCTTCCCATTAAAACTAATTTGGTTAGTTTCAGGTCCAGCATATTGAAATCCTTCTGGTTTTTATTTTGCCATGTTGGAAATATTCTCTCCATATTCAAATCCAAAACTCATTTGATAAGTCTTTTTTTATGCTTTCAGTTGTTCACTAATGTACAAAGTTCACCACGTAGGTGGTGCTATGCTAGGTAAGAGAAATACAAAAATAAATAAGGTAGTTGTCCTCAAAGCACTGACCATCTAGAGGGATGTAGAGATGGGGTGCGCGAGACATGAAGCTAAAGAGATAGGCTGGGGTCTGCTTGTGAAGGCCATCACTCACCCCATTAAGGAGACTGCACTTGGCCCTTCGGGCCTCAAGGGATTTTCAAACAAGGAGAATAACCTGACCACATGTCTGTGGTAGGAGAACATCTCTGTCAGTAGCAAGGACGATGGGTTGAAGGAAAGAACGCTGGAGTCAGGTCGGTTAGGAAGCTATTGCAAGATTCAGTCAGGTAAGAGTTAATAAGGACTGAAGTACAGCAAGGGCGAGTCTAGAGAAGAGGAGGGGACAGAAGTGAGAATTTTTTGAAGATGGAATCAACAAGATTAGGTGACTGATTGAAGATAAAGAGTAGGAAAGAAAGAGGTCAAGAGCAATAGTCTCAGGATTTCAGTTGCAGTAACTGGTATTATTCACTAAGTTTAGAAAGCTTGAAAGAGGCAGAAACTACTCTAAGGATTGATGGTTGGAATTGGAAGCTACAGGTTTGCAGTTTTCTTCAATATTTCTCAGCAGCCTGGGATCATAATGAAAGAAAAGGGAAGGCTGAACTATTCCAAAGGCAGGTATTGGTAGAAGGCCAAAGTCTGACGCTGTCATGCAGGTGAATGTCACCCGAGGCCCTAGGCCCAGGGGGAGGAGGAAGCGGATACGTGGTAGGTATAGGGAAGGACCAAGGCATGGGAAATAGGGAAGCACGTTTGGTGGAAATTCAAGAATGGAAAAGGCCAAAGCTCAGGAAATTGTGTTAGCCATCTAGGTCACTGCCAACAATGACATTCGCAGTAGTACATTACCCAAAAACCTGTTCTTGGGGCTGACTTCAGCCCTTAATCAATACCAGCTCTAACTACACGGCACAATCATCAAAGTAATAGCTCCTCACCTCCACAAGGCAGTCATGTGTGGCTTTATCAAAGCCTTACTGATAATGCTCATTATGTAGAGAATACTTCACTAATAACCCACTAAGAAATGAAAAGTCCTTTGTTGTGAAGGGTCTTAGTGATCCTGTGTTAGCACCTAGAAATCACTGCATTTTTTCCAGGTATTTATCTCTTTGATTACCCATTCTTGAAACTTGGAAATAATTAATAATCAAATTTACCATTCTATATTTTCCCCATTTCTGAAAATCAAGAACACATTTTTCCAGCTCTATTCTTTAAGCAATTCCCCCTTTCATTGTGATTTCTCAAAAACCCACAGGTGTTTATGAGATCACACCATGAACTGTTATTTAAAGTTCTGGCTGCGACTCGCCTGCACCTTGAGATGTGAAACTGGTAGGTTTTGCTCTAGGACACAACACCTTCTCTATTTTCTTAACCAAACTTGCACTCCTCTTTCCAGTTTGAGGAAAATTATTTTCCTTAATAAACCAGATGGAGTCAACACAGGGGTTGAGGAGTTCTGCTTCCTATATATCACCTCTTACATTCCAAAATTTCCTAGCTTTTCCTTGTTTCTTCCTCTTTGGAAACATAGCTTGACTAGTTTTTGTGGGGGTTTTTTGTTTGTTTGTTTGTTTGTTTGTTTGGGCTTTTTTCTGTTTTCACAAGTCTCAGTTCCTTAAGGATTTTAGCTTTCCTGGAATAATAATTCTAATTCCTATTACTCTATTGTATATATATCATTGGGAAGTGTCTTAGGACAGGTTTTGTCAGAATGGGACCCCAACACAAGGCTGTGTAGGCAACAGATTTATTAATGAAATAAACCCAGGAAAATCTAGTGAGAGAATGGAGGATGTAAGACATCAAAGGGAAAAAAACCAAGCAAGGATGTAATTCAAACAGATGCCTAGCCTCAGCCTGACCCCACCATGTTTGTCCCCAGCCAAAGCAAGGAAACTGCATTTTCATAATCCTGCCCCGGTCAATCATTGACTAGGGGTACAGGGGTGGGAGGGGGTGGACAGTGAGTATGGGGGGGGGAGTGTCAACTAACACGTTCCTCTGGCTCTCTGCATGGGGGTGTGTGTGTGTGTGTGTGTGTTCATGTGTGCACACACACACTAGTTCCTGGGCAATCTTCAGTAGTTCAAGACTAAGTTCAGTAGTTCGAGGGCAATCTTTTGACAGGTGCTAGCCGGCACAAGCAAAGGCACACAGAAGCTGCAGAGGGAATCGAAGGGGATTTGTACTAAGTATCAGCAGGGTTCACATATTGTCAATATAAGCCGATACTCATATTGTCATATTCAATATGTCCAATATTCTATTTTTACCTTTTTCATACTTTGACAACTGAGGTCATCAAAGGGTTCTTTGTGCAATCAAGTTGGTTTGCAAAGTGTGTCTGTCTTTCCTGTGACAGGATCGTTGGTGTCTGTGTTGTCTGAATTCCACTTTTGGAATGCACTGCTTGTCGAGCTGTCCTCTCCTGAACAGCCTGGGCAAGCCACCCCGCATCCCAAAGTTGCTCCCACCAGAAACCTGGTGTCACTCTCGAGTCCCTTCCTCTCCATCGGCAGCCCCCTCCTACACTCACATGCACTTGGAGAGTCACCCATTCCTGTCTTCCTACCTCCAAAACACACCTCAAATCCATCTACTTTTTTTTCCATTTATACTGCCTAGTATAAGTCATCATCACCTCTTGCTTATATTCCCATAAAAGCTTTCTGTTCTCTAGATGTCCACATTTGTGCCCCCTAACCCATTTTCTACATAGTAACTGGAATGATCTTCTCACAACATCAAGCAGACCATGTCAGCCTGTCCTAAAGGATTCCAAGGCACTTAAATGAAAGTCCACTCCTTCCCGTGCTGTACAAAGCTGCCGCCTGCAACCTGAAACTTGCCATGGGCCCCTCATCCCCCTGTTCACCGCACTTCTGCCATACCTTCCTAGATTTCCATCCCTCTTCTTGACCTCAATGACTTCCTCCATGGTGTTCCTGTGTCTGGAATGTTCTCCCTTCTGCTCATCACTCAGTACTTCCGACTGATCCTTCAGATCTCTGTCTTTCCTTGCCCTGGGCAAAGTTGGTGCCCCAACCTGTTATTCTCTCCCATAATATGCACAACACAATGGAAAGAAAAGCTATGGCAAGGTTCTTTTCCTAGATAGTATTTAACATGGTTTGTAATTAAATATTCATTTATGTCTCCCCCCACTTAGACTGTAAGACTCATAGAGGAAAGGAATGCATCTATTTTATTCTTTGATGTATAGCCAATAATAGTTGTTGAATAATAAGTAAGTTCTTATTTTCCTAAATCATTTTGAAATCTGTCATCCTATGTTGAGGACATAGGCTTGAATTGCAAAACAACAGCTTCCACTTACAAAACATACATTTTACAATTAGCGTGAAGAAAAACCATGCTAAGGTGGCAGTTAGGACCTCATGAAGGGACCCGGGTCTTCTCATTTGTAGAGGCTCCTAGTGTTACAAAGAAGTTCTTAGGACTTGAAAGCCTCCCAAGGAGCAATAGCATAGAACAGGGGTATTATGGGCTGAGTCGTTGAATTCACATGTTGAAGTCCGAACCCCAGTAACTCAGAATATGACTGCATTTGAAGGTAGGACCTTCATAGAGCTAATTAAGTAAAAATGAGATCATTAAGATGGGCCCTAATCCAATATGATATCCTTATAAGAAAAGGAGAGTAAAACAGAGGCCCACATAGAGGAAAGACCGTGTGAAGACACAGGAAGAAGACGCCATCGAAAGCCAAGGAGAGTGGTTTCAGAAGAAACTAGCCCTGCTGATATTAGATCTCAGACTTCTAGCCCCCAAAACTGTAAGAGCATCAGTTTCTGTTGTTTAAGCTCCCCAGTCTGTGGTGCTTTGTTATTGTAGCCTGAATTGACTAAGACACTTGAGGGAGTAACATCTAAAGTGAAAAGAGCATTTTTCTTCTTCTTCTTTTTAAGATTTTATTTATTTATTTATTTATTTATTTATTTATTTATTTATTTATTTAGAGAGCAAGAGCAGGAGGAGGGGCAGACACAGAGAGAGAAAGAATCCCGAGCAGACACTCCACTGAGCACGGAGCCTAACATGGGGCTCGATCTCACCATCCTGAGATCATGACCTGAGCCAAAACCAAGAGTCAGACACTTAACTGACTAAACCACCCAGGCATCCCCCAAAGAGCATTTTTCTTGATGCAGCTGAGGGCCCCACAAGTATGGGCTCACTCTACCAGCGCAGACCCAAAGTTTCAGGATTTTCTCCACACCTGGAGGTTGAGTTGGAGCCAGAGCCCAAAGGACTGCTTCTTACTATACCACCGGAAAAGTAAGTTTGGATCTGAGGTCCCCACTGCTGGTCCACTGAGGAGCAGGTTTGTCACTGGCCACAGGGCCACAGTGATTAAGGCAATGTGACAATTATATTCAGAGTTCTACTTTGGGTGAGTGTTTCACCTTTACACTCACACTTCAGCCTCTTCTCCCTATGCCCGCTGAAATAATCACTGTAGGCAAAGTCCCCACTTCACAAGAGAATTTATCAGTTTTCACTCATCTGAGTATATCTGCAATCCACAAAGGAGTGGATATGTCCACAAAACTTTCCATATGGGATCCTCAGAGACCCCATTAATTGAAAGTCTGACTTATTTTGTCTATTACTTCACAGTATTACCCTTTAAGATGCATTGTTTTAAGTTAACACATCTTCTGCCTTTTGAATGCTGAGGGTCCTGGGAGGAGTGTGTGTGTGTGTGTGTGTGTGTGTGTGTGTGTGTGTGTGTATCTATATTTGGTCAAACTTTTTGTGACATTTAGTTTGTCATTTAGGTTAAAGATTTTCTTCTAATCTTTCAACATATATATGATCAAGTGAGCTTAATATTTCATAAATTTTGACTCAAGTTCAAGAAAACCTTTGTTAGTATTTCTTTAGCCCATACCTTGGCTTCAGCCCAGCATATTCTAATCATTCATTAAACCGGTAGCAAAATTTTACAGGAAAGCCAATTGGGCATAAAAAGGAGGAGTAGGATGAAATCAAGCAAAGGAAAATATAGGATATAAATCAGGTGAAAATCTACTTGAAAGGGAAAGCTGGGTCATAGTGAACATTAGCTGGATAGTACATTAGAAATCCCTCATTTACTCAAAGAAGACAGGGATTAAAATGACTTGTTTACACTCTTTGCATGTTTTAGAAAACATATATATTCTTAAATGCCTAGAGAATTTTGGACAATAGTGAAAACATATTTTATATATTTAATCCCAGGACTTCAAACCTAGGTTTCCATAATAAAGCTTATTTTACACTTACAAATTATTAAAAGTTATGTGCTAAAACCTGGTCCCTGTGCACACACAGCAGCACCTTGTGAGTGACCCCCGCCCAGCCAACTGCATTTGTAGATAGAATAGGGAGACTCTATTTTGTGTGCTTCTAGGCATTCTAACTCTGCACAATTTTGCACATCAATTTTCCTCTGGCATGTTTTGAAATAAAAAATGCTACCATTATAGATGAATCCATATTAAAAGAATGATACTCTTTGGGAAAAATAATACATAAATGTTCACATTATTATTAACACAGTAGAGTTCGTTTAATCTCTCAGAAATCTTTAGCCTTCCAGCAAAGCTGATTCACACCAGGGCTGAGAGATGCGGCCTATCAGGGCAGTCTGCCTCCCACTGAGGCTGGGGACAGCTGGCCAGGGCCGGGAGCTGTGGGTTCTGCTGGGAGCGCCACACAGGGTTGACCTCTGTCTGTCTAGCAATTCAGCGCCTGCCCACAAGTGGGGCGGGAGCATCAGCAATGTGACAGATGGAAGGGCAGCCGTCCTCAGGGGGTTGGGGGGAGAACTGAAAGGGAGAACAGAACAGGAGGAAAACAGCAGGGGCACTGAGTTAGAGCTAACCACAGTGCAGTCTTATCTCTGCTCCATGACCTGGGCAATTCTAGAACTTTTCGAGGCCCTGGTTTCCCACCTCTCCAATGTGGGGTGATGGGGGAAGTAATAGTAACCTCCTGTCTTGGAGTGGGTTCCCAAGGAGACAGACTCTGAGATTCCTATGTTGGGTGCAGATGGCCCTTAGGAGCAAAGAGCCCAAGGGAGGCAGGATCGGGCATGGGGAGGAGTTAACTGTGATGACGTCTCAACAGCAGTCTCAGTTGGTCCTATAGGGATCTCCTGAGAACTGCCCTATAATTGAGACAAAGGGGCAGGTGTCTGAACCCCCACACCAACCAGTGCCTGGATGAAGATGGCTCCCCTCCCACGTAGGTGACTTGCCCCTGGAAGACGCAGCTCTCTTCAGCCAACTGCGGTCCTGGGAGGGACGCAGCTGAAGCTCAGAGCAGGCACTGATGCTGGCAGTTGTACAGGGTTTGGGTAGCACACAACATCCACTGCCTACATCCCCGAGCCACTCGTGGACCAGTACAGCCCATCTGGAAACGGCTCCTCCAGGCTTACAGGCTGTTTCTCTTCGGGAAAACGGACTTTGGGAGGGTTAATGGATGAACCACAGCCCCCACAACTGCAGCTGGTCCTAAGGCTGCACATGATACTTGTCCCCCTATTCTGCTACATGTTCTAGATTACCTTTACCTTTAGCATCTGTGCTGGTCTAAGTGGCTCAGATGGTGGAATGACCCAGATGCTCACTCCCGAGTGTTCTGAGCCCCTGGTCCTTACGTCCTTCTGGCTATGGCTGTTGCACATGACCATTTACAGTCAAACTTGGGTAACTGAGTACCAAGAGATGACCCAGTGGATCACCTAAGCATCATATGAATTCTTTCCTATTGTGTAGCAGCTTCCCTACTTCCGCTGATTAAATTCCACCTGCCCCACGATGACTCCCTTGTTTGCCTCTGGCACACATAGACTAAAGTGACCAGGTTGCAGCTGTAGCCTAGAGTTGAGAGGAATTCTTACTGCAAGCCCTCCTGGAGGCATTTCCCCCCCGAACCAGAACCACGAGATCCGCAGAGCCCAGAACTGCAGAGCTGGGCAGCACGCACTTTGGTACGCTGCACGGGTGCTGCAGCGCCTTCTGTGTTAAGGCTCTTTCCACCCTCAGTGGGCCCAGCAGTATATCCCTGGTCAGGTGGTATTGGGGTGTGTCCCTAACTAGAGATCAGCAGCCAAGAGGGGAGCTGGGGATAAATCCTAAGGCAGGGATAGTGTGTTTTCTTATAAGGTGGAGGACGCTGCTTCATCTTCAGACAAGGGGAGCACTGGCCTGGAGCAGGGAAGAGTGGGCTACTTTGGCAGGAGCCAAGGGTCTAAGGACACTTGAGCTTCCAAGGTTTTTTAATGCATCCACCCAGATGTCCCCATTCCAGGTCATAGGGTCCCACTCCTTCCCAGTCAGGGTTCTGACCTGAACATAGCTGACTTGCTGGACAGCAGACCATTCAAACTTGTCTGGTTCTCAGCTATGCTGGTAATTAAGTCTTGAGACTGATGCTCCTGCATTTTCTTCTCTCTGGCTGCAGGCGATGGGATAGTCCTTTCCTTTCCTATGCTTCTGAGAAGGCCTTCTGGATTTACACTTTGCCTCAAATTGGTGACCATTCACCCTCACTTTTTTATTGTCTTTCTTCAGTGCATTGATCTCACTCAGCAAGAGTAACCTAATTCCATTGTCTTTATAATTACTTCTTTTCCTGAGCCTCCCAAGCATCTGAGATGTTGTACTTGCCAGTGCCTTTCTTTCCTTGGTGCCTTCTCCCCAATCACAGTCAGTAGAAGTGTTAACAATTGCCCCGCTACAACATGCCAGGGACTGTCCACATCCCATCCATTACCAGGAATGGGGACCTCATTGCCAGTCAGCTGGCAGATGACCTAGTTCCAAAATTCCACTTTAGAGATTACTTTCCAGGACTATTCCTGGCACAGAGGTCTTTTTTTTTTTTTTAATTTTTTATTATGTTATGTTAGTCACCATATAGTACATCCTTAGTTTTTGATGCAGTGTTCCATGATTCATTGTTTGCGTATAACACCCAGTGCTCCATGCAATACGTGCTCTCCTTAATACCCATCACCGGCCTATCCCAATCCGCCACCCCCCATCCCCTCTGAAGCCCTCAGTTTGTTTCCCAGAGTCCACAGTGTCTCGTAGTTCATTCCCCCTTCTGTTTACCCACTATTCATTCTTCCCTTCCTTCTCCTACCAATCTCCCTGCTATTTATGTTCCATAAATGAGTGAAACCATATGATAATTGTCTTTCTCTACTTGACTTATTTCACTTAGCATAATCTCCTCCAGTCCCGTCCATGTTGCTGCAAATGGATAATCGTTCTTTCTGATGGCTGAGGAATATTCCATTGTATATATGGACTACATCTTCTTTATTCATTTGTCTGTTGAAGGGCATCTCGGCTCCTTCCACAATTTAGCTATTGTGGACAATGCTGCTATGAACATTGGGGTACATATGGCCCTTCTCTTCACTACGTCTGTATCTCTGGGGTAAATACCCAGTAGTGCAATTGCTGGGTCATAGGGCACCTCTCTTTTTAACTTTTTGAGGGACCTCCACACTGTTTTCCAAAGTGGCTGTACCAACTTGCATTCCCACCAACAGTGTAAGAGGGATCCCCTTTCTCCACATCCTCTTCAACATTTGTTGTTTCTTGCCTTGTCCATTTTTGGCACGGAGGTCTTAAATTGGGTTCTCAGGGAGGCAGACTCTGAGATGGGGATTTGCATATGGAAATTCCAACGGATGTATTCCTGCAAACAATTTGTGTGGGGAGAGGGGAAAGAGAATAGGACTGAGCAGAGGGAAAAACTGAGCTGCAGTGAAATTGCAACAGAAGCCCCAGCTAATCTTCTGGGGGGATCTCTGGGTTTGAGATGGTCCTTCAGAGTTGTCTGAATTGAAGTGAGGGGGCTGGGCTGGTGATGCTCCCTTACTGACCAAAACATATCATTGGATGTGAGCTGCCCTTGGGCCAGGAACACAGAATTGCGTGAGGCCGTTCCCTCTAGCCAAGGGCAGTTCCAGGGGGAGGGCCTCACTAAGCACCAACAGCAAACAATCGTCTGGGCAGGGAGAGAAATCGCCATTACATCTAGCAACGCTGTTTTGAAAATTTCACAAGATCATGAATGTAGAAAGGCTTTAAATTTGTTCAACACTTTATAAATCCTTTATTTTTATTACTTCACAATTTTGACTTGGATTGGCCCAGGCAGGGAATCAGCTGCCGTTGTCAATAGGAATGATCTCTTTAACGATAAGTCAGACTGTCCCATGTTCCAAGTCATTGGCCTTCAAATAGTCCATCCTCTTAATCTAAGACTCCAAATTCCTGGTAGGTTTTAGAGAAATCTCTAACTGAGCATCATGTGAAAATGAATTTGACTTTTCTTTTCCTGTTCAAGATTTTTCCTTCATTGAGCAGTTTTAGAACATCTGAAGGGTTAAAGGCTAGTATCATTGCAAAGTTGAAACAGAACCGTAAGTTTAATATTATTTTAAAGTTAAAACGATTTAACATGACACCAAGCTTGAGTTAACATTCTACATGGTTGTAGAGATATTAGGGTTTAAACAGATGTCAGCAATTTTTTTACAAAACGGAAATTGAGTTCTACAGATGGTGAAGACTGAGGAGCTCAAAGTGTCGTATAAAAAAATGTACATTCAAGTAAAAAGTAATCATCTTTATATTTCAAGTTTGAAGACGCCCTTTTGGTGATGAGGATAATTTTCAAGCCGATCAGACAGAAATCTATTTACCTTTCACTTCCATATCGTACTTTTTTTCCTCTGCTACGTTTTCTAATTATGAAAGGTATTTGTGAAGTAATTAGGACTTTATCCTTTCCCAGTTCCCACCCTTATTCTACCTAATTTTTCTGTTAGCACAATATTGTTCAACTTGCCTCATCATCACATTTTCCATAGCAACAGGCCATGGTGTGGTAAAAATCATTGCCTTCTAGATTTTTATTATTTTCTATATATAGTTGGACTTCTTTAGAAAGTTGTAACTTTCATGCACTTACTTAATGGAGATGCTCTTGCCATTTAAGGAAAGGTTTTCAAGGATGTAAGAAAATATTTAGATATGTCAGTTTCACTCATTATCACCAGTTCTTTAAGTTATATTATTTGGACTCAAAAGTATAAACTTTTCCATAAGTGATGATACAAAATCCACAATTTTAAATGAGGGAATGTAAAAATACATCATCTACAAAATTATCACTTCCTGTTTTCTCCCAAACAATCAGGTGTTTTGTTTTGTTTTTTTCCAAATGTATAATCAGTCTTGTGTACTTGAAACCCTGACGGCTGGAGAAGTTAAAAAAAATGCACCCCACGATTTTGCTTGAACAGAGAGATTTGTGAGACTGAAAAGAGGATGAGGGATCTGCCGTCCACTGTGGATAACATGGGGGTGCCTCCATTTATATATGTGCTGGTTTCTGGCTTTGGTGCCTAAGACCTCGGGAAAAGTGTGTTCTAACAAAGTACCGACGCTGCTGGAGAATATCTGTGCTATTTCCAGCCTGAGGAATATCCACACATACACACTACCACTGGTTCCCAAACCATCCTGCCCTCAGGGGCTAAAATTCTCCTTCACAGCTGCCCACCACCACACCCAGCACCCTCTTTCCAGTGGATTTAGGAAGGACTGCCAGAGCCATGAAGGAGCTGAAGACATCAGATGAATGTCTCTTCCAGCAACTCCCAGGGGGACCATAATCCCAGCTCATTCTACCCATCTCCATCTAGAGAGTTCTATCATTTTGGGTCTTTCTCTCTCTGGCTGGGCACTACTTATTGTCTTTAGAAAATATCGTTAGCTGTTTATGACCTGGTATCTTCCCTCAGCCATGGGAAGCAGGTTGCCTTCTTTCCCTCCTTCCATCTGCTTCTGAAAATTACCCTAAGTGAATCCTGTCTTTTAAGAAGTGAGGGCTACACTCTGTATCACTCTGATCTTCTTTACCATCACCATCTCAAACAATGACACCAGCTAGCTTTTATTTACATCACTCAAATAGCTCCATTCCTTATGATGACCCTGTAAGATTGAGTTTGACCTCACCTCTCTAATGAGAAAACTGAGACTCAGATAAGTAACTTACTCAATGCCACAAAGCTAATAAATGACGGCACTTGAATTAGACTAGATCTTACACCTCTCCCAGCAAAGGCTGTGGTTAAGGCGGCAGGCATCCATTCCCACCACAGTTCCTGCACACTCGAATGCAGCAACGTCAGGGTAGGTAGAAAAGGAGGGCAGAGTGACTACAGACCAGTGAGATAGGGTATCTCTGAGTAGCTGTGGGGAGAGTAGAGTTTTTCAAATAACATTACTGCTACCGATGCCTCCCAAACCCAGGGCTGTGATTTACCAAACCAGCAAGTAGGTTGACTCAAGAACAGACCAGAGTTCTCTTAGACAGCCCCTGCATGGCTTCTCAGTCACTTCAGCCTGACAAGTGGAAGGAGATTCAAGACCCTCTCACTGTTCCAGCACTACCGGTCCTAATATCAATAGGATTGCAAAGATAATGGATCCTCATGCCTCACTTAAGATCTCTGGACTCCCCACACAGACACCATTAGGCCAGAATTAGCTATTAGGATCTGTTATTTCTTTCAATCTTATTGTTAATAGGATCGGCATTGCCTGAACATTGAGAGATCCTGGAACCTTGTTCTACTCAGCTCACTGAGCGGCAGATATCTGTTTTATATATGAATATCTTATTGCCATTTTTTGCCTTTATATTAAACCTATTTTAAAAGCATAGCCCAAAGCCATCTCTGCCTTTGGCTTCTTTCTCTTTGCGCTTTCTTTGAGCTAGGAACTGAGCACATCAATAGTTGCTCTGAAAGCTTTGATGCTTCTTTGGCAATGACTTCAGTCCTCTGCCTTTACCACAGAGCTGCAGCGACTGTCTTATGTGGAGAAGCATAGTTGTGGTTGATAAAATGCTAGTTCAATAGGGAGAAAAAGTGAATTGATTATATTGAGCATTTTTCTGTCACTTTTCTAAAAGACAAAAGAGAATAATTTTGGTTCCTTCATCTATTCCATATATACACTAATTTTTTAATTACAGTCAAACATTATTAAAGGAAATCCAAGTGAAACCAGGGGGAAAATTATAACTACGGTTTAGTACATAGGATTCTGTTTGGTCTGGGGAGGGGGGAGTTTGTCAGGCTCTTTCAAGCATTTAGATTTGTGCAATATTTGATTATGTGTACAATTACTCTAAAAGTATTTTACGCAGTATAATTACATGAAGAATAATCCATGGTATGGAAGGTACTGCAACCCTCTTTTGCAGGCTGACTTCTGAGAAATAAGGATCCTACTGCCCTCTGCCTAAAACCATAGTTTAGTTCCTCATATCCTTTCTTATCCCAAAGATTTTCTAGCTGCACAGCTTTGCCTTTGTGACTCACCATCCTTCTTCCAAGAGAGGCAGTGTGATAGTGGTTATGTGCAGGGACCCAGAGACAGACAGCACTTGTTTAGAATCAAGGCTGCACCGCTTAGTAGCCTTATTCACCTGTGTGGCTAGCTATTTAATGCATCCCGGTTTCTTCATCTGTAAAGTGGGTATAAAACACTATCTGCATCATAAGATTACTGGGAGTATCAACTGCAATCCTGACTACCATGTTATTGGCACATAGTAAATGATAAAAGTTAGTTGTCATTATTACCAGAGTGATGACAGTCCTTAGAGGAACTGTGGGGACAGACCATGTGTGTTTTAGGAGGCTTGCTTGCCACATGAGAAGCAATTTGATGGATGTTGGAAAAATCCCTAGAGATGCGGATTCTGATTCTGTAAACAGTTTCTGGAAATGGCTGCTGCTTCTTCTGAATGACCAAGATGGTTCCAAGTCCTGGCAGGACAAAATGAGGCCATGTTCCTTTGACTGACTGTGCAAATGAACCCAACACTGGAGTCAAGCTTTGGTTTTGACATTATTATTCTTTCTTTTAAGATGATTTATCTTTCTGGGGACTCTTAAACTATGGTGATAATGACTGCTGGCTCTCCAGAAATACTTTTCAAATATAGAAAAATTATGTGGGGGTGGGGAGTGTTTGGGGAAGAAGGGGAGCCCTGCTTGAAACTAGGATTTGCAATCACCTCTGAGCTCTGCTGCTGTTTCTCTATTAATGAGCTTGTAATTTGATTATTTCATCAGTGTTTCTCAATGGGTGGTCCCTCTGAATCAACAGGGGGAGGGTGTTTGTTCAAAGTACAGATCTCAGGGGCGCCTGGATGGCTCAGTCAGTTAAGCAACTGACTCTTGATTTCAGCTCAGGTCATGATCTCAGGGTCCTGGGATCAAGCCCCTCATTGGGCTCTGCACTCAGTGGGGAGTCTGCTTTAGGATTCTCTCTCTCCCTCTGCCCCCCTCCCCCGCTTATTCACTCTCTCTAAAATAAATAAATCTTAGAAAAAAAAAAAGAAGAAGAAGTACAGATGGCTGGGTCCCACCCTAGACTTTCAGGATCAGAATCTCTGGGGCTGGAGCTGGGCAGTCTGCAGCTTAATCAGGTCTCTGGGTGATCCACCCAAGTGGGAGAACCTCTAATAGCAAATACAAACATGTTAGTGTCACTACTGACATGATTGCAGCTTCAAGCACTCCTGACTTTGTTCTGAGAAGGCGAAAGAGATGATTAATACCTAAAATTAAGTATTCATTCATGGGCCACGGGCCTTACATTTTCACTTTTCTGTAAATGGAAGTTATGAGAGCTCCTGAACTCTTTAAATGTAAGAATGTGGGGTGCCTGGGTAGCGCAGTCCTTAAGCGTCTGCCTTCGGTTCAGGGCGTGATCCCGGCGTTCTGGGATCGAGCCCCACATCAGGCTTCTCCGCTGGGAGCCTGCTTCTTCTCTCCCACTCCCCCTGCTTGTGTTCCCTCTCTCACTGGCTGTCTCTCTCTCTGTTAAATAAATAAAATCTTTAAAAAAAAAAAAAAGAACGAATAAAATGTTTAGTGTTTGGGGCTCTCTGCTAAGAGGTAGCATAAATGTGCCGAGCATTTTTATAAGAGAAATATGTAGGTGGGGTTGACATATGTGTGCCCCAAATCCCCATTTGCCGTAATTTAAGAAAATAGATACCGAGGTGGTGCCAGTGAATCTTATAGCTAAGCTACTGTTTTGGCTGGGTAGAGGGAGGGCACACCTAACCCAAGGGAGCTATAAAACATCAGCTGAGCATTGATGGAGTTGGGAGTCAAATAGAAACCTGTTCTCCTGTGAAAACATGCACATATGTGGAATTGCATTGCTATAATCAGGACACAACCAAATTCACAGATGTGCCCAATTTTCTGTTTCCTCTATATTTTACCAGTTTCACGGCACAGTGACAAATGAGGAAAGTACTAAACCGATTTTACACAGCATCTCTTGGAAGCTGCTCACAAATCTCTCTGGTGGGAATGAACCTCACGAATGTTAATAGTTAAGTGCTACATCTGTCTAATCCATCTCTGGGACACACTAAGCTCTCTGTTACTTTGCATATAGCAAATTGAAGAAATCCCATTATTCTAAGTCAAGTTTAAAAAAAAAAAAGATTTCCTTAAAAAAAAATCCATCTCTCCCCAGTGATTTTTCTTCTTCTATTTTCACATTTTCAAGTGCGTATGATTGATAATTATAAAATGGACTAAAAAAAAAGAATATCTGACAGAAAATCAGAGCAGGGCAAAAGATAAACCCCTAAGTCTTGTCACTCCCACTGTATGTGTTTCTCACTACTTTTTAGCTCCTAAAATTCCAGGAAGCTCTTAAAACTTCTCTACCAACACCCAGAAAAAGAAAGGCAGGATTTTCAGAGTTTGGAAAAAGAGAAAAAAAATATTGTAATGGACAATTATTTTTTTCTGACCATCAGTGTATACCCCTACTCCCACGTTTTTAAAATCTTCCTTCCTTCCTTCCTTCCTTCCTTCCTTCCTTCCTTCCTTCCTTCCTTCCTTCCTCCTTTTCCTTTGCCGGCAAGCACCAGACTCCACTAAGTGCGGTCTTGAGGGTCTGTCAGTTAAGACTTCCCTTCTCTCCCCCTCCCAGTGATTGAGTGCCTGACTCAAGCTGGGTCAAGCAGACATGCTCTCCTGAGCTTTGAGTCTTCAGCACAGGATAGTAAGGACAGCCGAGTGCTGACTCCCATGGCAGTGCTTCGCCAGTACTGTCCGTTATTTCTTGTCACGCAGAACCCCAGAGCTGCCCTGAGTCCTGAACTTTTCCTAGTATGAACCTTCACTCAGTTTTGCTCCTTTAGCTCCTCCGCATCTTTCCCATAATTCCTCTTTTCCATAATATAGCCAAAGTTTTCTCCTGTTGCTTCTAATCAGAGGTGTGAATCAAAATCTTTAGCAACTGGCTTCCCAGTGGGAGAAGGCAGTGACCAAATGGAACATGCCCCTCGCCAAAGAGAATGGACGTTGGTGAGGGTGCTTACCAGTGGGCTACTCACTAACAAAGAGCTTTTACTACAGATATTAGATCTCACCATTCTGCTCATTTTAGGAACCGTGGCATTTTAACCTGAGTCACCCAGCTTTACCTGCAGTCATGTGATAGAAATAATAGATGGTGATGTTAAGAAGAGAGGGGAAGATACTAACCAAGCAAGGATGGGCAGAGGGATTGGTGATGAATATAGCGCTGAGTAGCATGAGGGAAAAGCTGCACAAGGGGGAGGTCTGCTTGAGTAGCTCCAGAGATCTGTAGAATCCTAGAGATTCTTTTGTGATTCCCACAAGGCACTAGATCCATGGCTTATGAAAGACAGGTCTTTGGTAGAAAAAGCACTAAGCACCCACAACTGGAGAAAGGTTTCCTTTACTGAGTTAAATGGTATTGATAGATCCCTCACTGACTTTCACACTTGCCACGGGAAATTAGAATAAAGCCATAACCTCCCCAATTAGCATCATGTTTAAGTGAAACTGTGAAAGACAGCATCTGGTTCGCTTGTGAGAGAAGGCGGTGCTCGCACATGAAGGTATGATGCTGCAAGTTAAAAATGGACCCAGGTAGAGAATGTGATTGAGTCTGTGCCTACCTCTGCGGTCTCCTTTCCATGGCACCACCTCAGCCAGGAACCCTCAATCCGAGCACACGCAACTAGCTACAATTTCCTCAGTGCACCATCCCGGTCCATGTCCTGCACAATCATTCCCGCCGCTTGGAATGCCCTTCTCCCACCTTGTCTAATTAGGGGCGTCCACTCTTCCACAGCCCCCAGTTCATGTGGCATCTCTGAGTACACTAGAAAAAGCACCCCTTGCTCATTTCCCTCTGTCAGAAAATTGGTGGACTCTCTCAATTTTGTGAAAACAATACCTTCTATCAAACTTTTTAGGAAAATTGTTATTTAAAAGATACTAATCTATAATAAATAACGCCCCTCACGTTCAACAGCACACAACCTGCATACTCCTGCAGATGGTTCTGGATGACAAAATATCCGGACACGCTCGCAAAGAAAAAGCTCAAAGCTCATAAACTTCATCTGAGAAGCATTCCTCGTGTGTGTTTCCACTCTGTCTAGAGCGCTGGCTCCACTCTGTCTCTAACAACGGTTTTGCATGTGTTTGTTTACATACCTATCAGCCCCACAAAGAGGGAAAACACTTGAAAAGAGAGACTTGCTTATTCACCTCTGGAACTCCAGTAACCAGCAAAGTATTGGTAAATGATAGACGCTGAGTAGATTTTTGTTGAAGAAATGAATGAAGAAATGCTAATACATGGTACCCAATGTAGGGCCTTGCACATAAATAGCATTTACTCACTTAAACTCCTGGAAACAACAATTGGCAGTATTGGTACTTTTATACTCCCCCCACCCCGCCCCGTTTGGATATGGGAGGGGAGGGCGCAAGCACTCGCGTGCACACACGCCCATGTTTATGGGTGTGTTCTGATAGCTTAATGACAAAACATCAATTCCAAGTGAGGGTATTTTCATCGTTTAATACTGTGTCTTGCTAGTACCTCACACAGTATATATGCTCAATAAACATTTGCTAAATGAATAAATGAGTGATCATGAATGAGTCAGTGAGTGAATCAGAACAAAGAAAGTGTCACCATCACTCTTATTTATAGGCTAGAAATATCGAGACTTGTTTTCTTAATGAAGTGTGGCACTTAGAGAAGTTTAAGAGTCTATCAGCATCATGATAAATGTTTGAGAAAAGATGTCTTCCCCTAATATAAAAGAAACATATCTCTTCTATTACGATGTTAGGAGCAGTGATACAAAGAAGGGTAAAATCCCACAATATTAGGTGCAGAGTAAACTGATGCTCAGAAAATTAAAGGATTTTCCCCAATGTTTTCAGTAAGGTGATGTTCCAGAAAAGACAGCTTGTAAACTCCGACGCTGATTAAATGTTTCCCTGACCTTTCTACCATAAGGCCCACAAATACACCAATCAGCAGAGGTCCCTCAGAACTGCCGCTGCGCTCCACTTTCACCAGAGCAGAGCCGAGGCTATAAAAATAGTTGAAAGCGGGAATTTGTTTTTTTTAAAAAGAAATTCAATGTCCAGGAACTATTGCTGGGTCACCCCAAATTCGAACACCATCGGAGCCCATTCAGTGAAAATTGACATTGGCGATGGATAATCCTCATCATGAAAGATCTCAATTTGTTGCATACATGTTATTTTCTCGGGCTGGAGAGTAAGCTAAGACAAGGAGAACCAAGGGAAACATGCTTTCTGGTTAACCCTGAGACAGCTCAAAATTCCTTTAATCAGAAGACTCAAACATTCCAGTTACTCCAGGTTTTACTGGCTTTGAATCCGTGTAGGATCAGAAAGTCTCAGAAAGATCTGAGAGTATATTTGTCAGTAGAATCACGGAAGCTTTTGAGTGACAAGAATTTTTCAAAACATTGACATGAGGTTTAATGGGGAAGACCATGTCTTCTACTTACAGTGCACCAAACAAGTAAGGAATGGATGTCTATGCTCGTTGAGGCCAGCAGACATTGCCAGATTGTTTTCCACACTGAGTATTAAAGGTATGATATCTGGAGCCTCTGAGATTTCCGAGGACCTAAGAAAGAGTTTAAAGGACGAAATTTTTTAAATTATTCAAAAATGCAAAAAAATTGGCAAAATGAAATTAATAAATGTTTTATTAAATGTCTCCAAAACGTAATACTATGTCAAATTCATTAAGTGTTATATTTAGAACTCGTGAAATTTCCATTATATTTAAAAGCCATTTGTTGGCTAGATTTTATCATTTTGCCAAGTGATCACAAAATCAGTCAACTGTAGATTAAGTATGTTATTCATAGCCAAATAATTTTTAGCATGAGAATATAAGCATCAATTTTGTAAAATGTATAAAAATTATAATATGGGTACATTTCCATATATTTGGTATCAGGCACGCTGGAAGAGAGATTGCCTGGGGTCTCCCGAGGTGGCTGGAAGTCATGGTGACACTATCACTTGCAGTGAGAAAGAACCCAGTACCCAACACATCTTTCTTTCTCACTCTTCTCTTCTGGGGTCGACTCATACGGCAGGAGGCAGTTGTGCAGGGTGAAAGAGCACTGGATTTGGAGTCAGAGAGCCAGGTTCAAGTTCTAAGTGGGCTACCTCCTTTGTTATATGACCTGGGGGCTGAGGCTCAGCACAACTAATGGGCTCCGTCCACAGAAAGTGATGAAATGAGACCGTACATTAGGTCGTATGAGATGAACCATCTATTTGTAGAGCAGAATAGACTACCAACATCACTTTCTTGTGTTTCCACCTGATATTTGAAAGCATTTTGCAAAGTGTAAGTAATTACAGGGATTAAGATGCAGAGGGACTCAGAAAGTAAAGCAAAGGAAGGGTGAATGCCTAAACAGACTGGGAATAGCAGCGGGAAGGTCCCAGAACCACAGCACCAAGGCTTCTAAGTTTCTCACAGCCAGAGGCAACTCTTTGATCCCTGGTCTGGCACCCTCTGTGTTAACAGTTATAGCCTCCTTGCCAGCATTCCCCCAAACTGTTGTTATTCAGAGGTCTGGGAAGGACCTTTGTGCATCCCTGAAGTAGAAAGAGATATTGCTTTGACCTTTTGTCCCCCCCACCTGCCCCCCAGCCCCCTTCCCTTCAGAGCAAATGGAGAGAACAGGGTGGGTATGATGGGAGCAGCAATATGCTCTCCCAGGAAGTTCCAGTCCTAGAAGCTTGCATTTGCTCTGTGGGGCTAACAGATGCAGAATTTCTAGTAACCTATAATAGGTTTCCACATCTATCTATCTCTGTAGAAAACTCCACAACTACTGGTTAGATGATGACTATACATATTTCATATGGATGTTGCCTTGGAAAGTCTTTCTTCTTCTAGGTTTGCAACTTATAGAAACACTGTCTTCTTAGCTTGGTTTTATTCATGGAAGAGTAGAGACATAACCTGGGGGCTGACAGAACCCTGAAGGGGAAGAGGCTCCCTCACTCACAGTGGGGCAGGGGAGTCCCTTATCTTGCTAGACTCATTTCTTCATTAATTCAAAATAATAATTACAGCTAAAAGGCCAGAGGGTATCACAGGAAGCTTTTCAACTGGCTCTTTTGCTAGAAAGGAAGTTTTGGGGGTAAAGCTCCCCCCTGCCACACTTTCCTTCCTCACTCGAAACGCTGTTTTCCACTTACAGGTTTGACGAAGGTTAGAGGGTATCGGAGAAGCTTTTAGAAGGTTCTCTAGAATCCTCTGACTCCACCACACTTGCTGGGTTATGGGAGAGGGACAAAAGAACTGAAAAGAAAAAGTAGGGGGAAAGACAAAGGGAGCCAGCTCTCTGGTCTCCTAACACCCACTTGGTTGTGGCTCCTGGCTGCTGAGGGTCACCTATGAGTGGCTCCTGAGGATGGACTGTGACCACCCTGCTATAGATTAATTCTTTCCTCTTATAAAGTTGGGCTTCAGTATACTTAATGAGGGAGAAATAGGATGTGATTTTTTTTCCTTCAGAATCACTCCAGTACGATCCGCAGAATGATTAGCGTGGCTCAGCCTCAGTTGGGATATTATGGCTTAAATTATTCCTATTAGTTTCCAGCTGACCTTGGAACACAAACATTACATCTGATTTCAATGAAACTTTAGACTTTGTTGTTCTCAGTCAACTAATGAAACAGTTGAACCTTCCCATGACTTGCGGTAATTATAATAAAGGGTAAGTATTATCACGAATAATGCAAACTGATTTACAAGATGGCAAAGTGATATTCTGGAAGTCGGGCACAAAGACATTAAACATGTGAACCAAACGCAGAAAAAAATGAAGGGCCTTCGAAAAGGTTGATCCATGACTGTCGAAATACAGCCCCACCTGGCAGTGTGGCTTTTGTACAGTGAGTTTTGGCACAACTGACTGGTTACAAGAAACATTATGTTAACAGGAAAAGCCACTTTAAAAGTCCGTTTGATTTTTCAAGCTCTCAAATACACCCTAAACGTTTAAACCAATACTCCAAACTGATTAAAGCATTTATGGAAAATAAAAGTGTTTTGCCATGGGGGGAAGAGATGAGGGATCTTGGTTGTTGATGCTTGTTTGTTTGGTTTTACTGAGGTGTAGAACAGAAACCCCAAATTTGACAGATTTCCCAGTTCTAATTTAGTTTTAAAAGTTTAAGAGTTTATGCCACCCCAAACAATTTATCCAAACTCAATGAATTTTCAAATCAAACCTAATGACCCTCCTGCCGCAGGAGTGGGGTGGTGCCCTCTTCATGGTTATATTCTTACGACTGAATATAATAGTACTCGACATATAGCAGATGCTTAATAAACGAATAATGAAAACTAATTGCCTAAAAAGTGGGGACTCAGCCTCAGAACTCACGTTGGAACATGCTAGCATCACATCATATTCAAATGGACATTGCACAGATGTGTCATATGTGCTGTTTTTTGGCACTAGAGTGTCACATCTCAGCTTTTTCTGTCCCCGACTGCCCGTGTGCTCAGGGAACTCCTCTTCATCCTACAAATCACTTTTTCAGAAGAGTCCCAGACCTGTGATGCCCAAGGCTCTGGAGTAAGACTGTCTGGGTTCAATTTCTGGCTCCGCCACTTTAATAAGAAACTTGACTATTTTGTGCCTCAGTTTCTCCATATGTAAAGTGGGTGTTTGTAAGGATTAAGCATGTTAATGTGTATCATCTGAAGGTCACTCAACAAATGCTAACTCTTAGTGCCTTCAGTTACTTGTCACACGGCCCCGCGATTGTTTGTTTACTCGTGTTCCCTGCGCTCACAACTCCTCCAGTGTAGGCCTTACGTCTCTTTATGCTGTACTCACCAAGTTTACAAAGCACTGACTCCAAACTTTGCAAGCAATAAATGTTTGATGATTTGAATAAACTAAAACCAACGCATTCCCGAGTCAGGTGTGAGGCTAATTTCTCTTATTCTTTAGGGAGGTCCTTCCAGTTGGAGAAGATCATTGGGTTAGAAACCTGTAAATTCCACTTCCTATAATTCACCTTGCTGGGAATGAATTAGAGACATTAATGTTCACCAAGAATTGTGAAATAGCTAGTGTTTCACTGTGGCCAAGCTTTCTTTTAGGGACATACACATTGACTTGCAGTGCAATTTTGCCTTTAAGAAACAACTGCCTTTCCTTGTTATTATTTTGAACAAATTCACATCATTCTTACTGCATTTCATTTTCTGAATGAAAGTCACCTCCTTCCCAGCTACCACGGCCAGGGTTGGGAAGAGGAGAGGTTTAGGGTATACCACTTTCTTCCAAAACTATCACTGATTGGAAGAATCTCTTTTTTCCCCAACTTTTAACCACGTTTAAAAAACTTGTACAAAGTGTTTCCCCAGTTTCTGTTCTGACTGATGTCATTCCCCAAGAACCTAAGTATTCAAAGAAAAATCATAGTAAAAAAATGCACTTTTAGGCCACAAAACACAGGATAACACTGAAGCTATTTTGTTGTTTCTAGAAAAATAATTGCTTCTATACTGAACACTTGGTGTTAAGCTCTGGCATCAGGTTAAAAAAATGTGGACTTATTTATAGGAAAATATCAAAGAAATACAAATAAAGCTACTACTTGCATAGGACAAAAACTGTGACTGTGGTAAATGAATGACTAAGAATTGAGAAACCCTGGGTCAGAGAATGTTCTTGAAGTTACTCAACTATTCTATGAGGAACAGAGGAGCAGTTACATCCCGGAGGCAGGATTTCCCCACCAGTCTCCTCCTCTGTGCTCCTTCCGGCGCCTACTTAGGGAAATAGGGTGGTCATGCCATTAATTGCCCTCGGAGGCCTTGAAGCCTAAGCCACCACTGAGGCAGTCATTATACAAGAAAGTGGGAAATGGGTCCCCTAGCACAGTCTTGCCTTTCTCTCTGCTGTAGCCGAAAAACGTCAATTTCTTATGACCCTTATGCAATAGTCTCCTCTCTCAGCTGAGAGGATTCAGGTCCTGGTTGATGATTATTTTTCTTTCCTATTATGGAAATGAACCACTGAGTTGTCCTCATTAAAAGCAGCTTGTCATTTAACCATAGGGGAATTACAGACAAAGGAGGTTTCTTAGGTCATTGGGTGCTGCCTGCCAGCCTGGACCCTCCCACCTACCACAGTGTTATTTCCGGTTCTTTGTCCACTCCATTTTCTGTGTCCCACGTACTCCTTCTGACCACGGCTGTATCACCTGACAGTGTCACTTGCAGGCATGCAGTTATTCTTGACTGTCTACATCATCTCTCTCCTAGGCAGTGATTCATCTTGATTCCCCAGGGTGAAGTATGCCTTTTGGGCTTCCCCCACTTCGCACAAACAATTCCTGAGGGTTACTTTGCACCAGCCCCTGAGGCCAGGCCAGGAGATATGAAGGTCCGGAAGACCCAGTTCCTGAGGGCCCAGGCCTCTCTATACAATGACTTTTTTCACTTTTTTCTTCTCTTGCCAACCTGCTGCTGTCCTGAATTATTCTCAGGACCCGCCCCAGGCCTACCTGGGAAATACGGCCCACCGATGTGCAGGGAATCTGCTGCTTCTGCCAGTTCCTCCTCAGGCATCCTCTGCCCTCACACAGGTTCCCTACAGACACCACCCAGGAGGTCCACCTCTGTCCCAGCCTACCTCTGTCCTGCACGTCCTCACATTTAATTAGCAGTTCAGTTGTGGGAACAGAATGCTAAGCATTCATTTTTTTTTTCTTATAATTTGAAGGCATTGCTTCAGTGTTGTCTAGCACAAAGTATTGATGATGAAAATTCTGTTGATCATCTGATCTTCATTCCTTTTAGGTAGTAGAATAATCATGACTCCTGTCCACCAAGTATTTAGGGTGCTTTTCCCTTCCCAGCACTTGGTAAAATGGCACTTCTTAGATCCCTTGAGCTTGAATGGGGTCACGTGACTAATTTTGGCCAATGAGTTGTGAGTGTTCCTCCCAGACCAGAGGGTTTACTCTGAGAACCTCCAGAACTCTCCCCTTTCCTTCCACCATGGCAAAGGACAGTGTTCCATGCAGTGGAGTCATCAACCTAGGTTCCAGAGTGAAAATGGTGATGACCCAGTAACACAGCCTCTTCATATCTGTTGTATATTCTGGAGAACTCCACCTCTCTTGTGAGATCTTCTCAGCCCCCCAAAACCCTCACTACAAAGTTCTGGGCATAAATCACACACTTTCTTTGGAGTATAATATTCTGGCTTTATCCTAAGGGCAAATGTTCCTACTACCAGACACTATAGTGGGAGTAGGACAGGGATGTTCTTTCAAGAATTAACCTGGTAACTGACCTACCTTACTCTTTGCATTTTGTGACTTCGAACATGGGGCCTTTCTGGGGCTCCTAAAGCACTTATTTATGGTATTTTGGGCTACGGTTTCTTCAGCCCTTTCTTTCTATTCTGATCACATATGCTTTTTGTATTCTAGGAATTCTTCAACATTTTTGACCAACAGATGGTTTCCAACATGGTTCTGCTTTTATTTAAAAAAAAACAAAAACAAAAAAACAAACAGAAAAAAAAAACATTACTGTCAATTCAAAGGGATCTTTGGAGGGAAAAGAAAGGTAGTTGTCCATGCTCAATCCACCATTTTTAATTAGAAGTTAAATGTCCAATTTTAATTGAGTTTTCAACCCAGTGGAAAGAAAAAAATCATACTGATTCTGAGTTGTCTAAGTAAAGAGCAATATATGAGAGCCTTAAGAATACAAACCATCTCCTTCTCCTGAAGTCTTTAATAAGCAATTGTATGAACCTTTAATAAACAATTGTACTTAAGTTTTAGAGGCACAACTTAGAAGGGCATGGCAAGGTTAAAGGGGCCTAAAAGGATATAATAAAGATGATTTTGAGGCTTGGGTAATAGGGTATTTGAGGAGAAGTAAACAGAATTAGTACTATTTATTTTAGCCAAATAAAATTTCAGAGTGTCCTAATATAGTAATGCATAAAGTGCTAATGTGCAGATCAAATTTTCTGTATCTCTACTAAGGCCAAAATAAGTAGAAACTGACTTTAACTACATAAAACAAGTTTTAGGCGAAAAATACAAAAAGAACTTTCTGAATGTTAGGGTTTTTAACACAGGCAGTGGAATACCTAGGGAAGACACAGGAACTAGTTCTCCAATTCTTACCAAAAATAACAAAAAACAAAACAAAACAAACAAAAACCCCCAAACTGGGAGAGTTGGTTTAGTGCGTAGATCTGTCTGAATATAGGAGCTTGCATTAGACTCTGTCCCTAGAGCACTAGGGTTTTCTGAGAAATGAAGCTGTGGTAAGTCTTTGGCACAATGGAAGTAGATCATGAACTGCCTATAAAACTGTAAGCATGTCCTCCATCATCCTTGGAACACGACATAATTCAAGAGAATCCTGAAATAGGAATGGGTTGTGTTGGAGTATTTTTGCCAACTATTTAAAAGCTCTTATTTAACTTTTCAATTATGAACTTGAGCCTTCTTTGGGAGTTGTCTTCTTCCCATAAAGACTTCCCAGATAATGTTTTCCTAGCAACATTTGACCAGACAGCCTAACATATACCCTGTTAGTTATAAACCCTAAGCTGCTTATTGTTCTCTATTCAATTACCTCTAGTGCTACAGTTGTTTTTTTCTCCCTATTCATTGTTTTGATAAAATTGCCAACATGGAAAAACAGAATAAGAGAAATTTGTTTCTAGTAAGGACTATCTATTTTAGCCAAATAAAATTTCACATTTTCCTAATATAGTAAGTTTTCATTTTTTTTTAGTTTGACATTTTTTTCTTTATTTTTTTTAATTTTTTTATTTTATTTATTTTTGATTCATTAGTTGTGTATAACACCCAGTGCACCATGCAATACGTGCCCTCCTTACTACCCATCACCAGCCTATCTCATTCCCCCACCCCCTCCCCTCTGAAGCCCTCAGTTTGTTTCCCAGAGTCCGTAGTAAGTTTCCAAATGCATAAAGTGCTAACGTGCAGATCAGGTTTTCTATATCTCCACTAAGGCCAAAATAAGTAGAAATTGATTTTGCAGGAAAAAAAAAAAAAGATTTAGGTTAAAAAAAAAAACTCTGACTGTTAGGATTTTTAACTTTGGCAGTGAGATACCTAAGAAAGGGACGGAAACTAGCTTTCCAATTCTTAACAGCCTTTTCTTCTCCAGGATGAACTGCACTCATTCCTATTATCACTCAGCAAATATTCACCAAGTTTCTGATAAGTTTCAGGTCCTATGATAGGTCCTGGGTGAACAAGAGTGGATGTGAATAGCACAGTACTTGTTCTCAAAAAGGAGCCTATGTTTTAGTAGCAAAAACAGACATTAAAAAAGCAGACAGCTAGGCAGTGAGATTCAGCAATTCCTATTATCTCCATTTTTCAGATGAAGAAACTTGGACTTAGCCTAAGTAACTCATCTCAGGCCATACATCTTTTTGCGAGGTAGATGGGACATATATTGTATTGTATGTACAAGAGCATACAATTTTATCAAAAGGAAAAGACCGAAAATACCCCAGTGATAAAGTTACTGATTAAGTAACAAACATATGATTAAGTGTTAATATGAGGAACACACAAAATAGTACCCTGGAAATTCAAGAAAGGGTAGACGCTGATAGGAAGAGACCGCTATGCTGATGCTGCCAGCTCTGGACCACACCAAGAAACTGCTCTAAGCAGTGGTTTTCAAACATGGGTTTTTGTTTTTTCTTTTAAGGATACTATTTATTTGTCAGAGAGAGCGAGCACAAGCAGAGGGAGCAGCAGGTAGAGGGAGAAGCAGGCTCTCCGCTGAGCAAGGAGCCTGACCCTGGGATCACGACCCGAGCCAAAGGCAGGTGCTCAACCCACTGAGCCAGCCAGGTGCTCCAAGCAGTGGTTTTCAAACAGGGTGCGGGAAAGGACGCTGCCCCCCACCCAGGGGACAAATGGTAGTGTCTGCAGATATTTTTTATCGTTATAACTGGGTGCTACTCTGGCATCTAGTCAGTAGAGGCTAGGGATGCAGCTGAGAATTATCTGGCCCCAGATGCCAGTAAGTGCTGAAACTGAGAACGAGAAATCTTGCTCTACAGCTCAACCTTGGCTGCCCATTAGAAACACCTGGGAGGACTTTACCCCATATCAATAGAATCAGAATCTCAAGTGTTGAGAAACGGGCCTTGAGGGACAGTAGTTTTTAAAGTTCTCCAGGTGATGCCAAGGTATACCCAAGGTCGATGAGAACTCTTCTGAAGGACAAAATGAAATGGTATTTGCATATATATGTAAACAACATATATAAAGGGCAAAATGAAAATATGTAAACAGTTGAAAATTGTGTTGGTTAATACATTTGCTCCCAGATTTATTCTCCACTTTTCTTCATCCTGTGTAGGTCCCCAGGAAGCTGTCCAGGAACCATATGACTCAGGCTCCCTTGCCCTCTGGATCCTGGGTAGACTCAGCCAATAGAAGAGGTACCACCTGGACACTGGTGGTGGGAAAGCAAAGCTAGTAGGTTATTTTCCCAACTTCCTCAATGTGTTGCCACAATTCTGGCAGTAGCTCTGTTCCTCTATGGCTACCGCTGCTTTGGGGTGGCTGCTTTTCCACGGCTTTAGCTGTCACCTGGGCTCTTCCCCTTATCCTTCCTTGTCCCTTCAGGCCCAGGGTAGCAAAAGTTTGCTACTCCTGCCAGTTCATGCATACATCTCTGTGAATGACCCCTCAGTTAAAAAGTTACTTCAAAATTCCAGTTGAACATGCTGTCTGTTCCCTACCAGTCTGGGCCAGTTTCATGAGCATGCAACCTGTGCAATGATATTGAGCCCCACGCTCTAGAAAGGTCCACACTTGGTTTACTCCTCTGCTGTATTCCATCTTGGAATTTGTAATACTTTTGAATGAGAGGCTCTGCATTTTCTTTTTTTCATTGGGCCCCATAAATTACATGCTGATCCTGCTGCTGGAACTCTGGCTGATACAAGGTTATTCTTGATAGGAAGGAAATGACAGCATGAGCAAGACCTGCAGTTAAAAATGCACTTGGTAGGGGTGCCTGGGTGGCACAGCGGTTAAGCATCTGCCTTCGGCTCAGGGCGTGATCCCGGCGTTCTGGGATCGAGCCCCACATCAGGCTCCGCTATGAGCCTGCTTCTTCCTCTCCCACTCCCCCTGCTTGTGTTCCCTCTCTCGCTGGCTGTCTCTACCTCTGTCAAATAAATAAATAAAATCTTTAAAAAAAAATGCACTTGGTATATCTGGTGAATGGTAAAATGTGGCCATTTCCAACCTCGCTGAAAGGGTAATCCATCATCACAGGTCGTGGCGATCTCATGGTGATTTGGAAAAAGCTGATGGAGTGGGGTCTGCTGCCAGACAGCATCACCTGGCTGCCAAGTATGTCCAGTGGGTCCTAGCTTAGGTCAGGTGAGGGTCGGTTTAAGACTAACCAGTTTTCCACATTTCAACTCTTGATGTGCCTAGACCTATTCTGAAAGTCTCACCCTAGATATGAATAGTAAGACTCCACAGGTAATGTGTACACATTCCAAGAAAAAATATGTTACCATGCATTAAGTTCATTTTATTCTTACAATATGCCATATAGCAATAGTGCGGCTGGAGTAACACCATGTTTAATAAACATTTTTATTGAAATATAACATAAATAGAGAGAAGTACTCAAGTCATAAAGTATCTATAGTTCAATTAATTTTCAAAGTAAACACATCTGGTAGTCTGATAAAGAAAGAGCATTATCAGCTCTCCCAAAAGCCCCCTTTGTGCCAACCCCTTCTCCAAAAGTGACTACTGATACCATAGGTAAGTATTACTTACTTTATGGAAAAAGAATCATACAGGATGAGTTATTTTGTCTCTTGTTTATTTCAGTCAGTATTTAGGTTGTGAGATTTATGTTGCATGTACTTTTTTTAAGATTTTATTTTTAAGTGAGCTCCACACCCAACATGGGGCTTGAACTCACAACCCCAAGATCAAGAATCACATGCTCTACCAACTGAACCAGCCAGGCACCTTCTATGCTATATGTATGAATGATTTCTTCTTTCTCTTTGCTATATAGTGATCCATTGTAAAAGTATTCACAATGTATTTACTCATTCTAGTACTTATGGGCATTTAGGTTTTCAGGTTTTCCTTATCATGAATAATGCTGCTCTGAACATTCTTGCCATGTCTTTTGGTGCACATGTACATGTGCATTTCTTTGGAGCATATATTTAGAAGTGCTGTATTGATAGGAAAGCTGTCAGCTTTAGTAGACATTATCAAAAAATAGTCCAAAGTGGTTGTATCACTTTATACTGCTACTACTGATGGAGGAATGTTCCAGTTGTTTCAGATCTTTAATGATACTTAGTGTCATCTTTTTTTTTTTTTTTTTTTTTTTTTTTTGCATTTTAATCATTCTGCTGGGTCACAGCAATTCCTCATTGTGACTTTAATTTGCAATCATTCCCCTGATGACTAATGTGGTCAAGAACCTTTTCATATATTAATTGTCCATTTTGGTATCTTCTTTGTGCAATGCCTATTGAAGTTCATGCCCATTTTTCTATTAGATGGTAACTTCTTTCTTTTTACTCATAGTTTTTTGTGCAAGTCCTTTGTTGTTTACATATATATGCAAATACCAAGCCCCACTCATGATTTGTCTTACTCCTTTTTTGGTATCTTTTGACAAAAGGAATTCTTAATTTTAATGTAGTTCAATTTAGGATCTTTTCCTTTATGGTTAGTACTTTTTGTGTCCTATTTCAGAAATCTTTGCCCCAAAGCCATGAAGATATCTTCTATTCTCCTATATTGCTTTCTAGAATATTTATTGCTTTACCTTTCACATTTAGATGAATAGTCAAAACACTAAATCATGTGATTGCTGACAGGTAGATGTCAGGGTTCATTTATTTCCACATTAAAAAATGAGCTATGATCATTTATTTAAAAGACCACCCTTTTCCTATTGTTCTCTAGTGCTACTTTTGTTATAAATCAAATATCCAAATAACACTGGCTTTAGTATTATGGTAATGCTGAGCTTACAGATGAGTTATATAGAATTATTATTAGTTATTTTCTAAATGTTTGGTAGAATTCACCAGCAAAGCCAACTGGACCTGAAATTTATTTTCCCCTCTTAGGAAGATTTTTATCTACATTCTATTTCTTTAATAGATATAGGACTCTTTAGATTATCTCTTTCTTCTTGACAGAGCTCTGGTAGTTTGTGCCTTTCGAGGGGAATTTGTCCATTCCATATAACCTGTGTTTATTGGCAACTTAGTTTTGTTAATCTTTTTTGTTGTTTTCTTATTTTCTATTTCATTTCTTTGTGTTCTAATCTTTATTGTTTCCTTCCTTCTGCTAACTTTGGGTTTAGTTTGTTCTTCTTTCTCTTAATGTACGCATTTAAAGCTATAAATTTCTCTCTTAAAACTATTTTTGCTGCATCCTATAAGTTTTGGAATGTTGTGTTTCCATGTTTGTTGGTCTCAAGATATATTTTTATTTCCCTTTTGGTTTCTTCTTTGACATATTGGTTGTTCAGGATAGTGTTGTTTATTTTTTATGTTTTTGTGAATTTTCCAACTTTTTTTCTGTTATTGTTTCCAGTGTCATACCATGGTGTTTAGAATAAACACTTGATATAATTTCTATCTTGAATCTGTTGAGACATGTTTTGTAACCTAATATATGATCTATCCTGGAAAATGTGTTATGTATGCTTGAGAAGAATGTGTATTCAGCTATTGTTGGAGGGAATGTTCTATATATGTCTATGAGGTTCATTTGGTCTACAGTGTTGTTCAAATCTGCTGTTTCCTTCTTGATTCTCTGTCTGAATAATCTATCCATTGTTTAGAGTGAGTTATTAAAGTCCCCAAGGATTACTATATCGCTGTTTACTTCTTGTTTTAGTTGTTAGTATTTGCTTTATGTATTTAAGTGCTCTGATGTTGGATGCATATTTACAGTTGTTATATCTTCTTGATGAATTGACCACTTTCTCATTACATAATAACTTTCTTTGTCTCTTTGACCATTTTTAGCTTTAAGTCTCATTTGTCTGATATAAGTAGAGTTATTCTGCTTTCTTTTGGCCACATTTTGTTTAAAATACTTTTTTTTATGCCTTCACTCTAAAGTCTATCTGTCCTTAAAACTAAAGTGAGTCTCTTGTAGGCTGCATTTTGTTAGGTCTTGTTTTTTTAATCCATTCGGCCATTCTATGTCTTTTGATAGGAGAATTTAATCCATTTATATTTAAAGTAATTATTGGTAGGTAAGGACTTACTGTTGCCATTTTGTTAATAGTTTTCTGACTGTTTTGTAGCTCCTTTGTCCCTTGTTACCTCTCTTGTCTTCCTTTGTGATTTGATAACTTTTTGTGGCAGCATGCTCTGACTCCTTTATCATAATCTTTTGTGTATTTACTACAGGTATTTCCTTTGTGTTTACCATGAAGTTTACATAAAATATTTTATATCTGTAACATCATATGTTAAACTAATAATAACGAGCTCCTGGTAACCACAATTCTACTTTCTGTCTCTATGAATTTAACTAATCCAGGTACTTAATTTAAGTGGAATCATACAATATTTGTCCTTCTGTGTCTGGTTTATCCATCTAGCATAATATGTTCAAGGATCATCCATGTTGTTACATGTATAAGAATTCCATTCCTTTCAAAGGCTGAATAATATCCCATTACATGTATATATTGTATTTTGTTTAACCATTCATCTGTCCATAGATATTTGGGTTGTTTCCACCTTTTCAGCATTGTGAATAATGTTACTACACACGATAGTGTAAAATATCTGTTCAAGTCCCTGCTTTCAATTCTTTTGTGTGTATACCTAGAAGTGGAAATGTTGAATCATATGGTAATTCTATGTTTAATTTTTTGAAGAATCAACATACTGTCTTCTACCAAAGATGCACCATTTCACATTCTCACCAACAATGCACAAGGGTTTCAATTTCTCCACATCCTAGACAAAACTTGTAGGTTTTTGGTTTGCGGGTTGGTTAGTTCTTTATTTTAATAGCCATTCTAATGCGTGTGAAGTGGTATCTCACTTTGGTTTTGATTTGTATTTCCCTAATGATTAGTGATGTTAAGTATCTTTTCACATGTTAATTGGCCCTTTATGCTTCTTCTTTGAGGAAATACTTATTCAAGTCCTTTGCCTGTTTTTGAACTGGGTTGTTCCTTGTTTTTGTTGTTGCTGTTGTTGAAGAAAAACATTTTAATAAGATAAACTGATATAATAATGCCAGGGTATAGTATTTCCTAATACAATGTTGCCCAAAAAGTTTTTGAAATAATTAGCAGTGCGTATGTCTCACAAAGGACTTTTATTCAGGATGTATAAAAAACTCCTACAACTCATGAAGACAAACAACCCACTTTGGAAAGGACAAAAGATTTAAACAGACACTTCATAAAAGAAAATATACAAATGGCCAGTAAACACATGAAAAGATGCTCAACATCACTAGTCACCAAGAAAATGCAAGTTTAAATCACAGTGAGATACCATTACACACCTACAAGAATGGCTAATATTAAAAAATAAAAATACTAGTAAACATGCGGATGTGATATAACTTATACACACTTTTATGGGAGTATAAAATGATGCAACCAGTTTGGAAAAATATTTCGGCAGTTTCTTAAGAAATAAAACACATTTATCATACAACCCAACAATTTTACTCCTAGGTGGTTACCCAAGAGAAATAAAACAAGTCAACACAAAGACCTGTAATGTTTACGGCAGCTTTACTCCTAGTGGCCAAAAGGTGGCCACGACTTAAACGTATATGGACAAACAGATGGTGATATGTCATAAAATGGAATCTACTCAGCAATAAAAAGGAACAAACTACAGATACTGCAACATGGATGAATCTCAAAAATATGATGCTGTGTAAAAGAACTGAGACACCAAAAAATACATACTATATAAACGAAGTTATAGCAAATCTAAAGTAAGAAAAACTAATCGATTATGGCATAAAGTAAATAAGGACTTGCCAGGGCCTTCAAGGGAGGAAATGGACTAAAAAGGAAAACAAAGGAACTTTTGGGGATCATATAAATATTCCATATCTTGATTGTGGTGATGCTGTTTCCATAGATGTATGCATTTCTCAAATCTCATCTAAATGTACACTTAAAACTCGGTGCATTTCATTGTATGTAAATGATACCTCAATAAAGTCAATTTCTGAAAAAGTAATTTCTTTTAGCAACCAAGGAACTATGACGATAATTGAAGTTTCCAGACTGTGAGGATATACCTAGGTCTGACCTAAGTATGACAAATCAACACCTTACACTGAGGAAGGCATGTAAGTACCTAGCTTCCTTTACTCATAAACTGAAATAACTGTCCATAATCCCATTAGTAAAATAATTACATTTGCTCTTTCTTTTTTAGATTTTCTGAATCTGCCACTACATTTCAAACAAATAAACTAAAGAATAGAATAATATATATTTAAAATGTTTGGGTTACCAGAGAGCAAAAAAAAACATTATTTATAACATTCCCCAAGTAAATGGAATAAAGCATTTCAAAATTACTTCTTTTGTATTTCAAACATAGTCTGTTGCGTTGAATGGCCCTTTAAACATAAACCAAGCACATGGGAAGTTCCAAGGGTGTCACCTAGGTCTTCAGTTCTGTTATTGAATTGTTAGACAAAATTGCCTACATTTTTTATTTCAGAGATCACGAAATTGTACAAAATCTATTTGCAGTTTTGGTGGATAAAATGTATAAGCCCAATGAGGGAAGTTTCTCTTTAAATCATAAGGAATTCATTGAAAAATAATCATTAAGAATAACATAAAACATTTTGATACTATGAATAAAAAGGACAACCCAACCATAGAAATATACTCTTGTGTTCTACATATTAGCCTCAAAGGATAAAATAAAGTTGTTATCTTGTGAAAATAAATCTAATTCTTGCCTTGGATATAGCCTGGGTAGAATGCTCTATCTGATGGCATCATCTCCTAGGGTTTGAGATTTTAACACTAAGAAAATGTTGTTTTCCTGTATTTTCATGACAAAATAGCAATCTTGTTAAAAGGATCAGATTATAAAAAACGGGGAGAGAAGCAGGGAGAGGGTAGAAAAATCTCACCTAGAATAGTCAGGTTTCAGGAAGATGTCCTAATGACCTGAATCTGTATATTTTTCTGTGGAGGTGTGACTTCCACAGTGTGGCTGCAATTAGCTGTGGAATAATTATACAAATTGCACTGAGTCGTTTTACTCAGATAAATTCACCCCTTAAAACTAGGAAGTGCTGCCCGTTTGACCAGAAATCTGTGATTTTAAAGATTTTTGAGAAAACAATTTTTCTCTCCTTCAAGTTGTACCATGGGATCCATTAACAAACCAAACTCTTCTGTCCATCCAGAAGAATGTTATCTCTGAGTGTTCTGATTTTCTGGTTTTGAATTATACTTAATCATGAAACTCAGGGCTTGTCTTCCCTCAAAGCTCTTCCACTGCGATAACATGATTTACTAGAAAGTTACTTACCATATAACGCAGCTTCAAAGACCAAATCCCCCTTATTTGCTCCTTAGAGTTTTTCATTACAGCAATATGAATTAATGCCAGTTGTTACGCCAGGAGAGATCAAACTGAAACTTCCACAGAAGTCAAGTAACAGGAATCTCACAGGGATTGACAGAAACTGTGATATGCTCTTCAGTGACTGATGGACTCTGCTTTCTGTTTAAAAGAATAATAATAATAAGGTAGCAAAATTGAACAAGCCCCCAGGGCATAAAGCAAACTGTAAAAATAAATACAAGGAGAGTAATTCACAAATTTAAAAATACATAATCAATAAGGATGGGTGAATATGGCAGCATTTTGAGATAGAACTGCATTTTCAACTATTTTTAAAATGTTTCCCATTTGGCAGAACCCCAAATGGGCTTTGCCAAGCACTTTTTCTTCTTAATTTTTAAGTGCGTATGTATTTCAAGGAAAATTTAATCCATATGTTCCTCTCTCATTTACACAATTTATCAAAATGTTGCTTTGAATGAGCCATTTAATGTCTAAGAAAACTGAAATACTTCTCCCCCCATAGTAGTTTTTAGCTTTTTTTCTTTGTGAATTAAATATGTGTTTGGTACTACATATGAAGCTAATTGAAAAATATTCAATTCTGTTTTAATATTCAGAATCATATAAAGTCCGATAAAATTAAAAATAACAGAAGATACATCCCCCTATAGTAATATATTTTCAAGTTTCTAGAAGCCTTCTTTCATTCACATGGTTCCTATAACTCAAGGAATGTTAGAATGAAAAGATAACTCAGAAATGTTAAAGTTTTTTCTCTCACTTTAAAAACTAGGAAACTGAGTCCCAGAGAAATGAAAGAATCTGCCAAAATCACAAAACTAATTAGTGGCAGAGCCAACACATATATCTTCCTATTACAGTGACTTCTTTGGCTTTTCTGATTTTAATTAGGATTTTATCTATATCGAAATACATAGAAGCATCAGTATAATACTAGACCATAAAAAAACGTGGAGCTCACTTCTGCATGAAATGTAGCTGCTTGCTTCCAAAAGACCAACACCTGGACAAGGGATAGGCTGGACATGAAAAGTTCAGCATCTGGTGTTGCCACTGAAAATTTCAATGGCTCAAGGTACCATGTGATCCTAATTGCATCTTCCCGTTACCATCTCCCCAAGGGTAGGTGATAAATCCATTTAAAAGAAAAATTAAGTCCCATTATAGTCTCAACCCTTACCAGTTACATGCTACAGAGAAACAAGCTGATTAGGCTTTAAGGTTAAGGACATTTTTTCCTTCCCTCTCTCTCCTCCTCTTCCTTCTTCTTCTGCCACTAAAGGGGATCACTCTGGGAGACACAAAAGTCTGGTGATGGGCATTCCATGATGTCGGGAGGGTCTGAGGGAAGACATCAGTCCATTGGATACGACCGAGGTACATCTTCAGTTTGCCCTCCATTACCAGTGTCTTCAGGCAAGAAAAAAAAAGGCACAGATGAATAAAAAACTGCTATCCCCAGGGAAGGAAAAGAACAGAAGACTATTGGGGCTTCCATTTGTTATGTTAGCAGGCAGTCATAAACTACAGACCACAAATCACAATCAAAAGAGCTTTGTAAAATTCTGTAACCTTGTAACTTACCAGTATTTATATTGTGTTACTCTCTGTTTTGTAGCAGCAATTCTCAGCAAAATCTTATTTTTTTTTAAATATGATGGGAGGGGGCATATAATATGTGTATGCCTTTTGGGACAAAGGAGAGAATTGGAGGACCGTTTCTGGAGGGAGAAACCAAAATCATACAGTGCAGAGCACCTCAACCACTTACTAATTGTTTAACCTTGGGTCTGTTACTTAACAGCCTCTCTTTGTCTCAGTTTCCTATCTATAAAATGGAAATAGTAACAGGACCTACTTCATAAAGATTAGTGAAACAATACATGTAAAGCACTTAGGACAGTGTTTGCATATAATAAGACCTCAGTAAAAAGAACTGGTTGCACTATCATTTTTTTCTTTACACTGAAATAGGAAAATAGGCTGAATTCCCAGGACACATGGCAAACAGAAAAAGAAAATACAGGAAGATCATTTAGGACTGATAAGGAGATCCAAATCTTAGCAATCGTAAAGCTATTATAAATTTAGAACTGGGATTCTAAACTCAACTATACACTCAAGTGCAAAACAAGCACTCAACTGATGGTACTACAACAAGCGCCCATATCATTAGTACCTGTGGCATTTGAAACATCGTAACCCTACCTTCTATGCTGATCTCCAGCTGTTAAAAATAATAGTAGATTGGACAGCCACTGGAACCCAATGCAAAACACTCAGGAATCTTCTGAGAATTCCTGGTTTGAGAAATGGTAACTTTGGCAATAATGACCTTAGACATTATAACTTTGGGGAGGGAGTGAGATGATTTCTGAGCTTTTTTCTTGGTGAAGTTTTTCTCTCTTGATTGTAATTTGACTGGTTTTACCAGATGATACATGGACTGGAGAGCACCCTGGCTTGAGAAGTGGGAGGACCATGATGGCAGCCTTGGCCTTAGGTACCAATCTGAAGACAACATTCTATTCCTAGAGGGTTCTTGGTTATGTAAAAATGAGGTGAGATTTGGTGGTCATAAATGTCCCCACCACTCTAATACGTTGTGGACCTATAATGGTATACTTATAAAATAGTGAGATTACTTTTCCTGGCCATCATCATTCTATCATCAGAATAGATTTATATAGCACCTTTCTTTGAAAGTTCCATGCATTCTATACACAATTGCGAAAAGTGAGGAACATGGTGAATACAATATGCTTTTGCATTGGATCTGAGTTCAAATTCGAAGTCTCCCACTTTACCAATGGCTCAATATTGAGCAAATTACTTAATTTCTCTAAGTCTAAATTTGCTCAATCATTAAATATGGTTCAGGTTCACTTTACCTATTTCATAGAGTTGTTCAAGAATTAAATGAGAGAACATAACTAATGGGCTTACCTCCTAATAGGTGCTCAAATAGAAGAGAGGTATTATTCTTGTTATAGGAAAATAAATAATGGATTCAAGCCTGGAAGAAGGTCTTTCATTGAAGGAAGTGTCAGATGGCATTATGCACATGAATAATGCTCCCAAACCTAAAAGACTATCATTTTTTGTCATGTGCTAATATTATCAGTAGAGACCCTGGAGGAAGCAACATGACGGTGTTGGTTGAATGAATTAATAAAGTTGCTCCCTTCAGCCCAGACTCTTGGACATTGCTGAATACTTTCATAATGTGTTAGAGTCAGATTATATCATACAACTGATCATTGTATCCATAGTACCAGACATTTTGGGCCTAATGGACACAAACATATATTGATGAGAAAGTGAAGTGTTTCATATTTAAATGATTTTTAAAAATTAAGTTTGTTCCTGATAGGTCTGAAATGGCTAAAAAATAATAATTTTTCATAAATGGGAGGCAGTACATGAGAATACACCCAAAGAGGCCAATTGTAAGCTATGCATAGCAATAGTGAACAAGTATTCTCTAATCAAAAGGGCTTTACAGATGGACAGCTCCCCCTTGATATAAGGAGACATTAATGATACAATCTATCTTCAGGCTTGACCCAGGGCCACCTTGAAAGGAAGGATACAGGGGCGCCTGGGTGGCGCAGTCGTTAAGCGCCTGCCTTCGGCTCAGGGCGTGATCCCGGCGTTCTGGGATCGAGCCCCACATCAGGCTCCTCTGCTGAGAGCCTGCTTCTTCCTCTCCCACTCCCCCTGCTTGTGTTCCCTCTCTCGCTGGCTGTCTGTCAAATAAATAAATAAAATATTAAAAAAAAAAAAAAGAAAGAAAAAGAAAGGAAGGATACACGTGAACTTCAGAAGAGGGAGTCTGGTTGCTAAGACCAGGCAGGACCACTGCGTTTGACCTCTCAGTTGACAGAGGAGGTCAGGAGCCAAGAGGCCAGGGATTACTCTGTCCGCTCTGCGACCTCCCCTGGGTTATTTTTGTTGCCCGAGTCTGTTTCCTATGATGATTACCAATAAAAGCTCTAAAGTAATTTTAAATAATAATGTACATTCTGGAATAGTGGTGGGAAACTGCTCCACACTCTGCAGCCAGACTTGAATGTGGGGAGGAAGATCACAAAGGATAGAGGAAGCAGGCTGAGTCCAAGAGGCCTCTGTGAGGAGGAAGAGAGACGAGCAGGGGCCGAGAAGGGATTCTGAGAACTCCAGATTACAGTGTAGTATCAAGCAAGGGAACTGCTTTCTCTCAGTTTCCAGCAATACAGGTTTGGAGGGTTATTTTCTCCAGGTTTGCAATCTATTTAATCTATCTGTACTCTAGTACATAATAATTCTTTCTCACAATTTTTTCACAGTGCTTTCTGAAAGAGTTTATTTTCTGGGTTTGGGAAATGCTGAGAAGTCCAGCTCACTAGGAAATAAATTCAACCTGATTACTTAACCAAACTTCCTGAATGGCCAATATATGAATTTATCTCCAACTCAAAAATGAACAGAGCATTGTCTTACCAAATATCATCATTTCCTGCCTTTGAGAAGAGACTAGAAAGACTTGTGCTGAACCATTTCAGAGCATTTTAGATATGTCTTCTGCTGAAACCTGGAAATCAAAGCAAAAGAGAAGAAAAATAAATATATAAAAACAAAATTTGTGAGCTTTGGGAAACAAGTGGTTTTGGGGAAAAGCTAATTTTCAAAGGTCTCCATCTGCCCCATGGCCACTCCCTTCTCTTCTAGGACCTTTCCGCCTCTCTTCATTCAGTTTTGAGTTAGAAATACTGGAACTGATCACTTTTCAGCCTCAATAAGTCCTTGCTAATTATTTTAACATTTCAGGTTCAGGAAACCCAAACCCAGTGTTTGTTAAGTGCTCTTTGCCTTGATTTGTATGCCCTCTTATATTTCAAGGGAAGTTGGGTCCATGTGTTTCTGATTCATTTTTACTTAACTCATCAAGACATTGTTTCATGAAGGCCATTTGATGTCCAAAGATTCTGCTGAACCTTTTGTTTGTTAAGCCATACAGCCAGTGAAGCAATATGCAGTTTATAACAAAAGAACAGAATTAGGAGACCCAGGAACTAACCATCCTACCTCTGTCCCTCATGTGCTTTCATACACTGATGAATCACTTTTCTATACATCTGTGTTATCTGGGGAGTAACAACAATGTTTTATGCAAGGTTTAGAGAATTTTATAATAAAATATAATCTTGGAAAGTCTTTTGTTAAGAGTAGGTCATGTTATAAATCAATACCAAGTTGAAAGAATGAATTTTTGCCTGGTGTTGAGGCTGTTTTACTAATTTTCCTGGCTAAGTACCACAACTCAAAATTAAAATTTCAAATGGTGATTAGACAAAACATAATATTTCACCTGAAAGCATAATTCTTATATGGCTCTATATACTGGAAGAGTTCTATATTTTCTACTGGTTTCCTTTTTGAGCTAACAATCACACCACCAATCTGTTTAACAATTTGGAGAAAGTTAAGAGGTAGATATTTGCCATAGAAAGACATTACTGTTTTTTATTCAAAGGCAGAAATTCTTCTAGTGTTTTATCTTGGAGTATGAAATACTAAAGTCAAAGTTCCCCTAAATGGAATGGCAACAAATTTAGCAGATATCAAGAATAATATAATTTGTTTTTATTCATTCATTCCAGTTTTCCACTGGGCTCATTATACTACAGTTAACTTGCCGGTCTGTGGGTTTTCAGGTGGCATCCTGATAGTTTACCAAGCCTCCAGGGGGCAAAATAGGATTCAAGAATCAGTTCTGACGGGGTCAAAAGCAGAAATCAAGGGAGTTCTCAATCAAAATGAGAAGGAAGTTACAGGAAACATGTTCAGGCAAACTAACAGGATTTACCTTTTTGGCTTTTAGTTCAGGAAGGCATCTAGAAAAAAAGAGAGTGATCAGAGGGTTGATGAAGACCTTTGAAAATTAGCTTTTTATCCAAAACTCTTGTTTCCCAAGCTCAGAAACTTTGTATCTATCTATCTATCTATCTATCTATCTATCTATCTATCTATCATCTATCTATCTTCTCTGGATCACTTGATCTCCAATCAGGGCCCTGGAAAGGGGCCCAGGCAAACATGGCATAATCACCACCTAGAACAGACTGAGACACACAGGCAGAGGGTCAGTAGACATGGATGTCGTCCCCTTTTCTCAAGCTTCTGAGGAAGAAGAGTGGTTGGACTGAGCATGGCCAGATATACCACGGGTATGCTGCAGGAGAGGCACCTAGCCCCTCTTCTGGTCTTTTTGTAGAGTTTGCACGAAAGCATATAAGGGGGGTAAAACAATGTAAGTTTTGTTACTAGCTGCTTACGGGAAGTACATATCAGGGCTGGGTCCAGCACCAATATCCCTTGGAGACCTTGTGGCAAGTTGAAACCAGCCATTGACCCTCCTGCTGAGGTATTAACTAATACCAGCTGGCTCCTGCCAGGCATACTAGAAAGATTCACTGGACAAGCCTCTTTGTCCCTCCACAATTGGTAAGCTATTGAAACCTATTAGGAGAATACCTACTCCTTGCCCAGGGACTGGGATGAGGAAATCAAGAGAGACATAATAATATCAGTATTTGATTCATGGTAGGGGGAGGTGGGACAACTAAAGGCTAGCCTTCCAGAGTTCACAGTCTAGTGAATGATGTCAGAACAAATACTGACCACACAACATGGAAAATGATCTCATAGAGGTGTGAGCTACAAATGACGTAATGGTGATCAACTCTGGTGGCAGGAGGGAGGGTTCTTAGAAGCATTCCCAAGAAGTATATGCTCATGGGGAGGCAGGCTATGGGTGCGTGTTGAAGAAAGGGCATTCCAGGCAGAGGGAACCACATGTAGGCAGGAGCCTTAATTACAGCCAACCCAAAGAAAGTTTGAAGAAATATTCCCCTCCCACCGTTTTATATATTCTGGAGGAGTCAAATCATAAGAAGCTGAAGTCCAACAGTGTAACACAGTTTCCAAAAATTTCACAAACAATTAAGGAATGCCAGGTCCATTTCAAAAGCCAAGATTCTTTTAGAACCCTTTAGATAATGAATTGTCCCTCAAATGTCTTCTGTCCCCTTCTCCTACCAGAGTGGTCTGGTTGACATCCTCTTCCAATTGGTCACAGAGCTGGGGCAATATTAGCTCAACTGCTAGTTGGCTTGCTTATCTTTTGGTCTGAGTGTTATTTTGTCCCACCTAGTACTCTAGTACCAACCACCCAAGTACCTTATATACTCTAAAAGAAGCACAGAACTCCCTCTGGTCGGGTCAAAGAATATAGCTCCTCTAACAAAACTCAAAGTTCTGAAAATAAGAGAATCCTTCTTGTTAAGATTGATGGTATTGGTTTATAATTGTTCCTGCTTCAGAAGCTGAGAGGCTTCATACTAGTGGAGTCAGTGTCATCTCCCATGATCTGGGTCACCAGAAAGTTGATATACTAAATCCTTTAAAGGCTTACATGTCTTTGCCCTAAAAAAAATGACATTCTGTCTGTATCAGTGATGCCACTGCACTCCAATCACCAGCTAACGACTTCCACAGTCACTTGGTAGCCCCTGTCCCTCTCCACTTCCCTTCCTCCTCAGCCAGGCAGCGGATGAAGTGACATTCTCAGTAGCTCAGAAAAGGCTTCAGGGAGTTGTGAATTTTCATATTCATACCTCTCAAGCTGGCATGAGAGTCTTGGCTTTTGCTATTCAATAGGAGAAATGGGAATAAAATTTAGAAGCCCGTAAATAGATTTCTTACTTGTAAATCTTAACATGTTTTGAAAAGCTTGACGCACTGAAGTGGGTGAATCTGGCTGATGTTAATTTAGTGAGAGGGTGTATTTGTTATCGATTGCTGTACAGCAAATCCCCCCAAAATTTAGCAGTGTAAAATAATAATAACCACTTACCTCTCATGCTTCTGTGATTCAAGAATTTGGGAGTGGCTCCGCTGGGTGGTTTGGGGTCTCATGAGGTTATCAGCAAATGGTCTCTGGGCCTGGGGTCATTTTGAAGGCTTTTTCACACACAAGCCTGGTGCCCCAGCTAGGAAGACTCCAAAGCTGATGGCTTGAACAAGTGGAGCTCCTCGAGGAGTTCTCTCTACTTGTTTTCTGTATCATGGCAGCTTTAGGGTATCTGAACTTCTCACGTGGCAGCTCAGGCCCTTAAGGGCATATCTCCTAAGAGTATAGAGTAGAGAGAGTAAGGTGGCAGCTGTGTCACTGACTGCAGTCCACCTGCAGAAGTGTCAGGAGATTGCTTCCCCTCACTCTATTTGGTAGAACTGACTCACTAAGTTTGGCCCATGTTTATGGGAAGGGTAATTAGATTCCACCTTTGTATTGCAGAAGTGTCAAAGAATTTGCAGATTTGTTTTAAAATAATCACAAAGGAAGTCAGGAGGAGGGGAATATCAACTGAAAATGACATATAAAGCTAATTATCATCATTTCCACTGACATGTCTTTGAAATTTGTCATGAATCAAACTCAGACTTTTAAAAATGTCTTAGTATAATTTTTGCCTTTTACCTAGTTTCTAGTTTTTTGTTACATAATTCTTTTTTTTCTTAATGACATCAATTTTCTTTTTAATTTAATTGATTAAATTTTGTTTTGGACCTACTGTATGCTAAGCATGTGCTAATTCAGATACAGATGCAAATCTGTACACTTTCAAGGAGTTCACAGTCAAAATTACAATCCCTTGTGACAACTGCAACATTAGAAGCATAAACAAGGCATAGAGATGAAATAGATATGGGAAAGAAAAATCACCTGATAAAATCGTAACATATATTTTCATTCTAATTCACAGCCTTGCAAAATGAGACCTCAATTGCACCTGTTTTAAATGGGCCATAAATCCTATTGTTAATATTAATTTGAAGTATTCCCAAAGGTAGCCTTTAGTGATAAAGCCAGACAAAGATTTTTTGAGGTTAAAACACAAAGGCTTAAGCATAGGATTCTCATCTAGGTATAAATTATTGAGACGTCATTTGGTCCAGCCCGTGCATCCAAGCAGATCTCAGCCCAGCCCAAATCTATAGAAATCTATCCTACTGTTTTCAGGAGAGTGCTGCTAGGAATAGCTCTTGTATCTCATACGGTGAAAGATATTTACTACACTGCAGGAGGCCCTGATGTACCATCAGGTACGCAACCGTTAAGAGGAAGCCCGTGCAGAAAGAGAAGGGCACAGGACAGCACCTCAGAAAGGCCACACTCAGAGGCTGGAAGAAGGAAGAAGGTCACAGAAGAGACAAGAGATCGGCAGTCAGAGTTAGGGAGGTAGAGAGGAAAAGAAGAACCAAGACAGTCCAGTGTCATGACAGCCCAAGAAGGAAGACTTTTCATAAGGAGAGAGGTGACAACCCTGTGAATGAACCTTGTAGGTCAAGAAGGATGAAGGCTAAGATCGGTGCTTCTCAAATCACAAAGCAGTTCAAGGAGTCACTGGTGATCTTCACATGATAGCTTCAGTCGAGTGCTGGAAAGAAAAGCTGCTGAGATTGCCCCAGATTACTCAGCACACAATTACCAGGCAAGGGGCCCTGCAGTTCTACTGGGATTGCAGCAAATTCCTCAATGCAATTCAACAACTATGCATTTGAGCACCTTACTGTGTTTCTAGCCACTCTTTAAGTGACTCCCCACTCCCCACCAAAGAGATTACATTCCTTAGCCCAGTATTCATTGCTTTTCAATATCATTAAGTCTCCCTTATCAATTACTATGTCCTCACATGCACACTTTACTTTGTCCTAATATGATTATGCTTAAAAAAAAAAAATCTCATGTCTAAGTTTTTATTTCTCTCTTGCTGCCAGGGAAGAAGTCCAAAGAGGCTAATTCAGAGATTCACCATGGTAGGGATCTGTTATAGGAAAAGAGAATGTTTAGATAAAAATTTAAGGCAGAATTCAGGGAAAAAGTCATCTGGTTAAAGAACATCTGCTGTTCTCCTACCTAGAGGGTAGGAGCTGATTTCCCAGAAGAGCTCTTAATTGCATTAAAGTTTATCAGAAAATTGCTTAAGCATTTATCAGGAATGCTAATTTCTTTCCAGAACGATATTGGTTGTGAACTGTCTCACACACAAAATATTTTATCCCAGACCAAGTATGGGACAAGTTTGTCTCTCATCTATTTACCCTTCCTTATGAACACTTCATGATTTCTCAACATCAGAACATTTTCTGTGCCTGCATGAGCAGCCCCACTCCCCAGTCCCTGGCACTTCTTATTGTTTCCGGCCAAATCCAATGTTCTCTCCTCTTTATCATGGACTATTCTAAACTACAATTGTTGTTGTTGTTGTTTTTTCCATTCTAAACTAGAGTTCTTTTATTGCCACTCTTAATTTTTATTGTCATTGACTGTATTTATATTTCTTATTTTAACTACAAGAAATTTTATCTTTTCCCCTGTATGTACTCATTAATGTTACATACAGGTAGAATAATAACTGTCTAATCCATAGTATATAAGATGTTTTATAACGCAATCTTCAATCTGTTGTACTTCATGGAAATATTTCATAACCTAATTACTTTATCATTAGTCAGATTAGATTCAGTGGTGAATCCTCAGTACGTGTCTCCTTCCTCATGGGATAAGATGGATGCTTCATCTTTAGCCATTGCATCCTTACTCTCACCAACAGGAAGGGGGAAGGGGAGAATGACATGCCCCTTCTTTGTAAGGACACATTTCAGAAGTTGCACACAGTATCGTTAGAATTGTTAATGTACTGAAGAGCCAAAGCACATTCGATGACATTCCATTAGTTATAACTTAGTTCCATTACAGCACCAATAGTAAGGGAAACTGAGGAATGAGCACAGTTTAAAAATCATGGGTTCCACAACTGAGGAGGAAAAAAGAACAAATGTTGAGGGAGAGCTAAAAGTCTTTCCTTCTATTGCCAGCTAATTCTAGCATTACCAAACCTCACTGGTCAGGAAATTCTTGTTTTAATTTAACTTGTTTTTCCACTATCCCAGCATATTTATTCCTCTTGGATTCTCAGTAAATACTAAGAGACTCCATTTTTTAATGTAGCAAAATATCAGTTCCAAGCTCTGGGAGAATATATATATTATATATACATAACAAAAAATGTTGGGAACCGCTTTTATGTAAAACATCATGGTTCCCAACTTTTTCTGATCATGAACCACAATCAATAAATATTAACCCCTACAATATATTTACATTCACCTATTAATATATTTACGAATGTACTATTATATGAATTATAAAACATGCACAAAAATTAAATTTGGAAAGATAAGGAATGAATACAAATAAAAGTTCTAATATTTCCTTCCCTCACACCAATGGACTTTCTGAGGCAAACACCAATCTAACAGATGTTAAATATCTTGACTTACGCTCTTCAGCTATCATGCACATCATCATTTCAACTGAGAATTGAACCAAAGCCTAACAGAGAAGGCTAGAACAACATGCTAACAATATACGTTGTTATATTGTTATGTCCCACATGGAAAAGAAATAACAATTGTTGAAACTCCCACATTTTGGGTCTGACAAACAAATTAAGCGTCTCGACAAAATGTCTGCATTGAAAAACCCATTTGGGCTTTTTCACAACATAGTTGACTTTGTTAAAGAGTTCAATGTCTTCTTGTTTATGAAGTTTTAATTTTACTACTATTGAGTTACTCAGATGGAATAAACAAGGAACACTGCTGTTCTGCTCATTGTGGTCATGAATTACAGGGCCCCGGAGAAGCATGTTGAGGTACTTTGGAGTCTCGATTTCAGTGTGCTGTGTGTATACTCTGTGTGCTTCTACACAACATGAATGTAGACTTTAAAGTTTTCAAGTTGAATTTGCCGGACCAGTCATGTTGCATTTCCCTGAAGGCAAACCCCAAGATTGACAGCTCTCCCTTTGTGTTACAGAATAAAACTGAGCAATCAGTACCAAGCAGACCCCTGCCACATAGCTACTCACTGATATCAATTACTTAGCCTAATTATCTTGACAAAGTATACTATTCATTTAAATCTTTCATTTTCTGGAACCACAAAAGCAAGAGACTACAGGAAAAATGATCACGCCATCTTGGAATTCCTAATATCTAATATATAGGCTTTGATCAAAGTCAAGCATGAACCCAATGCCTTAAGAATAAAAAAGATTTTAAAAGCAACTTAGAGAAAGTTCAAATATGGCTTTATGAAGAGAAGCTTTGAAGGAGAACATGGCTTAAGAGAGATGGGGGCTCTAAAAATGAAATTCTGACACATTATGATAAATAAAGGCAGAGATAAAGACATCCATAAGACTGCTCAGAAACTCTCTGATGAGCTTAGATTTTGAAAGAATACATATAAAAATGCAAGGAAGGTCATATAATCAAGGACACACATCATAAAATGTATAAGAAAATTGTCAGGATCGTTAATGTGCTGATAAGCCAAAGCTTACAAAAGTGACAGAGGCAATAAAACCTATCATTTCAACTCTGTTTAGATCACAGATGTGAACAAGAAGTAAAACGTACAATGCTGGAGATGACAGTATAATGCTAGTAGATGAGAGAAGCATTTCAATCAAGGAAAATTATCTTCAAAACTTAGGAAGTCCAACATGGGTTAAAAGGGTACACGGATTTTGAGAAAGAATGCGCTGCTTAAATGAATCCTATACTCCATCTCCAGAGGACTTGCACCCCAGGATTCTAAGGGAACTTCTAGGCATGATTGTGAGGTGACTTGGGGTTATCACTGAATCAAAGAGATCCTGACATATGTCAGGAGACTGGAACAGGACAGATTCACTTTGGATTTTTCAGCAGGTGGGAAATACAAGGTTTGGGAGCAGATTCTAGAAACTGTAAATAAGTAGACATGATGTGGTTATCTTGAAAAATCCTGGAGAGGACTATTAAACGGGTGGGCTGTTGACCTTACAAAACAAAATGCTGATCAGGAAGATCTGGTATTTATTTAGTGAAAATCCACTCCAAATGGGCTTCATTCCCTTTTTAGTAGATAAAGTAAAAGATGGACAAGTAATGAACATGCACCAGTAACATGGCACAGAGGAACTCTTATTAGATAGTCTCTTTAAATACCAACATGAGAAGCAACCTTTAAGCCACCTTTAGCCACAAAGGACTTTTTCTTATTAAAAAATAATTTATTTTCTAAATATATAAGCAATATTTTTTAAAAGCATGTGGACGTATAGTACTTTCTCGACTCCAAGATGCAATTCATTTTGAGATCATACATCAATATAAAAACAGCTTTTTGGGTTGAGAAAGGAAATATATTAAATGTATAATTCATCCTAATTTATGAAGCACTAAAATATGAAAAATGCACCTTAGCATTGAAGAAACACACACACATATTTATAGGATTGAAATCATACATTTTATTCACTTGGCATCTGAGTATAATCTTTGACTCCATGTAATTTAAAATTCTATTAACATAATTTCTAGTGAATTGGTAACACATTATAATTTATTCAGTTATTACTCTATTATTCTGAATTTTTGTTTTCATATAAATAGTTCAGAAGTATTTATCTTAATCTGATTATTTCCTTAGTATACATTTCTAGAAGTGAAATTATTGAGTAAAAAGATGTTTTAAAGATTCTTGATACACAGTACCGAACTAATTCTCTGAAAGCTCGCACCAATTTACATTATCACCAGCAGTTTGAGGAAAAGCCCATTTTCCCACGATTCAAAATGATCTTTACTTTTCAAATTCTTTGTTGATTTGGTAGGCAAAAACATCATTTGACTAAGCAAATGATTTAATGTGATTTGGATTTTATTGACTAGAGCAACATGGAGTATTTTTCCATACAAATAGTATTATTTGTGTTTCTTCTGTGAATTGTCCGTTACTGGCTTTTATTCATTTTTCTAATGGCAATGTATTATTTTCCTTCTCAATTATTATGTGGCCTTTGTATGTCAAAGATATTAACCGTTTGCTGTTAGATTTATTGTAATTTTTTGTGTTTTTGTGTAAACAATTGTATCATTTTGTTTTAAATCTGCCTGTTCTTTATTTTAAACTCATCCTAAAGAATATATGCTTTTTCATTGGAAAGCTTAGAAAGCTTACTTCAATTGTTGTATCTGATATTTGACTTTACCTCTAGTATTTTGTTTATTCCTTTTGTTTCTGAGTAATGTCTTGCTGTTTATTTTGTGTGTGCCTGTGTTTTAGTCTATGATTGGTGTTTTGATTGCTTTTATCTTCCACAGTGATTTGGAACACAGACAGCTTATTTTTTTTTATTTTACTTGTGATTGCTGCTCAGTTTTTAAAAATCATATGTGAACCTATATTTCACAAAATACCAAATTCAAACAAAACCTTTGATTCTCATTATGTGATATTAGGAGTTTGGTATGTTTATATTCTCCCTATCCCTTACCTCCTTCACTTTCTGGCCTTTTTAATACAATCTGGGATTAGATCTAGATCATTACTACGAAATCACTGATTTTCCATTTTATAACTTTTAAAAGATTTTTTATATTTCCTTTCAAAGGAATTATTTTATTTTTGCATTCAATTTTGTATGAATGTAATACCGATTATTTTTATTTAAATGTATGTTTATTTGGTTTCATTGCTCACACTCAGCAGCAGTCATTTTATATTTGAACTTTAATGTTTCTGGGTCCTGGATATTTTATGTAATTATCAGACAACTAGATTTTTAAAGACCAGAACAATAGACTGACCAGATAAAATTTAACAATGAAGATGGAAAAGGAAGGAAGGAGGGGTCCTTGATTGGCAATAATTGTTACGAAAAAGACCAGGAGATTTGAGATGTTCTAATCTCAATATGAGCAAACTGTGTAAATGATGGTTTAGAAAGCAAATGCAAATACAAATGGCATGCTAATAAGCACAAGTCATAGGACAAAATGGTAGTAATTCCACTTTACTGGTTATGAGCCAGACAGTTTTTGGCTGCTGTACTCAGGTGAGTTCTGAGCCATATTAACATTTAAATCTAGCAAGCGTCCAGAAGGGCAATTAAAAGAGAGAAGAGTCTGGAAATCATGTCATATAAAGATTGATTGAGGGAACTTGGGGCTTAAACTGGGAAAAATGGGATTTAGGAGCCTGTAGTACTCATTTGTTTAAAGGCCATGATAGGTATCAAAGACTCATTGATCCTGGAGGCAGATGTAGGAGAATGAGTCAAGTTTCAGAGGAGAAGATTTTGACACAATAGGAAGAAATTTCCCAACAGTACAAGCTGTCCAAAATTGGCACGAGCTGCCTGACACACTACCATGCTTCCCATCCCCTTACACAGTGGAGGGCATCTGTTGAAGATGGCATACAACTTTTTTGATATTGGCAAAGAAACAACTGATTAGAAATGTTCTTGGGACAAATCTATGATTGTGTGTGATCTCCCAGCTTTCTCCTCCCTGCTACACAACCTTCCCCCCCCCTACTCCCAACCTTGGTTTCACCTGCTCCTTCTCTCCCTTCCTTCATCTGCTTTTACAGGGTAAGCCCCTGGGTTTGTTGTACAGAGGTAACAGGTCTGGAGAAAGGGAAGGACAGTAGGAAACACTCCTGCTTGCCAGCTTAGTTTCTAGAATCACTTGGTTACTGAGAATATAGGAAAAGTGTAATTAATATTTTTAAAAGGATTACTTGATACTTTTAAGAAGTTAAAGGGATGGAATGCTGTGAGAAAAGAGAGATAGAAAGGCCAAGCTTTCTCTCCAAATGTTTGCAGGTTTTGGAGTGTGAGAGGCTCCAAATGCCTGCATGATACTGCAGAGCAGGAGAGAAGAGGAAAGGACATATGAACAAGTTCAGAAGGCCACTGTCCTGAAATAAATAATATTCCCTGCCTGGACTGGCTTGAGACAAAAGTCTTATGGACAAAAGATGAGAAGAATCTACAAGAGTTTCTGGATCCTATTTACATAGTCAAGTCACAAGACTCTCAGTGAGAAGAAACAGGATTTTAAATAAGATCCTTTCTCCCACTTTAAATATTATGCAGATGGTTATATATGCTGGCTAGTATTAATCACGTGGTAAAATGTGTAGGGTTGGCATTTCATAATGTGAATTCACTTATTCTCTATTAACTATGCCCTGCTTTCATAAAATCTAACTATGAACTCCTCATGTGTCTCTGTGTGTGTGTGTATGTGTGCATGTGTGTATTACTTCCCTATCACAATCAAAATTATGTTGCTCAAATTGGGCAAAAAGAGAAAAGGAACTTTCTTCTTCAAATGCTGCTGATGGCTGTCATAATGTTTAATTTTATGTGTCAACTTGGTTGGGACATGGTGCCCAGACATGTATCCAAACATTATTCTGGGTTTTTCTGTAAGGGTGTTCTTGGATGAGATGAACATCTAAATCCGTGGGCTTTGAGTACAGCAGATTGCTCTCCATAATGTGGGTGGGCCTCATCTAATCAGTTGAAGGCCTGAATAGCATAATAGATGGACCCCCCACACACACACACCCAAGAAGGAAAGAATTCTACCAGCAGACAACCTTCAAACTTGAACTGCAGCATCAGCTCTTCCCTGCTCTCCTAGCCCCCAGCCCACCCTGCAGATTTTGGATTAGTCAGCCTCCATAATTATGTGAGCCAATTCTTTAAATATTTTTCTCCATCCACACACACATACTATTGGTTCTATTTCTGTGGAGAACCTTGGCTAATATAGGTACGCTATACATTGTGGCTATAAAAAGACACTCTGCATATGAAAGATCAGATTACATGAACCCACAACTCTGGTTTCACTCTGAGATTTGACTTTGTAACAGACTCCAGAGTCCATATACAATCATACTGTATTATTTACCAGACACAGTGTTTGTATGGACAGGGTTGCAGGTCACCAAACCAAATCTATTTACGAATGGATTGGGCAAAAACATTCAGGAAGGCATTGTTTAATTGAGTGATGATAATCAAGGCATATACATATTAAGGATATTGGCAAAAAATGTGAGTAAATTCTTGGGTTAAAACAAAACTGGCATATAACAGATTTCTCACTGTCCTGTGCAGACCTTTCAGTAAGAGAACACTTACTTAAAATGGATTACTTATCATCAAATGCTACAGTGAGAATTCTTCCGTAGGAAGTATATTGAGGTTCTTTTCAGAACATAGAGAAGATAATCTGTTCTTAGGAATTCATATTCAAGACAGATTATTCAGTTAATGACATCATTTGGGTATCCCATTCTGCAACTATAAGGAAGGGACACATTTTTTTTCAAAGACCGAAGACCCTTTCATCTCTCTTCCCACTATACAACTCCATTTAGGTCTGAAATTTTGCATCCAAAACTACATGAGCTTAGATCTGATTCATCACAATCCTTTCCAAGAAGAATTATCTTTCAGTTTCTTCCAAATTAAAACAGCAATAGAATGCCATTCCATAAAAAGCACAATGATATTATATAAATTGGGAATAATGTATTAAAATAGAGTTTGTATTTGGATGAAGTTGCTAAAATAAAGAGCAGAGAAGAACAAATGACTGTGATGAGTCATAATGCAAATGAAAGGACTTGGCTTACTGCTTATACAAGCTAGAAGGACAATAAATGGTAGAGTCCTTTCTTGCTACTCAAATATTCATATTTCCAATTAAATCGAAGTTCAAATCCAGTGTATCACTCAGGGGTATATTAAAATTTAAACTTCCTACAGCTTTAACAGGCTCGATTTTTAGCACCACCAGTGACAATCTCATGTGACTGAGACTTCCATATAAGTGGGAAGTTGGCTAAGTGGCCAGAAACATCCTACCCAAATCTGATACGCTTCTGAGAGTCTGCAATTGGCTGGTGGAAGGATGGAGTGGCCCATTCACATTCTTGACAATATTTCCCTTTGATCCTGCATGCATTTCTGTATGCATAGACCCTTACAGTAATACCTAAGACATTAAGACTTTCAATTCCCTGTGGAAATCATATTCCTCTGTCTATTGTCTTAGAGCTCACATTGTCTACAGCAGCTTGCCCAGGGATATATGGCAGCCAGCAAAGTCATGATGTTTGAGAAGCAAGAGGACTGAGAAGTTTTCAGTGTGTGCATCTAATGATCTGCTATCTGTTCTCTTGTAGGTGCCCTGAGGGCAAGGTCTATGCCCGCTTACTATAATTGTTAGTATAATCCATAGGATAGAAGCAGTGGCCTATGGATGCTTCGTAAACACTATCAGGTAAAGTGATGATGGGTAACTGTCGCTGATGTTGTTATCACCCGCCAAAGAATGAGACTACATTTATACTTTCAGTAATTACCTCCTATGCCAAATTGTTCCCATATGGACCCAAACATTGCCACGTTAGGCTCGATTCACATGAGAGCAGTGATTACTCAATTATTTTACCATGATCAGAGGCCAGTTTGCAAAAGAAGCAACTTTCACAGTACATTAGACAAACCTTTGGTCCGCTGAGGGCATGATCTTCACCCAGAAAGTTGAGAATGAGGTGGGAGTGGGACGCAGCAATTTTTACTGAAGACAGATGGCGCTGTAAACTGCCCTGCTTTCCAGAGCTGTGGCCCGTGAAGCCCCACAACTTTTTGATAAAGCAGCAGTTATCTTGCTAACCACCTCCAGTATGTAACCTTAAAGAAGGTCTACACAAACAAGCACCACCACGTCAATAGCATTTTTTACTGAATTCTGTGCAACTTCAAAGAAAGACTTCTGAGTGTATGGATGGGGATAAGGCAGATATTGCCACAGACTCAGGCACACCCAGCAGGCCACAGCCCTACCCTCCTCTCCTGTTAATACCAGCAATTTCCAAGTTCTCTGGATTAATTACCCACAATGTTGAATAAGAACATTTTGATTGAGTCTCAGGTTAGGTGTCAATTTAGTTGACGGGGGAAGGAGGGTCTAGGGGAAGAGCAGATGTTGGAGACTCTCAAAGTCACTTATAATCTTTAAGGAATACTTCAGTTTTAAGCATGAGGATACATATAATTTCTTTCTAAAAATTATTAATTCAGTAAAGAACAACTTTTGAGAAAATGTATATACTTTCTAAAAATGTGGCAATAAGACAGGTGGCATATCTAGGAATAGATTTAAACGCTAAAAGATGGCTGTACTTAAGCTTCTCCACAAACAGACAAAGGTTTCTGTGGTTTTCTTTTTTCCATTGAGTCTATAATCTGTTATGATGATCACTTCATTAAAATTTACCACATGCTGACTTGTATTTCCTCTGCGGAGTTAGTGCTTCCTCCATGTTGATACCGCTTTCCCTTTCTCTAGACTGATCTTGATTTGACTAAAATAATGTGCAGTCAAATAATAACCTAAAAATGGAAAACCTTTTATTCCAGAATGTGATACAATCACATTCAGTAATCTATAATGGAAACACTAATACAAAGAGAAACACCAACCTGGAGGCCTATAAGCATAGGAAATATTCAGCCAATAGTGATCACCACTTTTGTGCCTTTGGCAAGAATATGACTCAGGTGACAGGATTTTGAAATAGAGCCTTAGACTGGATAATAATATCTTTGTCCAGATACTGTGCTACCTCAAGACCCCCTAGGACATCCTCCTTCCCAACACATATGTACATCAGCTTTCTATCTTTACTTCAGACCACCTATCCATTCTACATTATATTCATTTGACTGTACAGATTTTTCTGAGCCTGAAGTCTCCCAGAATTTACGGGTAGCTCCATTCTTACTGTGTGGCTGATCAGGGTTCGAGTCTTCCTATAACTCCAATGCGCTTATGCATGCATATATAAGGGGGAAAATTAAAGCAAATCTCTAAGTAATCCAGTTAAGTTGCAATCAATTTATATAATTCAGTCAATAAGTGTTTTTAAAATACTATATTCCTAATCCAATGTTGCAGGAATACAGACCCAATTTCTGTACCCAAGAGCTTTTATTAGCCAGGTGCAGAATGCAAGTTCACAAACACAAAAGTGGCAATAAAACAACTTATATTAAAATACAGTGTAGTAGAAGTTCAAAGAAGAGCTAGCACATGAAAGATAAACCAAGCAAAGTCTCTCCTTGACCTGGCGTGTTCATGGAAAGCTCTGGGCTCTTATTCACTTCATATGTGAGAAAGATCTGCCTGAAGTCTTAGTTTGCAACATGAATAGTTATGAAACATAAATTCTACATTTTACTTCGTAGGCCATTGGGAAAATTTCATTTAATAACTGAAAACTAATGTGGGGCATGCCAGAGTAGCTGGGGAAGTATCCCAAACTCACTGAGAACCCCAGAAGGCACTCAGTGGGCTTTCTCCACCATTCATCATGAGTGTGAACAGAGATATGATCACTTTGGTAAAAACCAATTGGTTTTCTAAAAGGAAACCTCTTGTAGTCAAATTTATTTTTCTTTGTCATGCACTATGAATAAAATGATACTCATATCACTGCATGGTTCAAATTATTTCCTGGAGTGCTGTTGAGTTTGGGAACTCAGTGATCCCAATTTTAAAGTAATTCTTGGGAGTGAGGGGCAAAAGGAACGGGCACTGCACAGTGAAGCATTTCATTACCTAAGCTCCCTTACCTCCCACCTCCTAAAAAAAAGAAAAAAGAAAAAAAAACTCTTCTTTATATTTTAGGTAGAAAAATTCTATTACTAAACTCTGAGATTGAGTTTCATCATTCCACAGGTTCAGTCAACACACTCCAAATGAAAGAATACAAACAGACATTTGATAAACTATCTACCATGTATTGAGCTCATGTCAGTTGATTAGAAGAAAATATTCTGAAATGATTGACACTTCTTTGACAATACTAATTTATTACCTGCCAAGCCGCAAGGTACACTTTTGATATACAGAAGTGAAATACCAGTGGACTAAAACTAACTCTAAGTTAAAACAGGAGTCATGCTATTCCAAATAGATCCCAGATGACTATGAAAAGTTATTTGTCTGGAGAATAATAATTAGATAAGTAATACATGTTATTACATAGATGACAAACTTCAATGCATTATACCAGGTAAGAGCTCCTACCCTATTAAAATAAAAAGCAACACTGAACCCAAGAACTCAAATGGCATACAAATTTGGAATCAAATTCGGAGAGCAATAGATAGCAAAAGTTTGCTAAGTACTATTAAGAATATGACTTATTTCCTATAAATCAGTGGGTTTACCTCTGAGTTTTAGACCCATACATTTAAGGAAATGTGTTATAATTGGTTCACGTTGGGTTAAATGGCTGATATTTTCAACATATGAAACCTGTTATTTTGTAGCTGAGGTTTATCCTGCTTTCCTATAGCTTCACAAACTTTCCATTTTAAATTACAGAACTTCCATGCTGATTATAAACTTTTATCTTTAAAAGTGGTGCTGCCTTTTAATCATTTGCTGTAGTTGAACCTTATAGAAGATGGTACTGTTCTTCATTTTGACCAAGAAAGGTTTTATTCGTCTAGCAGAAGCTCAAGGTGTTATTAATATTCTAGGAAGTCTTGGTCAAAGGTGGAATTTAATGGAAAGCAAAATGTTTAAACACAAGAAGGTAGAACTACAACATACAAATGTTTGTCTATGTTAGCAAAGGAAATAAAAGTTCTTATTTTTTTTAACCTGTGGAATATATTGAGTGCTATTTCTCCCTTTATCAAAATTAGTCACAGCTGGGTTGGCTCAGGTAATGACTAAAGCTGTAGTCAGCTCGTTCGGAACCAGTTAGCATGATTCTCTTTGTGGTCTCCAGCTGTGCTCTAAGCTTGAAAACTGTGCCCCTGGAGATGGACAGTAGAGTGGTAAGTGCAGATCCACCTCCAGAGGGGCCTAGACTGCTAAATATATATGGTCCAGGGATAGTTGTTCAGTAGACTGAACCTCAAGTGATAAAGAGACACAGGAGTGGATGGGCTATGCAAGACTACATTAACGCTGATCATTAAGTACCAGTCAGTGTAAACAGCAATGATAATAACTAGGGCTTATTTAGTGCTGCTTAGGACCAGGCATTGTGCCATGTACTTCCTCCCTCTCCATGATGTGTTTTTGTCTACATTTTACAGAGGCTCAAAGAGTCTATATAACTTACGCAGTAACAGTGATGGACCCATGGTTTGAAATAGGCATGTCTCATCCCAAAGCCCATTCTTACAATCCAGAGGTTTTCAAACCTTGATCTGTAGACCAAAAAGATCAGAGTCACCTAAGAAGTTTCTTATAAGTAAGCATATTACCTGGTCACAAGAGCCAAAGAATTCTGTGAATCTATGGGGCAGCCTGGGAATTTGGTGGGTTTGTTTTGTTTTGTTTTGTTTTGTTTTGTTTTTTTACTATTCTCTAGGGGATCCTGACCCCGATCCAGACTTGAAAACCATTGTTCTAACCAGTGCCTCCCAATCTTATTCATATCAAGTCACATTAATAATGATATTATCTGCATGGTTTATAGGGTATAGTGGACAAAAGTGCTCTCAGATAGAAGTGATGGGTGTGGATCTAGCCAGTGCCCATCCTACCCAGGCCTGAGGGATCAAAATTCCAGCACACAGGTAAGCCAGTCCCAGAACACCCAGAATGGGATTGGTGGTGCCTCAATCTAAAACCCAAAGTCAGGCTGTGAGAGCCCTACACTGCTCAGTGCTTTGATACCATTATCAGGAGAAACACTTGTATGAGAAACCAAAAGAACCAAACTTCTGAAATGGCTTCACAGTTTCCAAGTCTCTGACCTGCTCCCCAGGACAGGCTGCTGCACTGAGAGGTATATTACTCATTGGTCCCAGTCTAGACCAAAAAATGAATTACTTTTTGGGCAAAACATAAGGATCTCAGGCTTAGAAGTGGGAAGTTGGAGAAGAGAAGGGAGAGAATTTTTCTTCATTTGATCCATGAAGGTGATTTTTCTAATTTGATAATAAAAAGAATTAGCCCACAAGCTAGCAAATACTCAACAGACAGATGGGTTTCTTTAACTTCTCTCTAATGTATAAGCAGGTTGGGGCAAGGGTCTACCTAAAGACACTCTCTCATGCAAATTTGCTCACAGATTTTAAATCTAGGTTTGCATTCTGACTCTGTCACTCACTAGCTTTATGACCTTGAACAAAAGATGTAACCTCTCTAACCTAATCATATGCACCTCCTGTGAGGACTAAATGAGATAGTATGGGGCACAGCAAGCATCCTTTAAATACTGATTATCCCAACCACATTCATTGTGAATGCATGGTAGCCTGCACAGTGACACGGGCACGAAAGATTCCCCCCACCTCTCTGTATTGCTAGGATCATGCTGGCAGCAATTAGTTTTCTTCTGTTCTGAATAATGAGGGGCCACCCTGGTGCAAGCCATACCACCATACCACCATCCATGAAGTGCCCAAGCTGGAAATCTGGGAGTCACCATGATTCCTCCTGCCTAGACATGCTAGAAGCCTTTCAGTTCCACTATTGCAGCATTATGTACAATAGCCAAGCTATGGAAGCAACCTAAGTGCCCACTGATGGATGAATGGATAAAGAAGATAAAAATACACACACACACAATGGATGGTGGCTGAAATAGATAAAGGGGATTAAGAGGTATAAACTTATAGTTAAAAAATAAGTAAGTCACAGGGATAAAAAAAAAATACAGCATAGGGAATATAGTCAATAATATTGTAATAACATTGTTGGGGCACCTGGGTGGCTCAGTTGTTAAGCGTCTGCCTTTGGCTCAGGGCGTGATCCTGGCGTTCTGGGATTGAGCCCCACGTCAGGCTCCTCTGCTGGGAGCCTGCTTCTTCCTCTCCCACTCCCCCTGTTTGTGTTCCCTCTCTCACTGGCTGTCTCTCTCTCTCCATCAAATAAATAAATAAAATCTTAAAAAAAAATACTATTGTAATAACATTGTATGGTGACTACACTTATCCCAGTGAGCATTTCATAATACATATAACTGTCATATCACTATATTGTATACCTGAAACTAATATAACATTTTATGTCAACTATACTTCAATAAAAACAGACAGAAAAAAAAAACCCCACTAATGCTTCTTTGTTATCTCTCTCCATGTTCCTTCAGCCTAAAGCACTCAATTTTCCATCTCCTTCTACTCTACTGTTACCTTTCTCCCAAAGAGGCCAAATTCATTGTAGACTTCCCTGATGCTAATGTGCGGCTCAGGTGTCCTCCCGCAGCTTTCACGAAACCCTGTATTTCCAGTATCTTAACACTGACTGCCCTGCATCATAATCACTTGCTTCCCAGTCTAGATGAAGCTGCTGGTACTGTATGTGCTGTGAAACAAGGATCTTGTCTTGATGATTGTTATCTCCCTAACAGAGAACACAGTGGCTGGCATGTGGCAGTGACTGGGAATTATTTGCTGAGTGAGAGATTTAACTATGTCAACTTTCCCTGCTCGAAACAAGAAATGTCATAAGTAATTAGAACTCCCTTCATATTTAACCAAGACCCATGCAAGTGTTCTCAAGTCAAACCTCTGTGTTCACCTGAAGAAAGAGGTGTTGCCTTTAAACTGCTGGCTCCCGGCTCAGGACTGCACAGGATGGGAGAGGCAGCATGGTGGAAGGGAAAGGATGTGAGGTGAGAACCACAAGACCTGAGTTCTATTCACCAGTAGCACTATGAAAACTTCATTTTAGGCATTCAAGCTCAGTTTTTCATCTACAGAGGAGAAAGGTTAGACAAAAAGACCTTTCCTAGCTCTAAAATTCTGTATCACCAAAAGCACACGCCAGGCTTGGAAGCAACATCAGCACCATTCTTTCTTTGATTGATACTGAATTCCTCATTTAGGGCCATGAGGATAAAATGCCTGCCCCAGGCCTTCGCAAGTACACATCCTCAAGTTTTTCTGTAGCCCCCTTCCTGCTCTCTCTATAAGCACCATGTAAAGAGCTTTGCATAAAGAAACTACTCAGTAAATGTTCACTTGAATAAAGTAGGGCCATATAATTTACCTTAGTTAATAGAGAATAAAATAAAAGAATTTTTAATAAAAGTTTTTCTAATGGTTTGAGTCTCAGCATTTGGATCAGAAGAAGTTAAAAAGTTGGTAATGTGAGGAACAATGAGTAAGGCAGAATATTCGTTCCTAAAAACTTAGAGTACATAATACAGGACTTTAAAGGAATCGAGTTATTCTTCATTTGGGTATATCCAAGTTTCCTGCCATCCAATATAGGAAGCTGGAGGCAATCCCAGATTTCTTCCTTCTTCTTTGTTTTTTTAAATCATCCATATATCAAATATTTATTTAGCACATATTATGTGCCAGGTAGTGTGTTTGGACTACAAGAAAAAAAAAGAACAAAGACATAGCTTCTGACTTCAAGGTCGTCTCAGTCAGTTTGGGCTGATAGAAAAGTCAAGATAATTACAAGATCTCTTGCAGGTGCCTTCCTTTTTGGATCTGTCACACTCAGTAAAGTCACTGATCATTCTTACGTGATCACCAACAATAGTCTCCTAATATGTCCCTTGGCCTATAACCCCTCCCATCTCCAGGACAATTTCTTTCCTTTTATCTTTTCTTTTCTTTTTTTTTTTAAGATTTGTTTATTTATGAGAGAGAGCACAAGGTGGGGGGGCAGAGGGAGAAGGACAGAGAATCTCAAGCAAGACTCCACACTGAGTGCGGAGCCGGACATGGAGATCTCATGACCATGAGATCACCACCCGATCCAAAACCAAGAGTCAGACACTTAACCAGCTGTGCCACCCAGCCACCCCACCTCCAGAACAATTTTCGTGTTTTCTGGAGGGCACTCTGGCAATATGTATCAAAGTCATTTTAATTGTTCCTAATCCTTCAACCAGCAATTAAACTTTTAGGAATATATGTTAAGAACTTAATCAGATATGGGCACAAAGATACAGATATACAATGATGTTTCATGGGCTGTTTATGACAGCAAAACACAAGTAAATAATACATACATTCAATAATTATTTCTCAATTGGAATATTTCTACATGATGGAATGCTATGCACCTGTTAAAAATCATTTTGTAGAAAAGTGATAGGGAAAATGTTCAAAATACATTCATTGTTAAGTGAAAAAACAGGTTATTAAGCAACAAGTATACTCTGATGCCATTTAAAATATATATGTGTGTGTATATATGTATATGTATACACACACAGATACATACTATGTTACACACATATGTAGAAGAGTGATCAGAAAAATCAATACAAAAATGTTAACAATAGTTATCTCTGAGTTGTAGTATTCATATTTTTGGGTTTCCATTATATGCATTTAATGTGTTTTATTTATACAACAGAAAAAATATTATTAAAATGCAACCACACAAACCCAATTATGTCAACTCTTCAAGTGATCCATCACCTCAAAAAGCAAAGTCCTAACATGGCCCCTGAGAGTCCTCCCAACCTAACTCCTGACCAACCTCCGCATCTTTGGGTCCTTCCATTCACCTCACTCTCCAGTGCTATCAGACCTCTTTCCTCTTTCACCCATTCTGACTTTGCCCATATTGGGCCCTCTCCCTGCAATGCCCTCTGCCTTTCTGTGACTGGCCAACTCCAAATGACCCTGTGGAGACCACCTCAGAGAGCCTCCCTCAGAGACACTTCCCCTGCCTCTCCTGCCGCAGGCCTCTGAGGTGGTCACCACTTCCTCTGGGCAACCTCCAAGGATCTTCATGGTTGCAGGCACCCCCTTCTACTATGGTTACACATTAACTTGTCTGTGTTCCCTACAACACTCTGCAAAAGTAGGAACCAGGTCTCGGTCTCACCGGAATCAAGCACTGAGGTTGGAACATTACAGAGATTCAAAAACTACATGTTAGATTGAAACAAGTGACAGAGACTGAGGGAGGAATTTCTGCTTCCTACACATTTTTGGTAGTTAGGCTTCAAGTTCACAGCCCACTTCCTCTATGTTAATTTACTCCAGGTTCTGAACTTTTGGACTCAATGAAATTTGCATGCCCTAGACTGAACAAGCTTAAGCATCTTCCAAAATACCTACTTTCCATCAGATAAGCTCATTAAAATAGTAAAATGACCCACATATACAAATACAGTTCTAAAGTCAATAAATAAAAAATGAAGAACAGTTTCATTGCTATGAGTAAAATGGTTTTGAGGTCTAAGTAAAAGAAGAAAAGTGTGGTATTTGTTATGGTGCATTGGTTTTGGTTAAATGTTTTGGTGAGAATAAATATGGCCAATTTTTATCAACACTAAATAATTACAGTTGACATAATAGCCACACTTTTGAGGATTATATTTTTCTATGTAAATATTTTCTTCCAAAAAAACCCCAAAATTACTTTAGTCGTGCCAATGTTACAAACGGTGAAGTGTAAGTCCAATAATATCATAAAACTGGAAATAAAAATTATTTTTAGTTTGGTCCCTTTACCAGAATTTCTCAACTTTGGGAGTAAAATATCATTAGCATTTTTAAAACTGTTTTTGTACTGTTCTTCTGTCACAGCATCATAATATGGATGATTCTGCCTTGAATGCAAATCCTATTGAAGGTCACTCGTGATTCATTTTAGCAAGTATTGCAGCTTTGTGCGTTCTCAAGTCTCCCTTCCTCTATACCACACATGTACATAACTTTATGAGTTTGGTATTTAATGTGCAATTGTCCTCTAACTTTAAAAGAACAAATTATTAACCAATAACAGCAAAGCAACACAAAAGTTTTTACTAATAGGATTCACAGAAATGACCCAGGCTGACTCAAAAATTTCTCCACTCATGCATCTATATTCTTGAAATAGCTTCTATTGAAATATAGCAACACTTAACAATGTACTTTCTATGCTATTCACTCAAAATTTAGAGCAAATTAGTGGAGGCAGCAGAAGAAAATGTGTAAGACCAAGAACAGCAAAAAATGACATTATCCAGATTTTTTTTTTTTTTTTTGGTGAAACATAGATCAGACTAGCTTCATTCTTCTAAGGCCTCAATAATACTCTACCAGGCATTAATTTTAAAGCCTCAAGCCACCTTGAGTCACTCAATAGAAACAAAAATCTAAGCAGGGGGCAGAGAAGACTAGCAATTTTTTTTAAAAAAGAAATGCAACTAGAGAAAATAAGATGTGTTTTGTTCCACTAGAAATATGACTCTTCCCTTTCCCAATCTAACCAGGGCTTATTCTTGTAATATGAATAATATAGCTGTAACTCATCAGAATTGTCTACATTCTAATTTGAAAAATAGTTTCTATGTTAATCTTTAATAGCCTGTCTTCTGGACCAACAGAAAGAGTTACAAAAGAAGTCATTTACAGTGGCTTAATTGAGGCCTATGAGAAGCATATTTAGTAATGTGGTGCTGCTCTCCTTTCATCCAATGGCCTCGCCGGTATATAGATCCACCATTTGATCAGTGCATCTGGCCCCAGGGGCTTCATGGTCTGCAAGCCACAACCTACTAATAAGCACCCTCCAGCTTGTTTGCTAAACAGATCAGTCCTGGCAGGCACCCAAAAACTCCAGTCCTTGAAACTTGGAGCTCTTTAACTTGCAGGGCCTATTGTGTGGCAAGCAAGAGAATAAACTATGTACCTCATAAATGCAGAGCAATTATGGATCAGTTAGTAATACAGCTGTGGCTCTAAAGATTGCTTACCTAAACCAAATCGAGGCCTAATTTATTTTTGTATTGTCTTTGTTAAAAACCAAACAAACAGCTCTACAGAGCTTATATACACAGTAAAGAAAATGGCTGCATTTTCCTTATAAACAAGATGGCAACTATGGGCTTAAAAAAAATCATAGTCACTAGCTGAAGGTTTTCACTATGAACCGAGCCATTGCTTGTTGTAGCTTTATTAGGTTGGTTAAGGAGACAGGTAGAATGTTTTATTTGATGGAAGTTCGATGTAAGGAGGCTAGGGGACTATACGGTGCTATTTCTAGTTATAGATACCAGGTAAGGTACCATCAACTTCAATCACAAGGCTATAGAAACAAAGTAACCTTCATTTACAAAGCAATGGTCATGGAAATCCTCAGCATACTCAGTAAATATTTCCCAAATGTTTATCTCAGTTTTTGGTAAATAAATATTATTAGCAAATCACCCCCGACATGGATTCTGAAATGTTCCCAAATCAGTCCTTATTTCGTACGACTCTTTTTCTAATGGCCTCTCAGAGGTCAACTGAATCATGCCTCTAGCAGAATATAGCTCTGATTGCAAAGAACCTTTTATATATAGTGTTACCCAAATGATAAAAGGTGAGGAACTGGGGCGCCTGGGTGGCACAGCGGTTAAGCGTCTGCCTTCGGCTCAGGGCGTGATCCCGGCGTTATGGGATCGAGCCCCACATCAGGCTCCTCTGCTATGAGCCTGCTTCTTCCTCTCCCACTCCCCCTGCTTGTGTTCCCTCTCTCGCTGGCTGTCTCTATCCTGTCGAATAAATAAATAAAAAATCTTAAAAAAAAAAAAAGGTGAGGAACTAAGGAGTTCTATAACCAAGGTAAGAGCTGCAACATAAATTCATATCTCTCAACACATTCCTCAAAAAAGAAAGAAAAGTAGTAAAAAGAAAACTACATAAAAACATGCCCTTGATGTGAATAAAACTCAGAATATCCAAACTTCAAATTACTGTAAGTAAAAAAGTATACATCAAATCCCACTAAGCTACTTTCATGCTTCTCTTGCTCCTCTTGCCCCAGGCCTCCAGGAGAGAAGAGGGCAAAGACTATAGACTGATCTAAAATCACAGAAAAAGGAAGTCCATCCTACATGTGAACATGCTGGGAAGGAGTCCTGGTCAATCAGAGCAGAACCAGGGAAGAGATTTAGTGTATGTAGGACAAGAGGCGGCATCTTGGAAAAGCAACTTTTCCAGGAAAGGGAGAAGGGGGAGCAGTAAGTGGGAAGGGAGAGGTAAGTGCCTTACAAAACTGCACAGTGATGGGGGGAAAAGCAAGAGTGGGAAAGGTAGGATCCCAAACACCAGAGAATGTACAACTCTTCCTCCCATCAATGCCCTCAACACACACACACACACACACACACACACACACACACACACACACACTCACAAAGGTAACCAGAAAAAAAAAATCAACCAACCAACCAACCAACCAACAAAAAAAGTCATCCATACTTTGCTACACTGACAGCAGAGGGAACTCTTGAACTAGGAATCTGCAAACCATCCCAAATCACTACCTCATCCACAGAAATGCAGAGATGTAAGGAATCTTTATTTAAGAAAAAAACACCATAAAATGAAGATTAAAGCAATTCTACTGATGAAAATTATTGCCTCCCCCCTACACACACACACACACACAACCCCTCACCCACCAGGAGGTCACAGAACTGAGGTTTCTTGGATGCCTCCACTCAGGAGTCAGGACTCTTCTGCTAGGACAGTTGCTCAAATAAATGTTTGCCTGTGAGGTCATGGCCACTGAAGCAGCAAATGAAAGCACAGAGGCCAGTTAGGATATCGTGAAAGGGAGACAATGTTGGAATGCTCTAGGAAAGATGATGAAAGTAGTAGGATTCAAGATGTATTTTAAAAGTAATACCACAAGTTGATGGATTGAATAGGAGATATGGAGGGGAAAAGTAAAGAATATATCCTAGGGCTTTTGTCTGGACAGCTGACAGAATGTAAGTACTGTGTGCTGAGATAGTACTGGGGGAAGTGAGTGAGAATCAAGAATTCGGGCATCTTAAGTTTCCAGTGGCTTTTAATACACATTTATGAATTTCATAGTTTTGAATGCTATTATAAATTATATTATGCTTTTAATTTCAATTTCTAATTGTTTAGTTCCAGAATATGAAATCATACCTCATTTTTATACATTGATCTTGTGTCCTGCTACCTTGCTAAACTCACTAATTAGTTCTACTAAGTTTTTTATAGATTCCTTAGGATTTTCAATATAGATAATCATGTCATCTATAAGTAAAAGCAGTTTTGTCTAGTCTGGTATGTATGCTTCTTATTTCTTTTTCTTGTCTTATTACTCTGGTTAGGACCTCCAATACAATGTTGAATTGGAGTTCTGTGAGTGTACATATTTGCCCTGTTCTCTATTTTAAAGGGAAAGCACTCAGCGTGATGTTGTAGAGTCTGTGTAGATGCCTTTAGCAGGTTGATCAATTTTCCTTCTGTGTCATTTGGTTCCTCAAAGAAGTAGATGCCAAGATGGGATTAGATGTGCAAGAGATTTACTGGGTGGGGGTGAGAATGCCTGTGAAAGATAAAGGGGGAGGAAGTGAAGTAGTCAGGAAAGACTTCATATCTGCTGTAGGTTTGACACCTGTGAAAGGAGAGTAGGAAGTACTGGTCTCTAACCAAGTGATATGAACCAAACCAAACCTTCACACTTGACAGGTCTGAGCTCTTGGTAACAATACTTTTCTCAGGTGAGGATTACTGCCCATGTCCGTTAACAGTTACAACAGGGTAAAGGAGTAGCAAGCTGTGCCTAAGTGGATCAGCTGGGTTCCACATGTTAGACAGCTAAATATTTGAGTCTGACTCTGGAACTCAGAGGAGAAGTCTAGTCTGAAGCTATAAATCTGGGAGTCATGTGGTATAAATGTTTCTCCAGAATTGATTACACTGTATGGAGACAGGGCTCCTTTCAAACCTCAAGGCAGCTGGGAGAGATTTGTGGGGTGGACCCAGACAGTAGCCCCAACAGGAAAAAAATTTTAAATATATATTATTTCTACCTATGGTATTACAGAGTGATATGAAGAATAGAGCAAAAGGCTAAGTCCTGAACATTCTAATATTTAGCGATTGGGAGAAAAGGGAAAACTCAATCAAGGGAACTAAGAAGCAGCATTCATGTAGTAGGAGGAAACCAGGAGAGCATGGTATATTGAAGGCCAAGTCGCTAAGATGTTTTAAGAAGGCTACAGTGATAAAATGGTGTTAGAGGTTAAATAAGACGAGGGTGAGAACTGAACACTGGATCGGGCTAAATGTAGAGTTGGTAATCCAGCAAGAGCATTTTCAGTGAAACGGTAAGAGAAGTGAGGGAAGGAAGCAGACAGGTTGTCATGAAGAGGAGCAGAGAAGGCACCTAGAAAAGAGGCGAGATGGGTGAGAAGATGGGTGAAATAGGTGATGGGGATTAAGGACTGCACTTGTCATGATAAGCACCGAGTGAGGTATGGAACTGTTGAATTACTCTATTGTACACTCAAAACTAATATAACACTGTATGTTAACTAACTGGAACTAAAATAAAAACTTTAAGAAAAGAATAAAGGAAATAGGATGAATTTTTTTTTAAAGACAAGCGTTCTTTTGCGGTCATTCACAGGCATGTGCAGAATGGTGAAAATTTTGAGTGGCCCAACGTGTCCATTGCTACTTGAGGTGAACAAGGCAACACGCTGCATCTTGTTTCAGCTCTGACACTGTAAATAAGTGTCCTTTCACAGCCTATGTGGTGCCACAGTTTTCACATTTTTGTGGTTTTTGTTGGTGATTTCACTGTTTAAAATATCTCTCAATTGTAGTGCTAAAGTGCTGTCTAGTGTTCCTAAGAGAAAGAAGACTGTTACGTACCTTATGCAGAAAGTATGTGTTAGATATGCTTCATTCAGGCCTGAGTTATAGTTCTGTTGGCCATGAGTTCAAAGTTAATGAACCAACAACATATTTCACATAAAATGTCTTTAAAAAGGAACACAGCATACGACAAAGTTATGTGTTAACCAGTTGACAACAATGTTGTGACCAGAAATTCACAAGACCCTAACCCTGTATTCCCCCTAAGAGCAGTGATTTAGTGGTTGCTAAGTAGAAATGACTCTATAGAACGTAACTGTTGCAAATTTCTGAGAATTGACTTATTTCTTTAGAAGAAAGTACAGTATAGTACAAAAGACACTAGACCAAGAATTTTGACACTGGTTCTAGTTCTAATTCTTCCAATAACTAGGGAGCCTTCAACGAAAACTCTGGCCTCACTTGGTTTCTTCATCTATGAATGGAACTCTTTAAATTAAATTTTGCCAAGGCCCCTGAAGCCCTAGCATTCTATGACCTTGACTCATCAGGAAGGAAATTCCCAATGATAGTCACTTCCCAAGAAAGTGTCTTCTGCTTTAGATCAAACCTCCTCACTCTGTAAGAGGGGTGAGAGAGGGAATAATGTTCTTATAATAAGACAAATGAGCACCATGTTCTAGAGAGTGCCACAGAGATAAAATAAAATACACTGATTTTAAAAAACTGGGAAGTTTTCCCAGGAAAAGAGTTGCTTATGTCTTTGGAAGTCATATCAAAATAACCCCCACATGTTAACAGTACATGTCACATTAAGAAATAGATATTAATGAGGGATTTTAAAAGAAAACAGTCACAGTAGGTTTAAATAGGGTGCAGCCTTCTGATGACAGCTTTGAATACAGAGTGCCAAAATGCAGCCAGACTGAGTGAGGTATGGGCACATTACTAAAAATACAAGGAATACAAAGAGTACGGTAAGGTGGCAACCTGAATTCACACTCAGGGTTTTTAATATCAGAAGCAAGAAAGTCATTTGCAACTCTTTGCTAAAGGATGAGGTTCTGCTAAGTGTTAAGAATACAGGCCCATATGTGTAATGACAGAAGGTGAATATCTTACGGGGGGGTGTGAGGGGGCAGGGAGGGGATTGAAAAATGAAACAAATTCTCTGCATAATTTGGCTTTTTTTTCTTTATTAGAAAAACATTTATAACAGTAACTTGAAAATCAGGAATACAATTTTTTAAAAATAGTTTTTCCCTGAGTAGCCTTTGGTGCTTCGTGTGGACTTCGATACTGGGTTGTAGGGGATCTACGCCCCATCAAGGATTATACAGGACTGGTTGTACAGGACTATACCATTTTGCAGCACCTGAAGTGAGGTTTACCAGCTGGTCTGCGTGGGTCAGAATGCTAGCAGGAAATTGACGGCAAAAATCAAACTGGGATAGTCTCAGGATGGTTTTTAAAGGGACCATTTAAAAAATGGTGTGGGGAAACCACAAAGAATTGGGTAGTCCCCCCTAGGACTAGTAACAGTGAAACTGTTGCCACCCTTCTTCAGAAAGGACCAGGGGAAAGGTGGGCTTCCAGATCCTGGGTTTCCAGACATTGAAATTAATGAGTCGTGGTGAGGAGATCACCTTGGGAGGAGCGGTGACAACTGGTAAATCACCAGCCAGCCCCAGACAAGTCAACAGGAAGGGAACTAAAGAATATATATCTCAATGGTACCTGCCTCCCACCTCCCAATGGAGGCCACCTCCTTGACCGTTGCTCACTGCACAACCAGAAGCCAGAGAGCAAGAGGCCCTGATGATGTGGCCCAGCCAGGAGGATCCAAAAAAAAAAAAAAAAAAAAACATCCCAGGCAGAATTAGCAGATTACTTTCAAGGTAGAGGTAGTCTGAATACACATTTTGGTTAAAAAAAAAAAAAAGAATGAAAATGTATATCCAACCAAAGCTAAAAATCAATATCCCTGAATGAACCTTAGAGATGCAACAGTAAATCTGAATTTTTTTCAAAATTGTTTAATTTTCAAAAAATTTTTAGTCAAATTCTAATAGGGCAAAAGAAACAATTATTCAGAACTGTCAGCTACTAACTTGCTCCTGCTGTCACTGTAGCATTTGGGATATTAAATTGGCATTCACTTCAACTGGCACTTTTAATAATGTCACTAATCTTTTATACACAAAAAAATATATAGTTCAGAAGAATATTTTGTGTAGCGGGTTTTCTAGAAGAAACCAGATACCTACATTGTACTGTTATCCTTCATCTTCAAAAACTTAACAATGGTTAGCAAACAATAGAAATCATTTCAGTAACTTTTAAAACAATTTATAGTCTCTATATTATGTTTCCAGGGCTGCCATAGCAAAGTTCCGCAGACCAGGTGGCTTAAAACAACACTGATTTCTTGTCTCACACTTCCGGGGGCTCAAAGTTGGAAATCAAGGTGTTGGCAGGGCCACTCTGAGTCTCTGCGGAGATTCCTTCCTTGCCTCTTCCTCGCTCCTGGTGGTGACAGTCAATCCACGGTGTTCTAGGCTTGCAGGCGCATCTCTCCAATCTCTGCCTCTGTTGTCGGCTGGCCTTCTTCCCTCCCGTGATTCCATTTTCATATGGTCTTCTTATAAGGACACTAGTCATACCGGATTAAGGGCCCATCCTACTGCAGTATGACATCGTCTTAACTAATTACATCTGCAATGATGCGATTTCCAAACAAGGTCACATTCTGAGGGTTAGGATTTCAAAATATCTTTTTTTTTTTTTAACTGGAAGTTTGCACCTCTTAATCTCTTTCACCTATTTCACCCATTCCCCCATCCCCTCCCCTCTGGCGACCACCAATTTGTTCTCTGTATTTATGAACGTGTTTCTATTTTTGTTTGTTCGTTTGCTTCGTCTTTTAAATTCAATATATATGTGAAATCACATGATATTTGTCTTTCTCTGTCTGACTTATTTCATTTAATATAATATCCTCTAGGTCCACGCATGTTGCAAATGGCAATATTTCTTTCTCAAAATTTCTTTTTGGGAGACACAATTCAGCCTGTACTAGTGCAATCAACTCAAAATAATAGGGAATTGCTTCTTAAAGCACTCTTTAATGAAGTTTTGTAGCACAGTAGAACAAATGTGTTTAGAGTTCCCCATTTTTCACTCATTTCTCTCCTTTTTGTCAACCTTAAAAATTCTTTTTTTTTTCTTTAAAGATTTTATTTATTTATTTAACAGAGAGACAGCCAGCGAGAGAGGGAACACAGGCAGGGGGAGTGGGAGAGGAAGAAGCAGGCTCCCAGGGTAGGAGCCTGATGTGGGGCTCGATCCCAGGACTCTGGGATCACGCCCTGAGTTGAAGGCAGATGCTTAATGACTGAGCCACCCAGGTGCCCCAATCTTAAAAATCCTTTATTGTGTCTGGACCTTGAATTTAAATTGTCATGGGCACTATTCTATTTGATTTAGATTTTTCTTCATGTAAAAATTTCAGTTTACAATACTTTCATCTCTAGTCAAGATGGAATACAGGGATCATATTTATCCTTCTGCTTAAAATGTCTAAAACACCAGACAAAACATATAAAACACTCTTCGAGACACTGGGTATCAGGCAGCAAAGGACAATGATCATTAATATATGGGAAACACATACAGGGAGCCCTACAATTGACCCAGCTTACAGCTTACATAGCACAGGGAAAGAGAAGCCGGGCAATGCCCAGAGATCTGCCAGAGGAGAGGAGACGGGGCTGGAAGTTCTCTACCACACACCCTCTCCTAATGGTACTATTAACTCTCAATTTCTTTGCCTCCTTCTCTAAATATTTGAAAGTTCTTGGTAATTGTCTTTAACAGTTTTAACATTTATTCGTACTATCACTACTAATCATTAGTGTGACATCTTAGCCTTGTAGTAATTATTGCACATTTACACTTTGATAGAATTTCAAAATACAAGAAAACACTTTTCTTACTAAAAGTTATACCTAAAAAAAAAATTTATACCCCAAATGCTTACTTATATTTGAAAGGACTGAGATATTAGCAATAATCTGAATGACATGCCTTGCTTGTGATACCATTATTAGCTGATTAAAGAGACTTACCCAAGCACATGACTATTGATCATGCAAAGTTCAGGGATGCCAGAAATGACATTGAAATCTCATTTATTTTGACTTTCAGTAGCTGAAACCAAAACCTCACAGTGGAGTTGGGCCAAATACCAAGACTAAACCAAAGTATGGTATATCCTAACCAAGGAATGAGAATCATATTGACTTTGGACATCAAAATAATTGAATGCTAGAAGTCAATGGAACCATATTTTAAGAAGTCTGAAGGGAAACTATTTTTGAATTTAGAATTCTACAAAACTCAGACTAACAATTTTAAGAATAAAAATGAAGATATGTTCATGTATGCAATGATTCAAATGGTTCGCCTCTCATGTCCACTTCCTGAAAACATTAAGGATACACTCCAGCAATGCAAAGAAAAAATCCAAAAAAGGTAGAGCTGTAGGAGTCAAGGAACAATAAAACAAATCAACGGTTGAAGGAAAAATAATCCTAAAATGAGCTGTGTATCTGGTTCCAAAAACACTATTTCCAAAATTAACCATCAGTAGTATTTGTCTTCTGTTAACACCAGACATGAGTAAAATATTAAATACAACTATGATAATAAAATAAAGTGTAAATGTTACCAATTATGGCAGGGCAAAAGTAATGGTAAAACTAAGAGAAGTCGAAGGAAGAAAGCAGAGGGGACAGAGGAGAGATGAAGGCAAGTGGGGGAGGTTAATTTCTTAAGAAAATTTTAACAAATTCAAATTTGATAGATCAAGAAAGAGGCTAAAGTAATTTTATAGAAAATGGTAAGGTAAACAACAGAATTTACTCTCCTTCCCAGATGTCACATTTCCTCAATAAAAATGGAAACGACATCCTCTAATCACGCACATCACCATACAGACTGCAGAAAAGATTTTAAAAGTCACCTGAATCTCATTTTAGTAATTTAGTGCCCCTTATTTTAATGTCAAACTTTCCAAATATTTGATGCTAAACCTCCAAAATAGAAATCATTTGTAAAAATGCACAAGTAAACACTGCTAAGCGGTTTGACTGTCATTGTAGGCAGTCTTTCTGTCCTGGCATTGAAGGGGACATGAAAGCTCTTCTCTTCCCAAAATACAGCCACTGTTGATTCCCAGATCTCACTGCGGCAGCACTACTCCTGTGAACCTAGCAGTAAAAATGCAAATCCAACAAGCCTATCAACCATCCATACCTAAGAGTAAGTTGAGTTCTCCAAAAAGACAATTTAAAGTTGATAGTGGGGGTGGGGCACCTGGGTGGTTCATGCGGTTGAGCTCCCAACTCTTGGTTTCTGCTCAGATCAGATCTCGTGATCCTGAGATGGAGCCCCGCATTGGCTCTGCACTCCGCAAGGAGTTGGCTTCAGATTCTCTCTCCCTCTCCCACCCACATGCACACTCTCTCATAAATAAATAAATAAATAAATTAATTAATTAATTAATAATCTTTTTTAAAAAGTAAAATAAAGTTGCTAGTAGGAAAGTCTCCAGGTGAGAGAAGGCTTGGCTGAGGAATGCTGGGAAGGCTGAGGGGCCAGGAAGGCTGGAGGGCCATGGAGCATATAACCACCCCCCCCCACCCCCAGGCACGAAAGGCCACAGATGTGGGAATGGGCAGGCTCAGCTTGTACAGGGTAGTGGAACAGAAACATGGATGCTTGAGTCTCACTGAAGCCATCACACCTTCCCTGGATATCCGTCTTCAACATTTTTTTTTCCTAAGTGGGAAATACATCTCTATCTCATTTGAGTGGCTGTTATTTTGTGTTGTGCCATAGGCAGCCACACCTAAACCTATCTGATACAGAGGAAATGATCTCCTTCAATCATCCTAGCAATGCTAGGAGGTATGTAGTCTCATTACCTTCACTTTACAGATGAGTACACTGAGGCACAGAGAGGTTAAGTTACTTGTCTAAGGAACAGAGCTGAGAAGAGGTATTACCAAAAGGGCCAGGATAGTGGAAAAGAGTAGAAAAGGCTGACAGGTGTGGCTACCAGAGTAAGGACACAGGAATGGGTCCCTAAACCAGCAGATTCATCCACACCCAAAACTGTGTCATCTCTACTGCACATTTTGTCCATGGAATATTAGTCTTGAATTGCCTGAAGTCTTGAGAAACTTAATACTACAAGTAAAATGGGACCCTCAACTACACAGCCAATAGAAACGAAAAAAAGCAAGAAGCAACATAACAGATTTCAGAGCAGAGAAGCAGCAGCCTCAGGACACTCTGGATAATTGAGGGTTCCCTTTTAATTCAAGATTGAGCACAAAACACTATTTTCACTCTCCTTTCAAAACCTTATCAATTCCCGTTTTCCTGCTTAACTAAGTAAAATGAGGATAGTGGAACTTTTATTTGACAAATGATAATCCAGAAATTGCTCCAGCCATTACACTGGATAAAATTATCTTGGGAATTCAGAGGCCTGTATCCCAGGCCTATGTTGACCACTGATGCGCTCCCAATTTTAGACATTGCAACCGACATCCTGAATCTCTGTTTCCTCATTTGTTAATAAAGACGGTTGAACGAGATATTTTCTAAGGCCTTTTCTAGTCCTAATTGTCAATGATTCTGAATGTGATTATATCATGCATAAATGAAGAAAAAGTAGAAGGTTTTTGTTCTTTGTAATTTCCTGTGATGAAGCTGTTTAATGGACCCTGTTACCTGGCCTCTTCGTACCGTGAAACAGCAGAGTGCAGTAAAAACAAGTGAGATTGATGGAGGCTCCTGATTATTTAGGAGCTGCTTAAATAGGACTTTATTATAATACTATTTACCATGAGGCCTAAGAAAATTGGTGGGATTAGAGTTACAGCCCTAATAATTTGCCTTTATAGATTTAACCTGAAATAACAGGCTGAAAGGACAAATAAAATTAGCAGTTTCCTGAATAATTCCTGGATAAATGTAAGTATAAAATCCTGTTGAAAAAAAAAGCAACAAGTTGGTAGCTCTGGTTCAAAACAGGCAGAAAGGGAAATGGGTAGGATTACTTGGACCTAATTAAGGGCTTGGCAAAGTTCTGGCTCCCGTTGTTTGCCTTACCTCAAAGCTGTTCTGTTCCTTTTCTTTCAGTGTTAGGTGTCCGAGTGACAAATGTCTTTCTTAGTGGGCAAGCTCCCTCATGTGGAACTTTGCCAGGTATCCAGTAATAAGCAAAATGGTGTGGGGGGGGGGGGGGCGGCCCTCTTAGGAGTCCAACAGAGAATATGAATTTAGCTTGTGTCCTTAACACAATCTTATCCATCCATCCATCCATCCATCCATCCATCCATCCATCCATCCATCCATCCAAGTACCTTCCTTTTGGTAGCATCTATCTAGGGGCTGTGAAACACAAAAATATTTAGAAGCTGTAGAAGATATTGTTCTCTCTCATCAAGGAAATGACTGCCTATATCAATGATATTTCAGCTTCCTATATCGACAGAAGGGTGTTTTTAGAAAATGTTGTTTTTGCATTTGCATATTGGTTTAGGACTAATTTTGACAATTTTAACGTTCATCCCTGTCCTTTATCTTTGCTTCCCAAACCTATATCATTGTGTTTCTTTTTCTTTTTTTTTTTTCAGCTTTCTCCAATATTTCTTTAGAATTGCTCAGAAGAGGGGTGTCTGGATGACTCAGTCAGTTAAGCATCTGCCTTTGGCTCAGGTCATGATCCCAGGGTCCTGGGATTGAGTCCTGCATCAGGCTCCCTGCTCAGCGTGCACCTGCTTCTCCCTCTCCTCCCCACTTGTGCTCTCTTTTGCTATCTCTGTCACTATCTGTCCCTCTCTCTCAAATAAATCAATAAATCAATCAATACATAAATAAAATCTTTTAAAAAAATAGAATTGCTCAGAAGAGAGAGACTCTCACAGCAGCAAATGCCCACATGACACGGGGAGATTTTTTGCTTCCTCAGGCATGGCAAAGCCTATTTTCATTTTCATTTCATAGAAACATATTACAACCAACAAGTTCTGTTTCCAAGTCTTTATAAAAGCACCTTTCTACTAAGAGGAAACAAACTTCAGTGGTGACGCAGACGTAACTGGTTAGCACTAGCTCATTCCTATGAGGTAATGAAGGCAAGGAGGGCAAGACTTGACTTAGAGCTCTACAAACAGGAATCTTCACTTCCAGGGCAGGACAAATTAAACCTACTTTATCACTTCCAGCGCTTGTCAACAGTGCCTGCACATCCTTGCCCATTTTCAAGGACAAGATCCTGATTACAAATGCAGCCAGAAGATCTACAACTGACACTCTAACATGCTCCTCTGCGAACCACGGAAAAGAGGCCGGCAGCAAAGGCTGTAGCAACACCATCATCCCTGGATTCATTGCTCAAAACATTCTCTTAATTCTCCTGCAAAAACGGCCTAACAAGAGGCGCCTGGATGGCTCAGTTAGTTGAGCCTCCGACTCTTGGTTTCAGCTCAGGTCATGATATCAGGTTCATGAGACTGAGCTCTGCATTGGGCTCCTGCTCAGCAGGGAGTCTGCTTCCCCTCTCTCTCCCTCTGCCTCTCCACCCACTCATTGCACTCTCTCCATCTCAAATCAATCAATCGATCTTTTTTTAAAGTGGCCTAACAAAATGTTTCCAAAGAACTTTTGAATTGTATGATGCTAATGAAGCTGTCCTTGAGTTCTTAGTTACCTGCAGTAAAAACTGGACAAGACTGGTGAATTTCATACAGCATAGTATGAAATTGGATTTGGCCGGTAAGTTACTATGCACTTTAGTTTTCTGGGGCAGCCATAACAAATTACCACAAACTGGTAACAAAGCTTAAAACAGCAGAAATTTATTCTCTCATAGTTCTGAAGGGCGTAAACCCAAAATCAAGCTGTTGGCAGGGCTGTGATCCCTCCAAAGTCTCCAAAGGAGAATCCTTCCTTGCCTCTTCTAGCTTCTAGGGGCTCCAGATGTTCACTGACTTGTGGTATACCTCCAGTCTCTGCTTCTGTCTTCACATGGTCTCCTTCTCTGTACCTTTTCCTCTTCTCTTCTCTTCTCATATGAGGACATTTGCCATTGGATTTAAAATCCAACCAAAACCGGGATGATTTCATCCTGAGATCCCTAACTTAATGATATCTGCAAAGACCCTTGTTCCAAATAAGGTAATGTTCATAGGTTCCAGGCAGACATGTCTTTTGGGGGCCACCATTCAACCCACTACATTATATTATTCTTTTAATTGGATCTTATCCACTTCAGAAAGCTTTGTACTGGGTGTTACTTGAGGTCTTCCTGCTCTTTAAGATAAATATGTGATTTGCTAGAATCCTAATTCCATGCCCTGGGGAAGTCTAATCCCTCCTGGGGCTTCTGCAAATTCCTAGAATGGGGTGAGAGGGATGGGCAATAATCTTCATGCACCTTTCAGTTCCTGAGTTGTTTTAATGTCTATTGTTCCTTTCCCTTACCTTGTTGATCCAGAAACAGAATTTGATCTAGTTCTTCAACTAAAAACAGCCAAGGGGCGCCTGGGTGGCACAGTCATTAAGCGTCTGCCTTCGGTTCAGGGCGTGATCCCAGCGTTCTGGGATCAAGCCCCACATCAGGCTTCTCCGCTGGGAGCCTGCTTCTTCCTCTCCCACTCCCCCTGCTTGTGTTCCCTCTCTTGCTGCCTGTCTCTGTCAAATAAATAAATAAAAATCTTAAAAAAAAAAAACAGCCAAGATTCTTAGATTTTAGGGGATTATAAATAACAGGGGGTAGAACACAGGAAGGCAAATCCCTTTAAATTGAATATAAGAAATTCCTGTTCTCTGGGCGCCTGGGTGGCAGAGCGGTTAGGCGTCTGCCTTCGGCTCAGGGCGTGATCCCGGCGTTATGGGATCGAGCCCCACATCAGGCTCCTTCACTATGAGCCTGCTTCTTCCTCTCCCACTCCCCCTGCCTGTGTTCCCTCTCTCGCTGGCTGTCTCTATCTCTGTCGAATAAATAAATAAAATCTTAAAAAAAAAAAAAAGAAATTCCTGTTCTTAAATTCTTCAGCCACATTCACCTGGGACTTGGCCATCATCCCTCTCCTCTCTCTTCAATACCTGCTCATTCCTATTTATTTCTTAGGAGGACAGCTTCATTATCTACTTTCCTCCTTCAGCAAGGCTTGCCCGTAGCGACTTACCTTTGGCCCTGGAGTCTTATTGAACTAGTTTCCTTTTAGGAATAGTCCCAACCTGAGAAAAATTCTGGTATTAGCTATCAAGATCCCAATCCCCTCTGGGGCGCCTGGGTGGCACAGCGGTTAAGTGTCTGCCTTCGGCTCAGGGCATGATCCCGGCGTTATGGGATCGAGCCCCACATCAGGCTCCTCTGCTATGAGCCTGCTTCTTCCTCTCCCACTCCCCCTGCTTGTGTTCCCTCTCTCGCTGGCTGTCTCTATCTCTGTCGAATAAATAAATAAAATCTTAAAAAAAAAAAAAAAAAGATCCCAATCCCCTCTTCCCTGCCTACTATAAATCATTTAAGATCTATTAGAAAAGACCTTCAAGATATTTTTTTTTAAGTTGCATAACAACTAGGAATCAAACTTCTGTGGTAACACTGGAAAACTGCTAATGAACCTTACTACTTTTATTTATACAATTTATTCCACAGCTGCTATTTAGACAATAGAAAAGAAGAGAGGAGAAGTGCAAAAGAAGAGTCTGTATGACGGACAAGAGGAGTTGCCACCATGATCCTCTTGAATCTGATCTGTAATTTGATCACACTAAGGGTGGACTGATTCCCCCATTTAACAATATGAAGCCACAAGTCACTTTCTTCTTTTCTCCAAAGAAAGTGTGAGCCTCTACCTAAGTTTATGAGCTGCAATACTCAGAGTGACAGTAATGAGCAGCAGGACACGACTGATTAATATGTGCTGATTTCCCAGGCTTCCAGCAGCCCTAGACTATCATGTGCTGAAAATGCAAACCCCAGCATGGATTTGTCCCTCCAGATACTTGGGGAGGGGCTAAGAAGGGAAAGACATGAGGAAGCAGCTGTTGCCGAAAATGTGGGTAGACTCTATAGTACTGAGGGTTAAGGCAATCAAGGCCACTGAGAAAACAATCTTTGCTTCCACAGTCAACTACTTTGGGATGAAATGATAGAACAGATAGTTGTCTGGAAAATAAAAACTGGAACATATAAAGAAGATAACTTAAGTAAACCTTTTAAAGAACACAGGTCTGGGGTCACCTGGGTGGTTCAGTCAGTCAAGCATCTGCCTTCGGCTTAGGTCATGATCCCAGGGTCCTGGGATCAAGCCCTATGGGGCTCCCTGCTCAGCTGGGAGTCTGCTTCTCCCTTTCCCTCTGCCCCTCCCCACCTCGTGCTCTCTTTCTCTCTTAAATATATAAAATGTTAAAAAAAAAAAAAAAAAAGGAACACAGGTCTGACACGTGAATGTATATTTCTAGGATTAGGCTGATTTCAAAGTCCATCCATTACTCAAGTCATGACCCACTGATGCTGACGGAATTGTAGCCTAAAAGAAGATGAAGGAATGAAGCAGCAGACTTCAACAGCCAACCCACCAGAAAGAATTTATTTCCAGAGAACCATAGTTAAAAGATGAAGAAAAAGAAGTTAGGAACAATGCAATTAAATAAATTATTTGGATTCTCACATTTCATCCGTTTGTTAAAATACAAATAGTGCCCCCTAGGAATTTTGAGTTTTGCTGAACCAATTACAATAGCATAAGCTAAGGGCTTAAAGAGAATTTTGAGCAAGTAAGTAAGTTCTCCACCAGGAAAGAAGGAAAGACCCCTGAGAAGTCTTCTATGTTGGCTCCTTGCCATTAGATAAGAGCACTGGTCCACCCTTCTTAGAGAGGAGAAACAAATTTGCTCTTAAGGCTCCAGAGGGGGAATCCACAGTTATCCTGGATGTAACAATTCTCTTGCTAACTCATGTTCACAAGTCTCACCTTCTGCTCTGTCAGTGTGGACAGACAAGGGTGATTTTCACAGTTAGAACAGTATCATGTTCACTCTCAACCCCATTGTAATCTTTCTTCCTAGCCCTTATTTTTGACTTCTCTAGTCTTTTAGCCTCCTTGAATTGCTCCATTATGTTCTGCACATTTCACCCTAACTGTGAATACCAAATATGAGTTGTCCTCCAGGAAATTTCTTTAGGCCACCACAAGTGGTTAACACTCCTCGTCTCCTAAACAAGAAGTTAAAGAGTCAAAGGAACTTGGGAAATTCTTGTCTTAGTCAATTCCACAAATATTTATCAAGTACTCATACATGCAAGACACTGTGCTAGGTTCTAGATAAGGGAGAAACAGACATTTGTAATAACACAAAAGTTAAAACAATCTTACATGCAATGGTTAAGCGATCTCTGCTGCATCCATTCTTGGAATGTTATGGGTCAGTTACAAATCAGGCAGATTTACAACTATTGACATGATCGTGTTTCCAGGACATACCGCTGAATGACATGGATAAATTGCAGAACAAAAGTAATAAAGCTAACACTTATATAGGTCTTGTCATATGCACACAAAACAATACTACTTCAACAGTCATATACGTAAATACAAAGAAAAGGAAAAGTTCTCAAAAAACATATCCCGAACAACTAAACGCATGATTATGGTTACCCAGAAGACTGAGATTAGAAGTGATCAAGGGAAAATTACCTTCCTCCATACTGCCTGGTTGTTTTTTATAGCCAAGGGAATTTATGTATTTACTCAGTAATTAATAACTTTTATTTAAAGGATTAGTAAAAGTCATGGCTCTTCACTTCAAATTGTCCATAACTGAGCTGGGGTGGGGGTGAGGAAGAGGAGAGGGGGGCTATTCAATCTAATCCACAAAGCTGTGCTGGGCAGAACAGTATCTGGGTCAGGTGAGGGGTACAGTTTATTACAAAGAAGGACAGAGAGCATCCCCCAACAATGGCTTCTCTGCAAAGATGTTGTTTGACATGAGCTTGAAAGATGGGGAGGAAGCAAATGTCAGGATGCTGGAGCTGGCGGGCATTTTAAGATAAGGATAGCAGGAGAAGAAGCTAATGGGCAGTAAAGAGAAAGGCAGGCAGCGCTTAATTTGACCGAAGACGGGAACCTTAGAAGGTCTGTGAGCAAGGGATTGATCTAATTAGGGATGCAGCTGAGGAATGCTAATTCTGCTGCCGTGTGAGGTGCCTCTGACTGGACAGAGGCCGAACAACCCGAGCAAGAGCACCTCTCCAAAAAGGTAGCGACAGGAAGAGAGAGAAGAGAGATGGCTGAGAAGTACAAGTTACGGGATCTCGGTAAGAGAAATGGCAGAATCTAAGAAGATGCCAAGGCATGAAGCCCAAAAGAGCATCACTGAACATTTAAATGTGAAATATTCAGAAATATGTCTCATAAATGGAGCTACTGCATCTACGAAAGCAGAGAGAGAGATGGCAGTTGAAAACCACACATGACAAAAGTTAGAAACCATCACTGTCAGGAGCTGAAAGCAGATCTGTAGGACAGTAAGTGGCCGTTTCTTCCTGCTCTGTCTGCCAAAGCACAGCTACTTAAAGTGATGGTCCACGGACCAGTGGGGGTCCGTGAGCTGTTTGTCAGCCTTGTGTGAGGATACAGGAATTGAAATTAAGAGAAAGTATTCAGAAACTCTTATACCAATTTAAAAAAGAGTAACTTTATGTTTACTTGCTCTAATAACTCTTAAAATTGCACTTATATTTTTGCATGTCTTTCAAGTTTCATTTTTCTAGCAATTCATTTTATTGTATTCTATAGAAGTTTCAACTCACAATAGATTGAAGGGGGAAAAAAACTCTTTCACCAAAAATAGTTTGAGAAGTACCAATATAGATATACTTCACACTGAAAAGATTTAATAGTTTTTATTTGTTATTTCATTTTATCCTGAAAAATATCTTCAAATAAGTACTGGAAGTCCGTTTTCCCCAGTTTTACATGAGGAAAGACCCAGTCCTAGAGGGATTTTATAAATCATCACCAAATTACAGAAAAATGCACGGGGGTGGGTGAGGGAAGGAGAGCAGGTCTAGAAAGCTGGGTTTCTGACTCCGAGCTAAAGAATTTTTAGTATTCTAGGTTCCAGAATTTCCAGTATGGTATAGGCCGAAATTGCTTTTTAGAAGACAGATGAACCATTTTGCTTTATAAAACATGCAACCTGTACTGCAGGGTTCTCAGCAACAAATTTAAGATACCATTGGATAGAGGCAAAAAGTTTCCAACTTTTACTTTCTTTAACTCAAGGATTTCAGATGAATTTCAAATAGCTAAGGCTGGGATCAACCAATATTTCAATGAATTACTAATGATATTATAGTAGGTGGGATATTTGGAGATGATCAAACTTCCCCAAATATCCCCTTTTCAGATAAACTTTTAGAGTTGATATTTAACTTAAAAGTTATCTTTAAATCAAATTATTCTTCTTATTTTTGCTCTGGGCCTAACAAATCTGGATGACACACCATCATCAAAGGCTGTGAACGTGTTGGTATTTCGCACAGCACCGGAATGACTGGTTCCTGAAAATATAGAATTATAAAGTTCAAATTTTGTTTATTCTCAGAAACTGTGAGAAAAAGGATAGTTTGCTGGAGGATTCACCAAGCTCCTAGACAATGAGAGAATTCCAGTAAAATAACATTCTGATGAACTAGGTGTAAGTGAACTAGGGATATGTAGATTAGATTTCTTTCTTTCTTTCTTTCTTTCTTTCTTTCTTTCTTTCTTTCTTTCTTTCACGATTAAATTTCTTTTGAAACACACACGGTTTTTTAAAATTACATGAAGTTGCTTGGCAAATGTGTTAAATGGATACGCCAACCCCCAAATGTTTGACAGACAGTTGAGGCCAATACAAAAGCTCTGCTTGGTCATTCCTTCCCTCCAGGTATTAACCACAAAGGTATTTTAGACCTCCACCAAGGCTACAGGAATCTAGAATATTCTTAAGCTACTTTACTAGTCAAACAAACCCCATCAACTTGTGCAAAAACTGATCATTTCTCGGGGAAATGGGTCCTAAATTTGAGACACAGAAACTCTAAGAAAGGCTTCATTTTTAAAGGGCAATTGACTGTAGGACTGAATAACATAATCCTAATTTCGACTCTTCAGCTGATCAAATGTTGGTCGAGAGATGGAGGAAAACTACACGCCACGTCATTCATGCCGCACTTCCTTGCAAGCGCACCAACATTAGTGAAACAGATGAAATAAACGCTCAGCTTTATGAGATTCAGTGTACATAAAAGCATCTTACAGACTGAATGGTTGGTTTGATTTATCCAATAGTGAATATTACTCTGCTTTTTTTTTTTTACATGTGTATAACAAATTAAAGTTTACAGCTTAAATTATTATCGGGTCCTATTCCATGCTTCCTTGGTTCTTCCCTAGACATATCTTTAGTGACAGGCAGGAGGCATTTGTATCTGTCCCTCAGGTAAGATCTTCTTCTACAGAAATAGGCAAAGAAAACAGAAAATTCGCAAGTGGAAGAGCTCTTGTTTGTCTTTTCATGTTTGGTAGTGAAAGCATATGATACGCTATTTGTGGTTTCTTCTCTCACCGAAAACTGTAGATTTTGAAGACAGCATTCTCATCGGCCGCACTCGCCCCTCCATTGTAATTCCTAGCATTGCTCCAGGCGGAAAGAAGGCACTCAGTAAGTATCTGGTGAATATTTACAAATGAATAAAGCAGACCCAGAAGAACTCGCACCTATTTTTCTCTCAGAGACTCACATACGACTGGACAAATCCATCATCTGGTTATGTACACCGCCTTCCAATAGCCTTTCCTTTCACGGCTCTGAATTCATTCAGAATGTTCCAAGATTTCCTGCCCAGCAAAGTTGTTGGAATAACCAGTGCCAACGCTGAATAGCTTTGAGGCTATTGGGAAGTGAGTGGGACAGAAGACATTTTTATCAGTCAAACAGCTCCAGCGGCAACTGCCTTTAAAAAGTGCTTTCTGATAAGTAAAGCTCCCCAAGCCCTGAGGCACTTAAACATTGATCTGTAAATATTTAACAGTGATAAAGAGATAAGCGGAGGTGAGTGGAATCATCCTGCTGATCTTTACATAGCAAAGAGACTAACCACCTGACTCTTAAAAACATTCCTCAGCTTTTGAGTCGGCTGCCTTGCAATGCTTCCCCCAGCCTCCTTGGATCACTGACCTGCCCTAGCCAACCTTAAACAAATACTGGTTTGTCCTCTGGCCTCCAACTTGTTCTTCCAGAACCATGGGGGGGATACTTGACTTGCTTATTGGCTTTAGAACTCACAAATGTGGATGCTAACCTTGACTTTCCGGGTAGAAGAAAATCTTCTCAAGTGTTATCAGCAGCATTTTCCCTTAAATGTGTAAATACCAGTATGCCTATGTCCTTTACTTTGTCTTTACCACTGTATTACAGATTCAGTCCATTATTTAATCCATTCAGCTGCCTTCACAGAGGAATAACAACATTTTAACCTGCTTAGATTTGATTAGGGAAGAAGCACATGCCCTTTCCGCAGAGTCACGCCTGGTGTTGATTTTTATAGCAAAAAACTGGACTAATGTCCCTTAGCATCACGGTGGTGGCATCGCTTCAATCAAAGGCTGTGTCTGCACTGCCGCAAAAGATTCAGATGCCCACTCACTCAGTTCAGACAACCAATCAACCGAGTCAAATAAACAGTCCGGGAAAATAGGTGATTTGACTGAGTTCAATGGTTGGTTGACTGACCTGATTAATTCAGTTCAAAGCAGTCATCCAGGGGCCCCTTGGTATCCGTACTGCCTCCTGATGGAACGAATGCTGACCACAACGGACACAGAGAAATACAGGACTGTCTGGCAGAAGGTGATTGGCTGCCAGACTGCTTGACCATAGTACCTGAATGGTCATGGAATAAACCTCCAAACCAGCAACTCAGCTGTGTTCTCCACCCTCTCCAAGGGCTGTGAAGTCCTGGGGAAGGGTGGGAACTCTGGAAATGAGACTGCCTGGGGTGAAATCTCCACTTTGTCGCTTAGCACCTTTCTGACCTGGAGGTACCTAACTGCTCTCTGCCCACAATCTACAATTTGAACATAATATGACTTATCTTAAAGGGTCCAGGTGTTGGATGGATCAGTGAGGTAACATAAAGCACTTAGTAAGTGCTCAATAAATGTTTGCCCCTGTTTTTGTTATTATTATTTAACAGAAAGAAACTTCAAACCAGACAGAGACTTCACAGTATGATCAGAATTTCCCAGCACCTCGGATGTTTTTAAATTTGAAATAATGTATTTCCCAGCAAAGACATTTTCATTTGCCAATAAATATCTTATTTTTCCAGAGTTCTCTAGGTACTCATAGTTTATGCTGGATATATAATATCGACAGAAAGGTTATCTGGAATTATCCTATGGAAAACATTCATATTGGCTCCAAATGACCAGAAATCTTGTGCTAACTGAAATGTATCATCTTTTAGGAATAGGCAGAAAAAATACACTTTGGGTGCTGGGCCTGGGGCCACTGTGTCTCCGAGGTGCAGGGGTGACTTCACAAGGGTGCAGTCTGTGTGGTTTCGTGGCACCCCACGCTCAGAAGGCCCTGCGCTTGGTTTAAGGTGCCACTGTTGTCAATTTGAAATTCTTGATAACTTTTGAACAAGGGTCCTGAGGATTATTTAGATGGTCCAGTCAGGGTGTGACCTGTTATTGGTAGCTAAGATTCTAGAGTGATTCATGCACATCCATAGATCGGAGCCCTTCTGTTAGAAGATTTTAAGAAAATATTGATTAGCTCAGCTGCTATGATACTTGTAGCTGAGATATGAGTTATCCTGTGGTTATTATCCATGAAGGAGCTACTTCAGATGCCCATGACTGGCTCACAATACAGGCTTGTTAGAGCGACAGAGCGCCTCGGTCAAGCCCTTCACCGGGTTCTCAGACCAGGGGAGGCTGACAAGCAGGAGTGACTTGCAGTCATTTCCCTCATGCGTGATTCCACTCGTGTCAGCTCATTATTCAAAAATGTATTTTGAATAATCTCAAGAGCCTAGAAGTATCTCATTCCAAACACCAGCATAAAGATTTGGATTCTCTGTCCTTCATCCGGCTTTCCTTAGTTCACATCTCATTCTTACACTCTTGACATGATCTCTGTATTGTTTTCCTACAGCATGCGATAAAAACCACTGTTTTAGTTGTTTGATTTTTACTGTGTGATTAGTCTAGGGATGACAGAGAGAAAAGCACGTAAAGCATTATTTTATTTGAAAGCCAGAAGCACATAATGTTTATTAATAAAGAGCCTGGTTTACATAGATTTTATTATTATTGAGCATAAAATGGTTTATATTACAAGCAAGGGTGAAATTACTAACTAATTAGCCTGTGAAGATCATGTTTAATGGAATAGATAAATCTAGGGTGTTGCTTTTTTTGCAAACCTTAAGGGTCTGATTCATTAAACATGTACATATGCAGCCTTTATGCTGAAACAGGGGACTGTGATATACAAGTCAAGGTCAAATGCTTCATTTTGTGTTCCTCAAAGTCCAAAATCTAGGGCTTTAAATTCCTTAATTCTTACGGTAGTCAGTTTCTTTACACAGCTGCCTTAGTGTGAACACTGAATTCAACTATAAATGATGGCAATTGAAAAAAGCAAAAGTGAAGAATTTAGGGGCCAAATTCTCACTCTCTCGCTCTCTCTCTTTGGGTACTACAGCTTAAAACCCACTTAACTCTTCCAAAGGAACTTTGTTTCTATTAACTTAGAGGATTGCACAATCTTTGTCAACACACCATTCTCATATATTTCAGTTAAATTTTGTAATAGCACCATAAAATGTGTCAGGCATTGCCATAAACTATCAGTCAGAGGAAGCACCAATTGTATGGGAAAATTACTAGAAACCATGTCTTAGAAGGAAGAAAAAAGCAAAATTCTTCAAGAACTTGGAAAAATAATCCTCAATGTTTCCCTATGATGTGTGTTTCTCATTTTAATAAAAATAAAGACCGTGTGTTTTAAGTCAGATTTCAGGGTTTGAAGCAGTGTGGCTCCTTTAATCCCCTGACGAATGCTGGTTCCTCAAGGCCACTGCAGAGCAGCTAGCCTTCCCTCTCTCCCTGCCCCCCGCTGCTCTGGAGTGGGGGTGTTGGTACCCACGGGGGTTAATGCGGCACAGATACACGTGCATGCTGCCATTTCTTTACTTTCAGAAGACGTTCTACAGGTCTAACTTAGAGGATATTGGGTCTGTCGTATATTACATCATTAGTTAAAAGTTGACTCGCCACATATCCTGAATCTAGTCCTTTCATTCAAAATCCAAGTCAGCACAGGTGAACAATTCACTTCTGTTCTGGGAGGCTAGAATGTGCTTGTTTGAAAGAACCAAGGAGCCTCAGCTGACTGAATGATCGATACCAAGTCGTCTCTCGGTTGTCTCTTGCTTGTTTGAACAGCCTTAGGGAGACTACAATAAGCAAAATCAAACCCAAACGAGAAACCCATGTAGCTGCTATGATAATACTGGAGGGATTCTGAGTTACCCTGTGACCATCCCAACAACCCCAAAGGATTAAAACATTATTCACAACGATGATAAGGCTGCACACTGCCATAAAGCCTCCAATGTTCCGTTTTATGTAAGTGCTTTGCTTTAATGTTGGAACTAAGAGCAAATCTAGACTTACCAAGCCATTGGTTTGTATTCAGGAAATTTGTGTTTAGGAAGAACCTCGAATGTTTGCTCTGGAGGGCCTGGGATTTTTGGACACTGGCGGGAGTTTGCAGGCTCAGTGAGTTGGGCCGGCCAAGTTCACATCATTTAAAGATGAACACTGCCCCCTGCTGGACAAAGGCCACATTACTTCCCAAAGAACTATGCTTAAGGGTGAAAAAGCACACTACAACTGGGGAATTAATTTTGATTTTTTTCATCTTTCTTCAGTTCTTAGCTTGACAACTAAATTCAGAAGAATTGTAACTTCAGAGAACCATTATTGCATTTCAAGACAATTTGCTTTATCTTATTCTTGCTACTCAGCCCATTATTATGAACTACCAGTCCTGGCAGAGATGTACTCAAATGAAACAATAAGAAAAACAAAGGCAGCCACTGTGGTAACTGGGGGGCTTTTGAGATAGAACAGGGAATGGAAAAGAGAACTCTGCAAAAGGTTTTGATGGTTGGTAGTTCGACTGTCGTCAGTTACACCACCGAAAGCTAGAGAGAACCCAAGCTAAATTACAGTGCTCAAGAGAGCTCACAAACATCTGAATCGCTTTATTTTCTAACCATACGTTTTCCCCTAAACTGAGCACCATGACAGAGCTGCCCTGAAGAGTGTGTGGAGCCCAGGTCTTAAGGAGGGGTGAGAACACTACAAGGACACACCATGACATGCCCTCACCCCAACTCCCTTCCTGCTTCCTGGGCTAAACTGAAGTGGGATGAACTCCTCCGGGAACTGCAAGGGAGGAAAGTCCTGGAAACGAAGAGCTGCCTGCTCACCTCACCACCTCAAAGGCAGTGCATTTCGTAGAACCTCCGGAAGCCCTCTTTGGGGAGGAAAACGTGTGGATCAGTGGCTGAGGGACCCTGGAAAGGACAGCTCAGGGTCATCTGACAGGGAGCCCACAGTGTGGGGAGAGGCAATAAGAAACTACTCTCGATTTTGAAAGTCCAATTGTGCAGACTGAGCAAACACGCCACTAGAAGACAAGACCAAGGCCTGCTTTTATTGAGTGGTTCAGCAAATGTTACTGAATGCCCACTATGTACCAGGTTCCTACAGCGTTTAACGAGGACACATTTTGGTAGTTCTGTATAACTCACAAAGTACTTTAACACCATTCTATCGACACAACAACTCCTGGAGACAGGAATGAACTCCCCTACACAAGTGAAGAAATTTGGATTTAAAAAGATTAAATACCTTGCTTATGGTCATGCAGTTAGTAGGTGGCATAGACCCTGTGCTCATCCTACCTTATACATCTCTAGAGATGACAGAGCTCTGCTTCTCAAAGTCACCCTATCAACCTGTGTAAAGATAGATAGAGAGAGAGAGAGAGAGAGGGAGAGAGCACGCACAATGTGCTACACCAAATAATCAAATAATTCTATTAAATATTCACCCAATTTGTTGATAAATTCCCTATAAGAAGTAGCACTGGCCTTGAAAGCATCAGCACGCTTTGTAAGTAAGAACTAATTCAATATTTTTTTAATCAGCAATCCCTTTGGATTATGTGACATGTTTACTGCTGAGTTTCAGAATAATATTATACCTATAGAACAAATTATTATATTCCCTTAAAAACATCTTTCCTTCAGGGGCGCCTGGGCGGATCAGTCAGTTAAGCGTCCAACTCTTGGTTTTGTCTCAGGTCATGATCTCAAGGTCCTGGGATCAAGCCCCTCATCCATCCATCAGGCTCCCGGTTCAGCAGGGAGTCTACTTCTCCCTCTCTCTCTGCCCCTCCCCATGCTTGTGCTGTCTCTCTCTCTCTCTCAAATAAATAAAATCTTTAAAAAATAAAAAAAAATATAAAGTTTAAAAAAGATTCTCTCTCTCTCCCTCTCCCCCTCTCCCCACCCCTACCTCTCCCTCTCTTAAAAAAAAAAAAGTCTTTCCTTCATAGATGCTAACCCTAAATAAAATATGATAATGTGTCACTCCCCTCCTTAAAATTATTCATTATTCTCTGGAACTGAATGTTAATAGATGCTCAATATAAGAAGTATTCTAAGATCATGTTAGTTTAGAGAAAGCTTCATTTTATATCCCCCCCTTGGTATACTAATAGCTCTAAAAAAATCCTACAGTAAGAAGAACTATTTAATTTCGTTATACCGAACATTTCTCAAACTTATTGGGCCACAGAATTTTATTAACAGAAAATCTACTAACATATCAAGGAACCTGGGAAATGCAGCTTAGGGAATACTGGCTTTCATGATAAGAATCCAGACTCTTCAGCTTAGCACACAAACCTTTCATAAACCAATACCTGCCCACCCTCTCCAGCCTCAATTCCTACCAGTTCCCTCCACGTGCCCTACCATGGACCCAGCTGTTTGCTGTTTCTTGAATTTGTCTTGTTCTCTCCTGCCTACATGTCTTTAAAAAGTGCCGGTCCTTCTGCCTGGAGCATCTTTGGACTTCCTTTTCCACCTGGCTGCCTCCTAGCCATTCTTTCAAGCCTCAGAGCAACTCTTCTCCTCACTGAAGACCCCTACTTCCCTAACTTCCCCCAGGAAGATTCCGACACTGCCCCTTCCATATCTGCGGCTTTGTGGGTATCTCCCTCCACTTAACCCATCAGTGTGTATTTTTTTCCTCTGTTTCCCCATTAGCTCTTCCAGACACCCAAAGTACTTCTGTTCCCCAGGACTTATCATGATGGCTGGAACCCTCATGGAGCCATGCCTGGTGAATTTGTTCTGGGATTTCCTTCTTTATTTAATGTTGTTTCTTTATTATTTTTTTCCTTCATGAAATTACACAAAGTAATTTCATCTCCTCTTAAAAGTCTTGGTGATATTGTTAATGATAATAATAGCTACTATTTATTGAGTGCTTACTATGTGCCAAGCTCCACACTAATTATTTTTACTGGACTAGCTTGTTCAATTATCACAGACATAGTACATGAATACATGATTATCTCCCTTTTACAAATCTGGGAATCAAGGCGCATGGAAGTTAAGCAATTTATTCAAGGTCACACAACAGGTGAATGCAGAGCTAGGATTCGTACCCAAAGATTCTCTTAGCTCCTATGTTATAGTATGCTCATGTGTCTATTCAAACATGGGAAAATTCATTACAATAGAAGTAGAAAAAATAAGGCATGAGTTTTCCTCCAGTTCACCAGGGAGGAGAGGGGAGAATCAGATATCCATGGTGCAGAGCAGGAGGGTCACAGCAGCACCACAAACAGGTCTCACAAAAAGCCACCTGTCAGCTTCTAGGGGGAAGAAAAGAGAGCACTGAAAAAAATATTAGAAATACTATTTATTTCTTAAAAATGAAGCAGCCTTCAGGGGTTGCCTCCAGTGCCAGAGGGAAGCTCATCTCTGATTAAACTTTCTGCTGTTCTATGACTGGAGATGAAGGGAATGTCAATGGCAGCTGTATTAACAGTAGTTGGGAACACAGTCATGTGGCAGTAATAACCACAATGACCAACCCAACAGCTCAGATGTGTCTGTCCCCACCCCTGCAGTTGCCCCTTTACAGTGGGGAAACTGAGGCTCGGTGAACCCAGTCACTGCTCAAGGTCATCCAGTTAGTAACACAGTTGAGCTCAAGTCTAGGTCTAACCCAAAAGCCCTTGGAAAGATTCCAAGAAAACCAAGCAGTCTTTTAAAAGCCCACTAGGATTTTAGCTACTTCTGTGATACTATAGTTTGTTTTGTATTTGTTCTTGAATTTTAGCCAAAACCAGACCGACATCTCTTGACAGAGAATATTAAGCTTATCTCTACTGTTGTTCACATAATGCACGAATTCATTGAACACTTGTCCACTGACTGATTAAATGAGGCCCAAGCACAAACGTGTTTGTCGACTGGCTGGAAGCCCTCTGTGACTTTCAGGTGGCTGGCAAAGTCATCTGGGGAGAAGGCCCCAGGCATTTACAAGACCACACTGGAACCCAGGCGCTTCCCCTGCCTCTGCCTCCAACTGGCTGCAAATATTCATTAAGTCTCTTCTCTGGGTCTGCAGCACCTTATTAACAAAATGAGGATATAGATTTCTCTGAGGGTCCTTCCAGCTCTAAATTTCTAGAGTGAGATTTTCAGCATTGAAAAGAACAGGAATTTCCCTAAGGATGCTGACATTACTGGTAACTAATTTGCATTTTGGGTAGTTTACATAAGAATTTGAAAGCCTAAGTACCAGGTTTCCAGTATATAACTTGGCTTTTAAAATAAATGAATAAAGAAATAGATGGGCTCTCTTCCTAATTAACATGCTTGTTGCCTAGGCTTTCCAACCATAAAGCAGGCCTCAGGCTTTATATCTATCTTGTGGCATAACTGACTGCCACAATTCAATAGTAATAACAGTGCTTTAAATAGGAGCCAGAGATCACAGAAATGCCTTACACTGCCACCACCTTAACACATGACAAAATCCTTAATTTTTAATGCCTCTGCTTTAGGAAAACTCTCCTTGGTTGGGCCACAGAGATGCCCCTGGATGCAGGTGTCTTCACTTCAATCTGAGAGTGGACTGTTGTAACCCCTGTCATGGACCAAAGTGTGTCCCCCCGGAATTTATGCTGAAACCCTAACTTCAATGTGACTGTATTTGAAACAGGGCCCTTAGAGAGCTAATTAGTGTTAAATAAGACAAGGACAGAGTGCTCGTCCTATAGGACTGGTCTTCTTCTAAGAGGAGAAAAACACCAGAGATCTTCCTCTGGATATGGCAAGAAGGTGACCGTCTGCCAGCCAGGAAGAGAGACCTCAGGAGAAACCAACCCCACCCACGCCTTGGTTTTAGAACTGCAAGAAAATAAATTCCTATTGTTTCAGCCACCCAGTCTGGGGCACTTTGTGAGGGCAGCCCTAGCAGAGTAATCCATCCCCTGAAAACCAACATTTTGATACCCCTAAAATAACTTCCATTTTTATTCAGGATAACTTGTTTTTCTTATTCCTGAACTTAAGGACTGAAGCAAAATTTCTCAATTCTCCTACCGTTATCTCATTTCTTTCCTCTATCACCACAGCCGTTTGGGGGGGGGGGGGGTAAAGGTTTGATTGTCCTAGAAGAGCTCCCAATAGTATCACAGTTCCAGAGACAGGAAAATGCCCAGTCCTCACAAGGGCCCCTCCATTTTGTCCTGAGAGAATGGTGACTTGCCTCTCAGCTAGCAGCATCTCCAGAGAGATCATGGAAACATGGCCACCTAGGGCACTAGGACCCAGAATTTCCTACAAGTTTATGGGTACCAACCTATCTGCCATGTTCCCACATGCCAATCTACTGCTTTGCCTGAGGACAAAAAAAAAAAAAAAAGGGCAGGCCATCTCTCCCCTGCCATGTACAGGTGTCCCGATACTCCTCCACCCGCTCTATCATTCCACAAATATTTATGGACGCCCTCTGTGTGCCGGGCACTGTCTTCAGGGACTTGGAAGATTACAGTGAACGACGTAAGCAAAAGTCCCATCTTCATGGAGTTTACATCCTCATGTAAACCCTTCTGATGAAATAATTTCTAATGGAGCAAAAACACTTTTATTTGATCTTATTTTAACACTGCTCTTTATTTTTCCCAAGGTGCCTTTTCCTACTCTATGGCAGGTTTCTGCCTTTAACCATTTTCTTGATCTGCTCTCCCATTTCCTTAAGAAAGGAATAACGTTACTGTAAGTCCGTTTTACCAACAGGGATGTTAAAGGACAAAAGGTAATTGAATCTACTTTTCCCAAAGCACTCACACACCTCATATCAGCGCAAGATTTGGAAACTAGGATTTCTAAAGTCTGGCGTACAAATTAGCCACCAGAAAGCAAAGCACAAGAGCTTCATATTCTTAGTTTCTACTTAAGTCCTGTAGTGGCAGTCAAAATACAAACGAAATTCCCCATAACTTCTCCATGGGGACCCTTCTTGGCTGATTTCGTATAACTCCACTGCACTGGTTCAGACAAAATCAACCAAGGTCATGGCAGTGAAATGCATATTGCACGCTGATTGGGGAACCTGGATGGGAGTTACAAGCATGAACTCAAAGCCAGAACACTGAATTTACTCTGCAATTATTTTATTTTTGACTATAGCAAGTCTCAATCAAAGTGCTATCCTGGGCTCAAAGCACTGTTTTCTAAAAACATCTAAAAGCCAACTTATACTTACGTGTAAAATGTACATATTAAATATAAATGATTCAGCAACATGGATCAGATTTTACATGGTATAAAAAAAAATCTCTTCTTTAAAGTTAACCAACCAAGAAATTACCTTTATCATATTTATGAATGTGTTTGAAGATAAAGTCTTCTTTTTTTCCTTTACCAAAATTCGTTGACAACTGTCAGTATCCCAAGATTTTATGTTAAAGTGGAACAATTCTCTAGGCTGTGGTTGCTACCCTTTGTACCTTCTATTCTTTCTTAATTCTTCTGACGGTCATCACAGTGCCAGTTCACCATCGCCAAAACTAATACAGTGACAGGAATGCCAGTGAAAGGCAGGGGCAGGGGAGTGTGCTTGGGGGTCAAAACAGGATGGAGTTTAATTCCAAGAAATTTATCTTAGAGAAGTTACCTAGACTTAGCCTTCTTCCATGGAGGGACAAATAAGAATAAGTTCTTGGACTGGGTGTACAGGGTCAAGCCAATCTGGTCACTATGGCAAAGCTTAATATCCATGCCACAAGGGCCAGATCACCAGAGAAACCCAAGTCCTTGTCCTTGGACTGCTAGGAGGTCAGCAGCTAATGTACAGATGAAGCCAGACTGGTAGGCATACAAAACAACAGGCACTTTTAAAAACACTACGATTTAGCCACCATACTTCAAGCTGTTTTTCAAAATCAGTTATAATCTTCCTACCAAAGGCTCAGAATCTCTTGAACACAAGCAGAAGCCCTAAAGCCTCATGACTGAGACAATGGAAAACAACCTCCACTGAGAATCCCAAGTAGATAGCTAAGGCCTCCCACAAGCAAGGTGTTCTTTGTGTTTATTTTTCTTTGGGAAATCAAATGAAAAGACTCCATTCCCAGCATGCCAGTTAAGGAAGAGAGAATGTTCCTTGTGTTCTGCCAATTCGACGTCCTTCTTAAATCCCTTTCCCTCACTCATCTCGCACTCCCTTAAACCTGTCGGGCCGCCAAGGTCAGATTCAGATTGGTGTGCTTCTGCATTCTGCTGGGCCAGTGTTGGCATGAGGAACATCCTGTTTCAAATAAAAAGGTTTATTCAAGAAAAATAAAATCCTCATAAAGCTCCTTGGACATCAGATGACTCTTACAAAACAACAATTTGATGAATTAAGTGTAAATGAATCAGAAACATGTGTATTAGATTTCCCTCAGAAAACGCATGGGCTTAAATACTCAGAGGAAAGTGCTTGGGAAAACATATTCTGAATTTTCCTGAACCCAAAATGTTTGAAAAATAATCGCAAACTTACTTGACAACTTCCCCAGCCCAGGTCAAGTCGAGTGATAAATACATGTATATAGGTATAGCGCACGGTCCCAGAGACGTTTACAGTTCTGCTGCCCAGGATCCTAACTATGGTATATGGAGTGTGCCGTGAAGACAGGCTGGGAGGCCTCAGGCTTGTCTGTGTTCCCACTCACACAGGGTTTGTTTTTGTTTGGTTTTTCATATGAGAGAAGAACGTTGTAAAGATTTCCACCACCACTCACCCACCCCCTTCGAATCATTTTATTCCCATCGCTGAAACCCTCGGGGAGAATCTACTGTGTGTGACAAAGAAATATGTCTTTCCTCTGTGTTACAGACCTTGGATTGCATCCAGGGCCCCCTTTTCCCCGGAGGCCAGCTCTCATGGTTTATGATTTGCATTTCACTGCCATACACTGCACCCAGCGAGAAGTAGTCTGAACCAGCAGAATGACGAGAGCTAAAAGTAGCAAGCAAGAACTCTCCATTTTCCAGTGCATTCTGCGGAGTCTGCACTGCCAGAAATTGAAAGCCAAATTCGATTTAAAATTTATACAAGCAAAGAACATCAACACGAGCACACTCAGACTCTCTTCTCTTCCCCTTTCCCAAGACCCTTCTTGGCCTGGGAACTTCTAATTTATGTGTAATTTAATTTTGGATTGCTAATTATTATCTTTTTCTGTTTCCCCCTACTCACATTTAATCTTGTCATTTACTCTCACAAGGTCCTTATTTTCCTGAGCTCTCTTTATCCATGAATCTTTCACTTGCAAAATGGAACAAAGTCAACTTCTGGAATGTGAACAATATGAATTTGAAAGAGGAAGCAGAGGGCTCAAGAAGAGTATAGTCCAATATTTGGAGGGAAAAATTCAATTTAGAAGGTATTAAGATACATAAAATATAGTCTATATAGGGAAGGAAAATCTATTCATCCTGTCCTGTACATCATCCTTCTTATAAGTGGTAATAAAAGAGTCACAAGAAAGATTTTTCTTTTAATGAAGTCATCTCTGCTAGCGCTACAAAATAAAACTTCTATTTGGTAACAGAATTCTCTAACTATACATTTGTTTTCTGAACAGATATCAAAACATCTCCATGGGGGAGGAAGTCTTACCAGCATCTCCAAATAAAAAGTAATCTGCTGCTTCTCCTATTTTCCTATCTTTGTTAAAGGGAACCTCCTCTTCCTACACCCCATGTCCCAGAGGCCATAAAGAGTGATCATTTTCTACATTCTTCCTTTAGTTATTTAGTTCATCCCTGAATCCTTCTACCCCTAATCTATATGTCAGTCCATCATCTACACTGCAACCCTAGAGATAGTTCTGAACACAAACCCGAGTGGGTCCCTGCCCTGCTAAAATCCTCCCTTGTCTTCCATTATAGGGGATGGTGGTTCTCAAGGGTCAAGGGGAGGATGGAAAAGAATTACCCAGATCTTCCCAGGAAACTTTTATACTCTGCACCATTTCTGCAATAACTGTTCTTCCTCCTTCTTGACTGGGCAATGCTGTGAGAGTTTGAAAGGGACCTGGGAAGGTTTCTAGTTCATTCGGAGGTAGTCTCTTCTCCCCTTCCTGCCCATATTCCCATCTCCCCCACCACCAAACCCTCTGGCCTGGAGGATGAAGTCCAAACTCCCTAGGGCACAGGAGGCCTTGTAGGAGCTGGGGCCTAACAGACATTCCCTGCCCCTCTGCCTTGCACAGTACCCCATTGCAGTCATCCCAAGCTCCTTGCCCATCCAGACTCTCCATGTTTCCATATTAATAGTGCCTGCATTTCTCTCAGAAATGCTCTTTCTTTCCTAGCTATTTCCCTTTTCTCTATCAAGCCTCATTTACTTCTATTGGAAGGGTCTCCTTCATCACCTGGGCCCCATTGGCCCTTCTCACAAGTGTGTTGCCTATCTTTTTCCCAGTCTGGGACTTTCTGAGACCAGATCTTATGAGTCTTTGTTCCCCCAGTAGATGCTTGATGTTTTTTGAATGACTAGATGCACTCATGTGCAAATAAACAGGTGAAGGAAATCATGGTTGTCAGGGCTACTTGAGTGGATGCATATATGTTTTGCATATATGTGGTAATATTTGTGGTAATATTGTATTATTACCACAAATATTGTGGTAATATTGTATTATTATATAATCAATCCACTTGGGCCACTAAATTACCAGAAATAACCAGATTATGGTACAACTGAACTAGTTATTTTGGTTATCTTAACATGTAAATGAGATTTAGCCATTTGCTGACTGAATCTCATATGAAATGAACTCTCTCCCTAATAAAGAGTATGTACCTACTATTACGAATTTAAAAATGCTAACATTTATTTATTGACTGCTTACTATACACTGGGCAGTGTCTTAAGGGTCTTATGTGCACCAATTTATTTAGTCTCACAAAAACTGTAAAAGGCACATGCTTTTATGGTGCCCATTTGACAGATGAGAAAGCTGCCCACAGGTCCCCCACAGATGCCAGCAGGACATGCACAGCCCGTGTTCTCACCCACTAGACTATACTGTCTCTCAGGACACAAGTGGGTATTGTGTGGTTTCTACTAGAAACAGCGAATGATATTTTCCAAAGTAGAGCCATAATTAAACTATCTTTAGCTTCCAACTTATATTCAGATCAAAAAAGACACCACAAATCCCAGTTGCTCTGTCACTAGATCCTGGTACTTCCATTGGTCAGTTTATTCATAATACATAACACACCAAAAATCAGGCAGGAAAAAGTTTCCAACTTGACCAAACTGATTTTTCCCCCATTCCCCCATAAAAACTGTTTCTGAGGTGACCATAACTTAATCATTATCTGGAGAGCAAAAAATATGGGTGTTCCGCAGCTTCAAGGACACTGGGTGCCAGAAATAAGCAAAAAAATGTACTGCAGGGCCACACAGAATCCCAAGTGAACAGGAGAGGCAGGGAGGGGCCCAGGGACTCTGAAATGGACAGAGTGCCAGGGGCTGACTGTCCACGCATCTGTTCTCCCCTCAAAATCTGAACTTTTGAATAAAAGCTACTACTTACATGCCTGTCAGTATTGTTTATCCAAGACAGGAACTGGACTGAAAGGAGGTGAAAAATTTACTTGCAGTCATGCCATCTTTTGCTAGCTATTCCTTTTGTAACCGTGTACTATGTTATAATTACTACAAAATAACAATGAAAATTAAATCAATAATAGTTCCTCTTTCATAAATGGTAGGAAGGAAACTTTGACTTCTTCCTATCCTCACCTTCATGGGTCCTACCTACTTCTGAGTGAGTTAAGAGAGAGAGAGAGAAAGACCCCACCCCACCCTCAGTTGAGACTTCTGGGCTACCAGGAAACCCTATTTCCTTGGCGACCTGAGACTGAATTCTATGCCTAGCTCCTCAGTGGAAAGTGGACCCTTTAACCTCCCTTCACCTCTATCTCTCCATCCACAAAGATCTGAAATAATGCAGGCCACCTGCTTCCCTCACAGGAGAGGTGAGAATCAATGACATTAGGTTAACTCAGTCAGCTTTCTGAAGGGCTCAGGGAATTTGGAACAAGAGACTCTGCTTGGACATCAAATATGGTTTCCTAATCAAAGGACTTGGTCTGCCCATATATCCTCAGAAACAGGGGCACTGGAACACCAGCTTTTCGATTTGATTTTTGAAATGGTGCCCAAAAGAGAAGAGGACAAGACATGACTGAAGGATATGATCGCGGCAACCCTTCTGGTGACTGTCCATTCAACATCTGTCTGAGGGGAGGTGATTACGGGCCCTCAGATTGTCGAGTCCATTATCATTAGCGCATTATTTGGTGCTGAATGCGTTCAAAGGACAGGTCAGGCCACAGATGTCTTTGTTAAATGCAGAGTAACCCCCACTATCCACCCTCCCACTCCAGGCCATGGTAGTGAACCATGGGGCATTTCCCCCCTGCTGCCTACTCTGCCTCTGCTAACATCCACCCCTGGACCCCATCCTTCATTTAAGAGTTCACAAACTGTTCCTGCCAGTTTAAGCAAAAAATGTTCTGAGAGGTAACAGGGCCACGGTAATTAATTTTGTTCCTTGACTGGAAGGTGAAAAGCTTTTTATTATGTAAATTATAAATGTCCTGAAGGGAAACTTTATCTCCCTCTCACCAATGAGCCCATCAGGCTGCCTGAATCAGGATTTTTTTTTTATGTTTATTAGTCTAGGGGGGCCAGTTAGGACGTTTCATAGCTTCTAAGTGCTGACATTTATCTATTGCTTTCAAATAAGCCTAGTGGCAGGGAGCCACGGGCGGATCAGTGAATATAGGGGTGGGGGGGCATTCTGTCCACAGACCGGCAGAGAGCAAAGGAGCACCCTCTGAGCGTGCCGGCAGAGTGGGAGCCTGCACTTCCTCCCACAGGGAGGGCTCCTGTCTCTTTCTCCACCCCTGCCCCACCCCCATCCACCCTGCCCAATCTTCCTCCCCTGGGATTCCTCCTCTTGTATCTCATCTGTGCCTCACCACTGCCACCTTGGAGCTGTGCTCACAGCAGGACCTCCCCAGGACCGAGCATGCCCTGCTCTTTCCTCTATACCCCACCAGCATTCCCAGGCATACTACTTCTGCTCTTTGGGGACTGTTCGTGCTCTCAAAAGAACAGTGGAACTTTTCTCCCCCAGAGGAACAAGTTTGTACACTACGATGGCTATGTGTTATGCCTCACCTTGGCTAGGCCATGGTGCCCAGATTATGGAGTTAAACATTCTGCATGTTTCTTTCTGTGAGGTTGTTTTGGGATGAGATTTACATTTAAATTAGTGGGTTTTGAGTAAAGCAGTTTGCCCTCTGTAATGTCAGTGGCCTCATTCAATTAACTGAGGGCCTGAATAGAACAAAAGACTTACTACCTCCCCTGCGCAAAAAGGAATTCTGCAGCAGATGGCCTTTGGACTTGAACTGCAAGACTCTTCCCTAGGTCTCCAGGCCGCTGGTCCACATTGCAGACTGGGGACATGCAGCCTCCATAATCACATGCCAACTCCTTAAAAATCTATCTATGTATAGATAGAGATAGGAGATCCAGATAGAGTAGACAGAGAGAGAGAGATCCTATTGGTTCTGTTTCTCTGGAGAACACTGATGGATATACATGCCAACGACAATGTAGACCACAAACACCACTCCACTCCAGAAAGTGAGGGTATATGATAGTGATACCAGGACCTAACAGGCCCCGAGAAAGGGTAAGCTTTAGCTTTCCTACATTACACAGTAACATTTCTTGATCCATAGATGGGCTATTGGATAACACATCTGTGGCTACAGAGTAGAGCAGAAAGTGGATGGAAAAGAAGCAAGAAGAGGTGAGATGAGCATTTCCTAACTAGTATAGATTTGAGTGCAGGCTCTGCATCCTCTGCTTAAAAAGTAATAAATCTATCTCATTGATAGATAGACGGCACAAGTTCATAAGAAGCTTATCGGGAGAATTCCATCCTCTATCCGCACAATGGTCTAGGTACATGGCGATGGGTGAAATATGCCTTGCTTTCCTAGAGCTTATAGTCTAGTGAAGAATTCAGGTATTAAACAAATAAAGTCACATATAAATGTATATCATGATATCTGCTGAATCCCATTAGAGGAAATAAACCTGTTTTGTTGTAGAGTGACAAGTCAGGAAAGGCATCGCTGAAAAGACATTTTAAAGGAACCGAAAAACAAACAGGAGTTGTCCACACTGGGGAGAGCACTTCCGGCCAGGCACCAGCAGAGGGGAGCTCCTGGGCAGGAAAGATCTCACTAAAGAGCAGAAGGGGAGACGGGCTGGAGTGCAGAGACCTTGGAGTGGGGTATGGTGGGCCAGGCTACACCACACAGGCGCTTGTCTGCCCAGCAGAGCAAGTCGTGTTTTCTCCAAGTTCAGTGAAAAGCCTGTGAAGTATTTTTAAGCACAGGAGTGACATTTTCCTAATTTATATTTGTAGAAATTATTTTGGCTACCTCTGTGTGGAAAATGGATTGGGGAGTAACATGGCAAGATCAACATGATGGCATTCTCTCTTCTTTAAAAACAAAACAAAACAAAACAAAACAAAACAAAACAAAACAAAAAAAAAACCATGGGGCTCAAACTCGCCACCATGAGATTAGGATATGATGAGCCCTGGGTGTTATATGCAACTAACCAAAAACTATTGATGTACTATATATTGGCTAATAGAATTAAAAAAAAAAAAAAGACCTAAGCTGAGATCAAGAGTCAGACACTTAACCAACTGAGCCACCCAGGCACCCTGACGGCATTCTCTTTTCAGTCTCTTCTCCAACTAAATAAGGGAAAACCTGTATTTACCTTCTTCCCCTTGGCTTGATGCCTTTCAAGCAGAGAGATTCTTGTTTACAGGAGATAGATTTAACTGAATATAATTTAAAAATGGAGAGAACAAAAGCCATTAGGGGCTAAATACTGAAAAAAATTTGTGGGGGTGGGGGGAAAGGGTTGCTAGTAAGATACTAACTTGGGGCTTTTCTACTTTTTTTAAGAGCGGCTTTCCAGGGATAGGGAAGCAGGGAGAAGGGAAAAGGAGATTTAAAGCTATTACTATGGATTATGATGGGATCTTTTTGTATCTATTAAGAAAAGTGAGTTAAGGATCTGAGTTATTTAGTCATTACTGTTGATTGTTGGACAGTGCTTCCTTGGACCCACCATCCGTCCAGGACTGGACTATGTAGGGTTGTAAATTTGTAAAGGGTTGTTACTTTACAAAGGGTTGCTTAAGCACCCAACAGGAGAGCTTGGACTTGGCTGTGACAGAGCAAGGCCTGGGGACCTTCTTGTGATGGTGGAGACAAGAAGCAGAAGAGGAAGCAGAGCTGATAGTGTCCCCAAATAGAGGTTCTCCCTTTCTTCCATAGTGATAACACTTTTATCTCTCAGCATTTGGGTACCCAGAATACAGACTTTAATGCCCAGCTTCTTCTGGAATTGAGTGTGACCACGTGGCCAAATTATGGCTAATAGGTGAGTGGAGGGAACAAATGCAACTTCCAGAACATACCCAAAAGGGAAGTGGTGTACCTTCTCCTGGGCCCTTTTCTCCATTTCCATGGACTGCACTGTGGGTATAGTGGTAAGCCATCTGGGATGACAGGATACAGGCAGCATACCAGGGGTGGTGGAGCTGAAGACAGAAGGAGCCTAGGTATTTGACACCATGGTTCCCACACCCCACCAGGCCAAAATGGCTAATGCTTGGACTTGTATGTAAGAAAGAAATTACCTCTTAATTAGGCCATCATTTTAAGCCATTGCCTAACTAATACAAGTTGTACTCTAGGGAGCCTCCAGTACCTTAAAATTTCCCCATACCCTCCCATCCTAGAGGTGGGGGGTTAAAGAACAAGGGTAGAATCTTCCCACAACCCTGTTCATAGACTGGAGGATTTGGGAGACCCGTGATTGTGCCCTGAAGTTTAGACAAGCAGTCATTTACAAAATGAGTCCATGTTCTATAACCACTTCCTTAGTGTCAATTAATTAAAAATTAAAACATACACATACAACTTAAAAAAAAATTCCCTGTATCTCTTTTTAAAAAACAGTTTAAATGCTTTTAGTGTTAGAAAGTTCCACTCAGGCTTTGGAAATCTCTGCAAAAGACATTCTCAGATGGTCGAAACTGGGAAATCCATCATATAGAACATGATATCTGAGTAAAAGGACCTTAGTTTTACTAGTAGCCCCATAAGTGACATCAGAGTTAGGCAGCCTCATCACTTTAATGCTCTGTCCTTCCATTTCACATTTCGAAAAGAGGGGAACAATAGCAACTTTCCTAAAGAAATATTGTGAGGATTATAGCATCATAGAGACATAGGGTAAAAGCAGACGTCGCCAGGAGCCTGGTCCAAACGCCATCCAACGCCTGTTTCCCCTCCATCACTTCCTTGATGAGAAGGCTGCCATCTGCTCAGAGGCTGTTTCCAGGTGATAGACCTCACTATTATTCTACTTAGCACACTTGATACGTAAAACAGTAAAAATGTACTGGAAGCAATGCCTTTCCTCTGTCACACTGTTTTTCTGTAGAGAGGACATGAAAAAGAAAAGCAGTGTGGCACAGTGAAGGGAGGACGGACTTTGAAGCCAGAAGGATCTAGCCTTGAACTTCAGGTTCGCCACTTATGTGACCTCGGGCAAGTCACTCAATGTGACTCCTTTTAGCTTCCACTTCCTAAGTTATTTCAATGGGTGTTTTAGGGATCACAAATCAACATAAAGTGATACATAGTACCTGCGTGTGGCAATTACTTAATTATTACATGGCTGCTGTTGCTGTTACCGTCCTTTTATCATTATCAGCATTATGGTCATTGTAGGGGCAGTATGGCTAGACTGCCTAGGTACAAATCCCAGCTCTGCCATTGACCACCAGTGTGACCCCGGGTAAGTCACTTAACTTCTGTGTGCCTCCATTTCCTCATCTGTAGATGAAGAGTGATAATAATACATCACATCACACATTTCCTGTGAGGGTTAGGTCTACACAAAGATACACAGCACTTTGAACAGGGTTTTAGTAATAGTAAGCATTATATGTGCACCTGGGTGGCTCAGTCAGTTAAGTGTCCGACTCTTGATTTCAGCCCAGGTTTTCAGGGTTGTGAGACTGAGCCCTGAGTTGGGCTCTGTGCTCAGCGGGGAGTCTGCTTGAGGATTCTCTCTCCCCCTCTTCCTCTGCTTTTCCCCCTCTCTAAAAAATAAAATAAAAAATAATAATAATTTTTAAAATAGTAAGCGTTATATACATATCAGCTTCTGTTATTATTAAGGAGCAACAACTTACAAAATGAGAAGACCTATTATCCAGGAAGTGAGTAGAACCCTTCACATGTTCAAAAATAAAATTAGACATGACTGATTTAGAAGAACAGTTGCACAGAGTCAACTCTTAAATGTATGGTAAATGAAGAAGATCTCAAATGTGGATACTTTGGAACAGTGCCTAAAAGAAAAACCTCTTACGCTTGTCCTTTAGAGTACATTTGCTTCTCTAAATATGCATTTCATTTTGGTAATATTAAGTGTCTTCAACATGAAGCACTAGCACAGGGAAAAGGAACAATCTGAGGTTTTAAGTGGGTAGATGGAAGTTTAATGTGTGTAAGTTTTCTGGATATATTTTAAATAAAATGATAGAAATTTTTCATTTAAGAATCTTCTCTTATAGTTTTCCCATTGCTAACTGAGCTAAAAACCCCAGGAGAAGCCATGCTGACAGTGCACGGGAGTGGGCACCTGGCTTCCTCCAGTCTGGGCCGCATTCCTCCACCAACCAGCTGGGGGGATTTAAGTGTGTCACTTAACATCTCTGAGCCTGTTTCCTTATGTGCAGAATGAGGGCTTAATTAGAACTCTGAGCTCCCTGCACCTCCTCACATTCTAAGATCCTCCATTAACCTGACCAGATACACGGTAGCAGGCGTGCAGCGCTGCCTGGTTTTAGCGATAACTTTCCTAGGTTTCTTATTCCGTGCACTACCAAGTAATCTCAACATGTTAAGAGTATTTTATCGTAGAGATCTACAAATGAAAGGATATCGTGTCAGTCACAGTAA